>NW_026611010.1:0-327938 GCF_029499605.1 Hyla sarda
AAAGGTTTGAGCAGATATCTCCTTCCGTTCGGCCGGAATTGAAAGAAGATTGTGCATCTTCTATGTTCGTCGCGGTCAATGGCAAAAGGCGCTTATCTTCAATCTAGGTGTTTCTGCGTGCTGCTCCGGCCCAAAGAGTGCCCGGCGGAAAACGACAACGCAGGCATGTCGGGTGCCACTGTCTACACCTGCACAGAAAGTTTTGAGCAGATATCTCCTTCCTTTCGGCCGGAATTGAAAGAAGATTGTGCATCTTCAATGTAGGTCGCGGTCAATGACAAAAAGGCGCTTATCTTCAATCTAGGTGTTTCTGCGTGCTGCGCCGGCCCAAAGAGTGCCCGGCGGAAAACGACAACGCAGGCATGTCGGGTGCCACTGTCTGCACCTGCACAGAAAGTTTTGAGCAGATATCTTCTTTCGTTCGGCCGGAATTGCAAGACATTTGTGCATCTTCAATATTGGTCGCGGTCAATGTCAAAAAGCCCTTATCTGCAATCTAGGTGTTTCTGCGTGCTGCGCCGGCCCAAAGAGTGCCCGGCTGAAAACGACAACGCAGGCATGTCGGGTGCCACTGTCTGCACCTGCACAGAAAGTTTTGAGCAGATATCTCCTTCCGTTCTGCCGGAATTGAAAGAAGATTGTGCATCTTCTATGTTCGTCGCGGTCAATGGCAAAAGGCGCTTATCTTCAATCTAGGTGTTTCTGCATGCTGCTCCGGCCCAAAGAGTGCCCGGCGGAAAACGACAAAGCAGGCATGTCAGGTGCCACTGTCTACACCTGCACAGAGAGTTTTGAGCAGATATCTCCTTCCTTTCGGCCGGAATTGAAAGAAGATTGTGCATCTTCAATGTAGGTCGCGGTCAATGACAAAAAGGCGCTTATCTTCAATCTAGGTGTTTCTGCGTGCTGCGCCGGCCCAAAGAGTGCCCGGCGGAAAACGACAACGCAGGCATGTCGGGTGCCACTGTCTGCACCTGCACAGAAAGTTTTGAGCAGATATCTTCTTTCGTTCGGCCGGAATTGCAAGACGTTTGTGCATCTTCAATATTGGTCGCGGTCAATGTCAAAAAGCCCTTATCTGCAATCTAGGTGTTTCTGCGTGCTGCGCCGGCCCAAAGAGTGCCCGGCTGAAAACGACAACGCAGGCATGTCGGGTGCCACTGTCTGCATCTGCACAGAAAGGTTTGAGCAGATATCTCCTTCCGTTCGGCCGGAATTGAAAGAAGATTGTGCATCTTCTATGTTCGTCGCGGTCATTGGCAAAAGGCGCTTATCTTCAATCTAGGTGTTTCTGCGTGCTGCTCCGGCCCAAAGAGTGCCCGGCGGAAAACGACAACGCAGGCATGTCGGGTGCCACTGTCTGCACCTGCACAGAAAGTTTTGAGCAGATATCTTCTTTCGTTCTGCCGGAATTGAAAGACGTTTGTGCATCTTCAATGTAGGTCGCGGTCAATGACAAAAAGGCGCTTATCTTCAATCTAGGTGTTTCTGCGTGCTGCGCCGGCCCAAAGAGTGCCCGACTGAAAACGACAAGGCAGGCATGTCGGGTGCCACTGTCTGCACCTGCACAGAAAGTTTTGAGCAGATATCTCCTTCCATTCGGCCGGAATTGCAAGAAGTTTGTGCATCTTCTATGTTCGTCGCGGTCAATGGCAAAAGGCGCTTATCTTCAATCTAGGTGTTTCTGCGTGCTGCTCCGGCCCAAAGAGTGCCCGGCGGAAAACGACAACGCAGGCATGTCGGGTGCCACTGTCTACACCTGCACAGAAAGTTTTGAGCAGATATCTCCTTCCATTCGGCCGGAATTGCAAGACGTTTGTGCATCTTCTATGTTCGTCGCGGTCAATGGCAAAAGGCGCTTATCTTCAATCTAGGTGTTTCTGCGTGCTGCGCCAGCCCAAAGAGTGCCCGGCGGAAAACGACAACGCAGGCATGTCGGGTGCCACTGTCTACACCTGCACAGAAAGTTTTGAGCAGATATCTCCTTCCTTTCGGCCGGAATTGAAAGAAGATTGTGCATCTTCAGTGTAGGTCGCGGTCAATGACAAAAAGGCGCTTATCTTCAATCTAGGAGTTTCTGCGTGCTGTGCCGGCCCAAAGAGTGCCCGGCTGAAAACGACAACGCAGGCATGTCGGGTGCCACTGTCTGCACCTGCACAGAAAGGTTTGAGCAGATATCTCCTTCCGTTCGGCCGGAATTGAAAGAAGATTGTGCATCTTCTATGTTCGTCGCGGTCAATGGCAAAAGGCGCTTATCTTCAATCTAGGTGTTTCTGCGTGCTGCTCCGGCCCAAAGAGTGCCCGGCGGAAAACGACAACGCAGGCATGTCGGGTGCCACTGTCTACACCTGCACAGAAAGTTTTGAGCAGATATCTCCTTTCATTCGGCCGGAATTGCAAGACGTTTGTGCAACTTCAATATTGGTCGCGGTCAATGTCAAAAAGCCCTTATCTGCAATCTAGGTGTTTCTGCGTGCTGCGCCGGCCCAAAGAGTGCCCGGCTGAAAACGACAACGCAGGCATGTCGGGTGCCACTGTCTGCACCTGCACAGAAAGGTTTGAGCAGATATCTCCTTCCGTTCGGCCGGAATTGAAAGAAGATTGTGCATCTTCTATGTTCGTCGCGGTCAATGGCAAAAGGCGCTTATCTTCAATCTAGGTGTTTCTGCGTGCTGCTCCGGCCCAAAGAGTGCCCGGCGGAAAACGACAACGCAGGCATGTCGGGTGCCACTGTCTACACCTGCACAGAAAGTTTTGAGCAGATATCTCCTTCCTTTCGGCCGGAATTGAAAGAAGATTGTGCATCTTCAATGTAGGTCGCGGTCAATGACAAAAAGGCGCTTATCTTCAATCTAGGTGTTTCTGCGTGCTGCGCCGGCCCAAAGAGTGCCCGGCGGAAAACGACAACGCAGGCATGTCGGGTGCCACTGTCTGCACCTGCACAGAAAGTTTTGAGCAGATATCTTCTTTCGTTCGGCCGGAATTGCAAGACATTTGTGCATCTTCAATATTGGTCGCGGTCAATGTCAAAAAGCCCTTATCTGCAATCTAGGTGTTTCTGCGTGCTGCGCCGGCCCAAAGAGTGCCCGGCTGAAAACGACAACGCAGGCATGTCGGGTGCCACTGTCTGCACCTGCACAGAAAGTTTTGAGCAGATATCTCCTTCCGTTCTGCCGGAATTGAAAGAAGATTGTGCATCTTCTATGTTCGTCGCGGTCAATGGCAAAAGGCGCTTATCTTCAATCTAGGTGTTTCTGCATGCTGCTCCGGCCCAAAGAGTGCCCGGCGGAAAACGACAAAGCAGGCATGTCAGGTGCCACTGTCTACACCTGCACAGAGAGTTTTGAGCAGATATCTCCTTCCTTTCGGCCGGAATTGAAAGAAGATTGTGCATCTTCAATGTAGGTCGCGGTCAATGACAAAAAGGCGCTTATCTTCAATCTAGGTGTTTCTGCGTGCTGCGCCGGCCCAAAGAGTGCCCGGCGGAAAACGACAACGCAGGCATGTCGGGTGCCACTGTCTGCACCTGCACAGAAAGTTTTGAGCAGATATCTTCTTTCGTTCGGCCGGAATTGCAAGACGTTTGTGCATCTTCAATATTGGTCGCGGTCAATGTCAAAAAGCCCTTATCTGCAATCTAGGTGTTTCTGCGTGCTGCGCCGGCCCAAAGAGTGCCCGGCTGAAAACGACAACGCAGGCATGTCGGGTGCCACTGTCTGCATCTGCACAGAAAGGTTTGAGCAGATATCTCCTTCCGTTCGGCCGGAATTGAAAGAAGATTGTGCATCTTCTATGTTCGTCGCGGTCATTGGCAAAAGGCGCTTATCTTCAATCTAGGTGTTTCTGCGTGCTGCTCCGGCCCAAAGAGTGCCCGGCGGAAAACGACAACGCAGGCATGTCGGGTGCCACTGTCTGCACCTGCACAGAAAGTTTTGAGCAGATATCTTCTTTCGTTCTGCCGGAATTGAAAGACGTTTGTGCATCTTCAATGTAGGTCGCGGTCAATGACAAAAAGGCGCTTATCTTCAATCTAGGTGTTTCTGCGTGCTGCGCCGGCCCAAAGAGTGCCCGACTGAAAACGACAAGGCAGGCATGTCGGGTGCCACTGTCTGCACCTGCACAGAAAGTTTTGAGCAGATATCTCCTTCCATTCGGCCGGAATTGCAAGAAGTTTGTGCATCTTCTATGTTCGTCGCGGTCAATGGCAAAAGGCGCTTATCTTCAATCTAGGTGTTTCTGCGTGCTGCTCCGGCCCAAAGAGTGCCCGGCTGAAAACGACAACGCAGGCATGTCGGGTGCCACTGTCTGCACCTGCACAGAAAGTTTTGAGCAGATATCTCCTTCCATTCGGCCGGAATTGCAAGAAGTTTGTGCATCTTCTATGTTCGTCGCGGTCAATGGCAAAAGGCGCTTATCTTCAATCTAGGTGTTTCTGCGTGCTGCTCCGGCCCAAAGAGTGCCCGGCGGAAAACGACAACGCAGGCATGTCGGGTGCCACTGTCTGCACCTGCACAGAAAGTTTTGAGCAGATATCTTCTTTCGTTCTGCCGGAATTGAAAGACGTTTGTGCATCTTCAATGTAGGTCGCGGTCAATGACAAAAAGGCGCTTATCTTCAATCTAGGTGTTTCTGCGTGCTGCGCCGGCCCAAAGAGTGCCCGACTGAAAACGACAACGCAGGCATGTCGGGTGCCACTGTCTGCACCTGCACAGAAAGATTTGAGCAGATATCTCCTTCCATTCGGCCGGAATTGCAAGAAGTTTGTGCATCTTCTATGTTCGTCGCGGTCAATGGCAAAAGGCGCTTATCTTCAATCTAGGTGTTTCTGCGTGCTGCTCCGGCCCAAAGAGTGCCCGGCGGAAAACGACAACGCAGGCATGTCGGGTGCCACTGTCTACACCTGCACAGAAAGTTTTGAGCAGATATCTCCTTCCATTCGGCCGGAATTGCAAGACGTTTGTGCATCTTCTATGTTCGTCGCGGTCTATGGCAAAAGGCGCTTATCTTCAATCTAGGTGTTTCTGCGTGCTGCGCCAGCCCCAAAGAGTGCCCGGCGGAAAACGACAACGCAGGCATGTCGGGTGCCACTGTCTACACCTGCACAGAAAGTTTTGAGCAGATATCTCCTTCCATTCGGCCGGAATTGCAAGACGTTTGTGCATCTTCTATGTTCGTCGCGGTCAATGGCAAAAGGCGCTTATCTTCAATCTAGGTGTTTCTGCGTGCTGCGCCAGCCCAAAGAGTGCCCGGCGGAAAACGACAACGCAGGCATGTCGGGTGCCACTGTCTGCACCTGCACAGAAAGTTTTGAGTAGATATCTCCTTCCATTCGGCCGGAATTGCAAGAAGTTTGTGCATCTTCAATGTAGGTCGCGGTCAATGACAAAAAGGCGCTTATCTTCAATCTAGGTGTTTCTGCGTGCTGCGCCGGCCCAAAGAGTGCCCGGCTGAAAACGACAACGCAGGCATGTCGGGTGCCACTGTCTGCACCTGCACAGAAAGGTTTGAGCAGATATCTCCTTCCGTTCGGCCGGAATTGAAAGAAGATTGTGCATCTTCTATGTTCGTCGCGGTCAATGGCAAAAGGCGCTTATCTTCAATCTAGGTGTTTCTGCGTGCTGCTCCGGCCCAAAGAGTGCCCGGCGGAAAACGACAACGCAGGCATGTCGGGTGCCACTGTCTACACCTGCACAGAAAGTTTTGAGCAGATATCTCCTTCCATTCGGCCGGAATTGCAAGACGTTTGTGCATCTTCAATATTGGTCGCGGTCAATGTCAAAAAGCCCTTATCTGCAATATAGGTGTTTCTGCGTGCTGCGCCGGCCCAAAGAGTGCCCGGCTGAAAACGACAACGCAGGCATGTCGGGTGCCACTGTCTGCACCTGCACAGAAAGTTTTGAGCAGATATCTCCTTCCGTTCTGCCGGAATTGAAAGAAGATTGTGCATCTTCTATGTTCGTCGCGGTCAATGGCAAAAGGCGCTTATCTTCAATCTAGGTGTTTCTGCATGCTGCTCCGGCCCAAAGAGTGCCCGGCGGAAAACGACAAAGCAGGCATGTCGGGTGCCACTGTCTACACCTGCACAGAAAGTTTTGAGCAGATATCTCCTTCCTTTCGGCCGGAATTGAAAGAAGATTGTGCATCTTCAATGTAGGTCGCGGTCAATGACAAAAAGGCGCTTATCTTCAATCTAGGTGTTTCTGCGTGCTGCTCCGGCCCAAAGAGTGCCCGGCTGAAAACGACAACGCAGGCATGTCGGGTGCCACTGTCTGCACCTGCACAGAAAGGTTTGAGCAGATATCTCCTTCCTTTCGGCCGGAATTGAAAGAAGATTGTGCATCTTCAATGTAGGTCGCGGTCAATGACAAAAAGGCGCTTATCTTCAATCTAGGTGTTTCTGCGTGCTGCGCCGGCCCAAAGAGTGCCCGGCGGAAAACGACAACGCAGGCATGTCGGGTGCCACTGTCTGCACCTGCACAGAAAGCTTTGAGCAGATATCTCCTTCCATTCTGCCGGAATTGCAAGACGTTTGTGCATCTTCAATATTGGTCGCGGTCAATGTCAAAAAGCCCTTATCTGCAATATAGGTGTTTCTGCGTGCTGCGCCGGCCCAAAGAGTGCCCGGCTGAAAACGACAACGCAGGCATGTCGGGTGCCACTGTCTGCACCTGCACATAAAGTTTTGAGCAGATATCTCCTTCCGTTCTGCCGGAATTGAAAGAAGATTGTGCATCTTCTATGTTCGTCGCGGTCAATGGCAAAAGGCGCTTATCTTCAATCTAGGTGTTTCTGCGTGCTGCTCCGGCCCAAAGAGTGCCCGGCTGAAAACGACAACGCAGGCATGTCGGGTGCCACTGTCTGCACCTGCACAGAAAGTTTTGAGCAGATATCTTCTTTCGTTCGGCCGGAATTGCAAGACGTTTGTGCATCTTCAATATTGGTCGCGGTCAATGTCAAAAAGCCCTTATCTGCAATCTAGGTGTTTCTGCGTGCTGCGCCGGCCCAAAGAGTGCCCGGCTGAAGACGACAAAGCAGGCATGTCGGGTGCCACTGTCTACACCTGCACAGAAAGTTTTGAGCAGATATCTCCTTCCTTTCGGCCGGAATTGAAAGAAGATTGTGCATCTTCAATGTAGGTCGCGGTCAATGACAAAAAGGCGCTTATCTTCAATCTAGGTGTTTCTGCGTGCTGCGCCGGCCCAAAGAGTGCCCGGCTGAAAACGACAACGCAGACATGTCGGGTGCCACTGTCTGCATCTGCACAGAAAGGTTTGAGCAGATATCTCCTTCCGTTCGGCCGGAATTGAAAGAAGATTGTGCATCTTCTATGTTGGTCGCGGTCAATGGCAAAAGGCGCTTATCTTCAATCTAGGTGTTTCTGCGTGCTGCTCCGGCCCAAAGAGTGCCCGGCGGAAAATGACAACGCAGGCATGTCGGGTGCCACTGTCTACACCTGCACAGAAAGTTTTGAGCAGATATCTCCTTCCTTTCGGCCTGAATTGAAAGAAGATTGTGCATCTTCAATGTAGGTCGCGGTCAATGACAAAAAGGCGCTTATCTTCAATCTAGGTGTTTCTGCGTGCTGCGCCGGCCCAAAGAGTGCCCGGCTGAAAACGACAACGCAGGCATGTCGGGTGCCACTGTCTGCACCTGCACAGAAAGGTTTGAGCAGATATCTCCTTCCGTTCGGCCGGAATTGAAAGAAGATTGTGCATCTTCTATGTTCGTCGCGGTCAATGGCAAAAGGCGATTATCTTCAATCTAGGTGTTTCTGCGTGCTGCTCCGGCCCAAAGAGTGCCCGGCGGAAAACGACAACGCAGGCATGTCGGGTGCCACTGTCTACACCTGCACAGAAAGTTTTGAGCAGATATCTCCTTCCATTCGGCCGGAATTGCAAGACGTTTGTGCATCTTCAATATTGGTCGCGGTCAATGTCAAAAAGCCCTTATCTGCAATATAGGTGTTTCTGCGTGCTGCGCCGGCCCAAAGAGTGCCCGGCTGAAAACGACAACGCAGGCATGTCGGGTGCCACTGTCTGCACCTGCACAGAAAGTTTTGAGCAGATATCTCCTTCCGTTCTGCCGGAATTGAAAGAAGATTGTGCATCTTCTATGTTCGTCGCGGTCAATGGCAAAAGGCGCTTATCTTCAATCTAGGTGTTTCTGCATGCTGCTCCGGCCCAAAGAGTGCCCGGCGGAAAACGACAAAGCAGGCATGTCGGGTGCCACTGTCTACACCTGCACAGAAAGTTTTGAGCAGATATCTCCTTCCTTTCGGCCGGAATTGAAAGAAGATTGTGCATCTTCAATGTAGGTCGCGGTCAATGACAAAAAGGCGCTTATCTTCAATCTAGGTGTTTCTGCGTGCTGCGCCGGCCCAAAGAGTGCCCGGCGGAAAACGACAACGCAGGCATGTCGGGTGCCACTGTCTACACCTGCACAGAAAGTTTTGAGCAGATATCTCCTTCCTTTCGGCCGGAATTGAAAGAAGATTGTGCATCTTCAATGTAGGTCGCGGTCAATGACAAAAAGGCGCTTATCTTCAATCTAGGTGTTTCTGCGTGCTGCGCCGGCCCAAAGAGTGCCCGGCTGAAAACGACAACGCAGGCATGTCGGGTGCCACTGTCTGCACCTGCACAGAAAGGTTTGAGCAGATATCTCCTTCCGTTCGGCCGGAATTGAAAGAAGATTGTGCATCTTCTATGTTCGTCGCGGTCAATGGCAAAAGGCGCTTATATTCAATCTAGGTGTTTCTGCGTGCTGCTCCGGCCCAAAGAGTGCCCGGCGGAAAACGACAACGCAGGCATGTCGGGTGCCACTGTCTACACCTGCAAAGAAAGTTTTGAGCAGATATCTTCTTTCGTTCGGCCGGAATTGCAAGACGTTTGTGCATCTTCAATATTGGTCGCGGTCAATGGCAAAAGGCGCTTATCTTCAATCTAGGTGTTTCTGCGTGCTGCTCCGGCCCAAAGAGTGCCCGGCGGAAAACGACAACGCAGGCATGTCGGGTGCCACTGTCTGCACCTGCACAGAAAGTTTTGAGCAGATATCTTCTTTCGTTCGGCCGGAATTGCAAGACATTTGTGCATCTTCTATATTGGTCAATGTCAAAAAGCCCTTATCTGCAATCTAGGTGTTTCTGCGTGCTGCGCCGGCCCAAAGAGTGCCCGGCTGAAAACGACAACGCAGGCATGTCGGGTGCCACTGTCTGCACCTGCACAGAAAGTTTTGAGCAGATATCTCCTTCCGTTCTGCCGGAATTGAAAGAAGATTGTGCATCTTCTATGTTCGTCGCGGTCAATGGCAAAAGGCGCTTATCTTCAATCTAGGTGTTTCTGCATGCTGCTCCGGCCCAAAGAGTGCCCGGCGGAAAACGACAAAGCAGGCATGTCGGGTGCCACTGTCTACACCTGCACAGAAAGTTTTGAGCAGATATCTCCTTCCTTTCGGCCGGAATTGAAAGAAGATTGTGCATCTTCAATGTAGGTCGCGGTCAATGACAAAAAGGCGCTTATCTTCAATCTAGGTGTTTCTGCGTGCTGCGCCGGCCCAAAGAGTGCCCGGCTGAAAACGACAACGCAGGCATGTCGGGTGCCACTGTCTACACCTGCACAGAAAGTTTTGAGCAGATATCTCCTTCCATTCGGCCGGAATTGCAAGACGTTTGTGCATCTTCTATTTTCGTCGCGGTCAATGGCAAAAGGCGCTTATCTTCAATCTAGGTGTTTCTGCGTGCTGCTCCGGCCCAAAGAGTGCCCGGCGGAAAACGACAACGCAGGCATGTAGGGTGCCACTGTCTGCACCTGCACAGAAAGTTTTGAGCAGATATCTTCTTTCGTTCGGCCGGAATTGCAAGACGTTTGTGCATCTTCAATATTGGTCGCGGTCAATGTCAAAAAGCCCTTATCAGCAATCTAGGTGTTTCTGCGTGCTGCGCCGGCCCAAAGAGTGCCCGGCTGAAAATGACAACGCAGGCATGTCGGGTGCCACTGTCTGCACCTGCACAGAAAGTTTTGAGCAGATATCTCCTTCCGTTCTGCCGGAATTGAAAGAAGATTGTGCATCTTCTATGTTCGTCGCGGTCAATGGCAAAAGGCGCTTATCTTCAATCTAGGTGTTTCTGCGTGCTGCTCCGGCCCAAAGAGTGCCCGGCTGAAAACGACAACGCAGGCATGTCGGGTGCCACTGTCTGCACCTGCACAGAAAGTTTTGAGCAGATATCTCCTTCCATTCGGCCGGAATTGCAAGAAGTTTGTGCATCTTCTATGTTCGTCGCGGTCAATGGCAAAAGGCGCTTATCTTCAATCTAGGTGTTTCTGCGTGCTGCTCCGGCCCAAAGAGTGCCCGGCGGAAAACGACAACGCAGGCATGTCGGGTGCCACTGTCTGCACCTGCACAGAAAGTTTTGAGCAGATATCTTCTTTCGTTCTGCCGGAATTGAAAGACGTTTGTGCATCTTCAATGTAGGTCGCGGTCAATGACAAAAAGGCGCTTATCTTCAATCTAGGTGTTTCTGCGTGCTGCGCCGGCCCAAAGAGTGCCCGACTGAAAACGACAACGCAGGCATGTCGGGTGCCACTGTCTGCACCTGCACAGAAAGATTTGAGCAGATATCTCCTTCCATTCGGCCGGAATTGCAAGAAGTTTGTGCATCTTCTATGTTCGTCGCGGTCAATGGCAAAAGGCGCTTATCTTCAATCTAGGTGTTTCTGCGTGCTGCTCCGGCCCAAAGAGTGCCCGGCGGAAAACGACAACGCAGGCATGTCGGGTGCCACTGTCTACACCTGCACAGAAAGTTTTGAGCAGATATCTCCTTCCATTCGGCCGGAATTGCAAGACGTTTGTGCATCTTCTATGTTCGTCGCGGTCAATGGCAAAAGGCGCTTATCTTCAATCTAGGTGTTTCTGCGTGCTGCGCCAGCCCCAAAGAGTGCCCGGCGGAAAACGACAACGCAGGCATGTCGGGTGCCACTGTCTACACCTGCACAGAAAGTTTTGAGCAGATATCTCCTTCCATTCGGCCGGAATTGCAAGACGTTTGTGCATCTTCTATGTTCGTCGCGGTCAATGGCAAAAGGCGCTTATCTTCAATCTAGGTGTTTCTGCGTGCTGCGCCAGCCCAAAGAGTGCCCGGCGGAAAACGACAACGCAGGCATGTCGGGTGCCACTGTCTGCACCTGCACAGAAAGTTTTGAGTAGATATCTCCTTCCATTCGGCCGGAATTGCAAGAAGTTTGTGCATCTTCAATGTAGGTCGCGGTCAATGACAAAAAGGCGCTTATCTTCAATCTAGGTGTTTCTGCGTGCTGCGCCGGCCCAAAGAGTGCCCGGCTGAAAACGACAACGCAGGCATGTCGGGTGCCACTGTCTGCACCTGCACAGAAAGGTTTGAGCAGATATCTCCTTCCGTTCGGCCGGAATTGAAAGAAGATTGTGCATCTTCTATGTTCGTCGCGGTCAATGGCAAAAGGCGCTTATCTTCAATCTAGGTGTTTCTGCGTGCTGCTCCGGCCCAAAGAGTGCCCGGCGGAAAACGACAACGCAGGCATGTCGGGTGCCACTGTCTACACCTGCACAGAAAGTTTTGAGCAGATATCTCCTTCCATTCGGCCGGAATTGCAAGACGTTTGTGCATCTTCAATATTGGTCGCGGTCAATGTCAAAAAGCCCTTATCTGCAATATAGGTGTTTCTGCGTGCTGCGCCGGCCCAAAGAGTGCCCGGCTGAAAACGACAACGCAGGCATGTCGGGTGCCACTGTCTGCACCTGCACAGAAAGTTTTGAGCAGATATCTCCTTCCGTTCTGCCGGAATTGAAAGAAGATTGTGCATCTTCTATGTTCGTCGCGGTCAATGGCAAAAGGCGCTTATCTTCAATCTAGGTGTTTCTGCATGCTGCTCCGGCCCAAAGAGTGCCCGGCGGAAAACGACAAAGCAGGCATGTCGGGTGCCACTGTCTACACCTGCACAGAAAGTTTTGAGCAGATATCTCCTTCCTTTCGGCCGGAATTGAAAGAAGATTGTGCATCTTCAATGTAGGTCGCGGTCAATGACAAAAAGGCGCTTATCTTCAATCTAGGTGTTTCTGCGTGCTGCTCCGGCCCAAAGAGTGCCCGGCTGAAAACGACAACGCAGGCATGTCGGGTGCCACTGTCTGCACCTGCACAGAAAGGTTTGAGCAGATATCTCCTTCCTTTCGGCCGGAATTGAAAGAAGATTGTGCATCTTCAATGTAGGTCGCGGTCAATGACAAAAAGGCGCTTATCTTCAATCTAGGTGTTTCTGCGTGCTGCGCCGGCCCAAAGAGTGCCCGGCGGAAAACGACAACGCAGGCATGTCGGGTGCCACTGTCTGCACCTGCACAGAAAGCTTTGAGCAGATATCTCCTTCCATTCTGCCGGAATTGCAAGACGTTTGTGCATCTTCAATATTGGTCGCGGTCAATGTCAAAAAGCCCTTATCTGCAATATAGGTGTTTCTGCGTGCTGCGCCGGCCCAAAGAGTGCCCGGCTGAAAACGACAACGCAGGCATGTCGGGTGCCACTGTCTGCACCTGCACATAAAGTTTTGAGCAGATATCTCCTTCCGTTCTGCCGGAATTGAAAGAAGATTGTGCATCTTCTATGTTCGTCGCGGTCAATGGCAAAAGGCGCTTATCTTCAATCTAGGTGTTTCTGCATGCTGCTCCGGCCCAAAGAGTGCCCGGCGGAAAACGACAAAGCAGGCATGTCGGGTGCCACTGTCTACACCTGCACAGAAAGTTTTGAGCAGATATCTCCTTCCTTTCGGCCGGAATTGAAAGAAGATTGTGCATCTTCAATGTAGGTCGCGGTCAATGACAAAAAGGCGCTTATCTTCAATCTAGGTGTTTCTGCGTGCTGCGCCGGCCCAAAGAGTGCCCGGCTGAAAACGACAACGCAGGCATGTCGGGTGCCACTGTCTGCACCTGCACAGAAAGTTTTGAGCAGATATCTCCTTCCTTTCGGCCGGAATTGAAAGAAGATTGTGCATCTTCAATGTAGGTAGCGGTCAATGACAAAAAGGCGCTTATCTTCAATCTAGGTGTTTCTGCGTGCTGCGCCGGCCCAAAGAGTGCCCGGCGGAAAACGACAACGCAGGCATGTCGGGTGCCACTGTCTGCACCTGCACAGAAAGTTTTGAGCAGATATCTTCTTTCGTTCGGCCGGAATTGCAAGACGTTTGTGCATCTTCAATAGTGGTCGCGGTCAATGGCAAAAGGCGCTTATCTTCAATCTAGGTGTTTCTGCGTGCTGCTCCGGCCCAAAGAGTGCCCGGCTGAAAACGACAACGCAGGCATGTCGGGTGCCACTGTCTGCACCTGCACAGAAAGTTTTGAGCAGATATCTCCTTCCATTCGGCCGGAATTGCAAGAAGTTTGTGCATCTTCTATGTTCGTCGCGGTCAATGGCAAAAGGCGCTTATCTTCAATCTAGGTGTTTCTGCGTGCTGCTCCGGCCCAAAGAGTGCCCGGCGGAAAACGACAACGCAGGAATGTCGGGTGCCACTGTCTGCACCTGCACAGAAAGTTTTGAGCAGATATCTTCTTTCGTTCTGCCGGAATTGAAAGACGTTTGTGCATCTGCAATGTAGGTCGCGGTCAATGACAAAAAGGCGCTTATCTTCAATCTAGGTGTTTCTGCGTGCTGCGCCGGCCCAAAGAGTGCCCGACTGAAAACGACAACGCAGGCATGTCGGGTGCCACTGTCTGCACCTGCACAGAAAGTTTTGAGCAGATATCTCCTTCCATTCGGCCGGAATTGCAAGAAGTTTGTGCATCTTCTATGTTCGTCGCGGTCAATGGCAAAAGGCGCTTATCTTCAATCTAGGTGTTTCTGCGTGCTGCTCCGGCCCAAAGAGTGCCCGGCGGAAAACGACAACGCAGGCATGTCGGGTGCCACTGTCTACACCTGCACAGAAAGTTTTGAGCAGATATCTCCTTCCATTCGGCCGGAATTGCAAGACGTTTGTGCATCTTCTATGTTCGTCGCGGTCAATGGCAAAAGGCGCTTATCTTCAATCTAGGTGTTTCTGCGTGCTGCGCCGGCCCAAAGAGTGCCCGGCGGAAAACGACAACGCAGGCATGTCGGGTGCCACTGTCTACACCTGCACAGAAAGTTTTGAGCAGATATCTCCTTCCATTCGGCCGGAATTGCAAGACGTTTGTGCATCTTCTATGTTCGTCGCGGTCAATGGCAAAAGGCGCTTATCTTCAATCTAGGTGTTTCTGCGTGCTGCGCCAGCCCAAAGAGTGCCCGGCGGAAAACGACAACGCAGGCATGTCGGGTGCCACTGTCTGCACCTGCACAGAAAGTTTTGAGTAGATATCTCCTTCCATTCGGCCGGAATTGCAAGAAGTTTGTGCATCTTCTATGTTCGTCGCGGTCAATGGCAAAAGGCGCTTATCTTCAATCTAGGTGTTTCTGCGTGCTGCTCCGGCCCAAAGAGTGCCCGGCGGAAAACGACAACGCAGGCATGTCGGGTGCCACTGTCTGCACCTGCACAGAAAGTTTTGAGCAGATATCTTCTTTCGTTCGGCCGGAATTGCAAGACGTTTGTGCATCTTCAATATTGGTCGCGGTCAATGTCAAAAAGCCCTTATCTGCAATCTAGGTGTTTCTGCGTGCTGCGCCGGCCCAAAGAGTGCCCGGCTGAAGACGACAAAGCAGGCATGTCGGGTGCCACTGTCTACACCTGCACAGAAAGTTTTGAGCAGATATCTCCTTCCTTTCGGCCGGAATTGAAAGAAGATTGTGCATCTTCAATGTAGGTCGCGGTCAATGACAAAAAGGCGCTTATCTTCAATCTAGGTGTTTCTGCGTGCTGCGCCGGCCCAAAGAGTGCCCGGCTGAAAACGACAACGCAGACATGTCGGGTGCCACTGTCTGCATCTGCACAGAAAGGTTTGAGCAGATATCTCCTTCCGTTCGGCCGGAATTGAAAGAAGATTGTGCATCTTCTATGTTGGTCGCGGTCAATGGCAAAAGGCGCTTATCTTCAATCTAGGTGTTTCTGCGTGCTGCTCCGGCCCAAAGAGTGCCCGGCGGAAAATGACAACGCAGGCATGTCGGGTGCCACTGTCTACACCTGCACAGAAAGTTTTGAGCAGATATCTCCTTCCTTTCGGCCTGAATTGAAAGAAGATTGTGCATCTTCAATGTAGGTCGCGGTCAATGACAAAAAGGCGCTTATCTTCAATCTAGGTGTTTCTGCGTGCTGCGCCGGCCCAAAGAGTGCCCGGCTGAAAACGACAACGCAGGCATGTCGGGTGCCACTGTCTGCACCTGCACAGAAAGGTTTGAGCAGATATCTCCTTCCGTTCGGCCGGAATTGAAAGAAGATTGTGCATCTTCTATGTTCGTCGCGGTCAATGGCAAAAGGCGATTATCTTCAATCTAGGTGTTTCTGCGTGCTGCTCCGGCCCAAAGAGTGCCCGGCGGAAAACGACAACGCAGGCATGTCGGGTGCCACTGTCTACACCTGCACAGAAAGTTTTGAGCAGATATCTCCTTCCATTCGGCCGGAATTGCAAGACGTTTGTGCATCTTCAATATTGGTCGCGGTCAATGTCAAAAAGCCCTTATCTGCAATATAGGTGTTTCTGCGTGCTGCGCCGGCCCAAAGAGTGCCCGGCTGAAAACGACAACGCAGGCATGTCGGGTGCCACTGTCTGCACCTGCACAGAAAGTTTTGAGCAGATATCTCCTTCCGTTCTGCCGGAATTGAAAGAAGATTGTGCATCTTCTATGTTCGTCGCGGTCAATGGCAAAAGGCGCTTATCTTCAATCTAGGTGTTTCTGCATGCTGCTCCGGCCCAAAGAGTGCCCGGCGGAAAACGACAAAGCAGGCATGTCGGGTGCCACTGTCTACACCTGCACAGAAAGTTTTGAGCAGATATCTCCTTCCTTTCGGCCGGAATTGAAAGAAGATTGTGCATCTTCAATGTAGGTCGCGGTCAATGACAAAAAGGCGCTTATCTTCAATCTAGGTGTTTCTGCGTGCTGCGCCGGCCCAAAGAGTGCCCGGCGGAAAACGACAACGCAGGCATGTCGGGTGCCACTGTCTACACCTGCACAGAAAGTTTTGAGCAGATATCTCCTTCCTTTCGGCCGGAATTGAAAGAAGATTGTGCATCTTCAATGTAGGTCGCGGTCAATGACAAAAAGGCGCTTATCTTCAATCTAGGTGTTTCTGCGTGCTGCGCCGGCCCAAAGAGTGCCCGGCTGAAAACGACAACGCAGGCATGTCGGGTGCCACTGTCTGCACCTGCACAGAAAGGTTTGAGCAGATATCTCCTTCCGTTCGGCCGGAATTGAAAGAAGATTGTGCATCTTCTATGTTCGTCGCGGTCAATGGCAAAAGGCGCTTATCTTCAATCTAGGTGTTTCTGCGTGCTGCTCCGGCCCAAAGAGTGCCCGGCGGAAAACGACAACGCAGGCATGTCGGGTGCCACTGTCTGCACCTGCACAGAAAGTTTTGAGCAGATATCTCCTTCCTTTCGGCCGGAATTGAAAGAAGATTGTGCATCTTCAATGTAGGTCGCGGTCAATGACAAAAAGGCGCTTATCTTCAATCTAGGTGTTTCTGCGTGCTGCGCCGGCCCAAAGAGTGCCCGGCTGAAAACGACAACGCAGGCATGTCGGGTGCCACTGTCTACACCTGCACAGAAAGTTTTGAGCAGATATCTCCTTCCATTCGGCCGGAATTGCAAGACGTTTGTGCATCTTCTATGTTCGTCGCGGTCAATGGCAAAAGGCGCTTATCTTCAATCTAGGTGTTTCTGCGTGCTGCGCCAGCCCAAAGAGTGCCCGGCGGAAAACGACAACGCAGGCATGTCGGGTGCCACTGTCTGCACCTGCACAGAAAGTTTTGAGCAGATATCTCCTTCCATTCGGCCGGAATTGCAAGAAGTTTGTGCATCTTCTATGTTCGTCGCGGTCAATGGCAAAAGGCGCTTATCTTCAATCTAGGTGTTTCTGCGTGCTGCTCCGGCCCAAAGAGTGCCCGGCGGAAAACGACAACGCAGGCATGTCGGGTGCCACTGTCTGCACCTGCACAGAAAGTTTTGAGCAGATATCTTCTTTCGTTCTGCCGGAATTGAAAGACGTTTGTGCATCTTCAATGTAGGTCGCGGTCAATGACAAAAAGGCGCTTATCTTCAATCTAGGTGTTTCTGCGTGCTGCTCCGGCCCAAAGAGTGCCCGGCGGAAAACGACAACGCAGGCATGTCGGGTGCCACTGTCTACGCCTGCACAGAAAGTTTTGAGCAGATATCTCCTTCCTTTCGGCCGGAATTGAAAGAAGATTGTGCATCTTCAATGTAGGTCGCGGTAAATGACAAAAAGGCGCTTATCTTCAATCTAGGTGTTTCTGCGTGCTGCGCCGGCCCAAAGAGTGCCCGGCGGAAAACGACAACGCAGGCATGTCGGGTGCCACTGTCTGCACCTGCACAGAAAGTTTTGAGCAGATATCTCCTTCCGTTCGGCCGGAATTGAAAGAAGATTGTGCATCTTCTATGTTCGTCGCGGTCAATGGCAAAAGGCGCTTATCTTCAATCTAGGTGTTTCTGCGTGCTGCTCCGGCCCAAAGAGTGCCCGGCGGAAAACGACAACGCAGGCATGTCGGGTGCCACTGTCTACACCTGCACAGAAAGTTTTGAGCAGATATCTCCTTCCATTCGGCCGGAATTGCAAGACGTTTGTGCATCTTCAATATTGGTCGCGGTCAATGTCAAAAAGCCCTTATCTGCAATCTAGGTGTTTCTGCGTGCTGCGCCGGCCCAAAGAGTGCCCGGCTGAAAACGACAACGCAGGCATGTCGGGTGCCACTGTCTGCATCTGCACAGAAAGGTTTGAGCAGATATCTCCTTCCGTTCGGCCGGAATTGAAAGAAGATTGTGCATCTTCTATGTTCGTCGCGGTCAATGGCAAAAGGCGCTTATCTTCAATCTAGGTGTTTCTGCGTGCTGCTCCGGCCCAAAGAGTTCCCGGCGGAAAACGACAACGCAGGCATGTCGGGTGCCACTGTCTACACCTGCACAGAAAGTTTTGAGCAGATATCTCCTTCCATTCGGCCGGAATTGCAAGACGTTTGTGCATCTTCTATTTTCGTCGCGGTCAATGGCAAAAGGCGCTTATCTTCAATCTAGGTGTTTCTGCATGCTGCTCCGGCCCAAAGAGTGCCCGGCGGAAAACGACAACGCAGGCATGTCGGGTGCCACTGTCTGCACCTGCACAGAAAGTTTTGAGCAGATATCTTCTTTCGTTCGGCCGGAATTGCAAGACATTTGTGCATCTTCAATATTGGTCGCGGTCAATGACAAAAAGGCGCTTATCTTCAATCTAGGTGTTTCTGCGTGCTGCGCCGGCCCAAAGAGTGCCCGACTGAAAACGACAACGCAGGCATGTCGGGTGCCACTGTCTGCACCTGCACAGAAAGGTTTGAGCAGATATCTCCTTCCGTTCGGCCGGAATTGAAAGATGATTGTGCATCTTCTATGTTCGTCGCGGTCAATGGCAAAAGGCGCTTATCTTCAATCTAGGTGTTTCTGCGTGCTGCTCCGGCCCAAAGAGTGCCCGGCGGAAAACGACAACGCAGGCATGTCGGGTGCCACTGTCTACACCTGCACAAAAAGTTTTGAGCAGATATCTCCTTCCTTTCGGCCGGAATTGAAAGAAGATTGTGCATCTTCAATGTAGGTCGCGGTCAATGACAAAAAGGCGCTTATCTTCAATCTAGGTGTTTCTGCGTGCTGCGCCGGCCCAAAGAGTGCCCGGCGGAAAACGACAACGCAGGCATGTCGGGTGCCACTGTCTGCACCTGCACAGAAAGTTTTGAGCAGATATCTTCTTTCGTTCGGCCGGAATTGCAAGGCATTTGTGCATCTTCAATATTGGTCGCGGTCAATGTCAAAAAGCCCTTATCTGCAATCTAGGTGTTTCTGCGTGCTGCGCCGGCCCAAAGAGTGCCCGGCTGAAAACGACAACGCAGGCATGTCGGGTGCCACTGTCTGCACCTGCACAGAAAGTTTTGAGCAGATATCTTCTTTCGTTCGGCCGGAATTGCAAGACGTTTGTGCATCTTCAATATTGGTCGCGGTCAATGTCAAAAAGCCCTTATCTGCAATCTAGGTGTTTCTGCGTGCTGCGCCGGCCCAAAGAGTGCCCGGCTGAAAACGACAACGCAGGCATGTCGGGTGCCACTGTCTGCATCTGCACAGAAAGGTTTGAGCAGATATCTCCTTCCGTTCGGCCGGAATTGAAAGAAGATTGTGCATCTTCTATGTTCGTCGCGGTCAATGGCAAAAGGCGCTTATCTTCAATCTAGGTGTTTCTGCGTGCTGCTCCGGCCCAAAGAGTGCCCGGCGGAAAACGACAACGCAGGCATGTCGGGTGCCACTGTCTACACCTGCACAGAAAGTTTTGAGCAGATATCTCCTTCCATTATGCCGGAATTGCAAGACGTTTGTGCATCTTCTATTTTCGTCGCGGTCAATGGCAAAAGGCGCTTATCTTCAATCTAGGTGTTTCTGCGTGCTGCTCCGGCCCAAAGAGTGCCCGGCGGAAAACGACAACGCAGGCATGTCGGGTGCCACTGTCTGCACCTGCACAGAAAGTTTTGAGCAGATATCTTCTTTCGTTCGGCCGGAATTGCAAGACGTTTGTGCATCTTCAATATTGGTCGCGGTCAATGTCAAAAAGCCCTTATCAGCAATCTAGGTGTTCCTGCGTGCTGCGCCGGCCCAAAGAGTGCCCGGCTGAAAATGACAACGCAGGCATGTCGGGTGCCACTGTCTGCACCTGCACAGAAAGTTTTGAGCAGATATCTCCTTCCGTTCTGCCGGAATTGAAAGAAGATTGTGCATCTTCTATGTTCGTCGCGGTCAATGGCAAAAGGCGCTTATCTTCAATCTAGGTGTTTCTGCGTGCTGCTCCGGCCCAAAGAGTGCCCGGCGGAAAACGACAACGCAGGCATGTCGGGTGCCACTGTCTGCACCTGCACAGAAAGTTTTGAGCAGATATCTTCTTTCGTTCGGCCGGAATTGCAAGACGTTTGTGCATCTTCAATATTGGTCGCGGTCAATGTCAAAAAGCCCTTATCAGCAATCTAGGTGTTCCTGCGTGCTGCGCCGGCCCAAAGAGTGCCCGGCTGAAAATGACAACGCAGGCATGTCGGGTGCCACTGTCTGCACCTGCACAGAAAGTTTTGAGCAGATATCTCCTTCCGTTCTGCCGGAATTGAAAGAAGATTGTGCATCTTCTATGTTCGTCGCGGTCAATGGCAAAAGGCGCTTATCTTCAATCTAGGTGTTTCTGCGTGCTGCTCCGGCCCAAAGAGTGCCCGGCGGAAAACGACAACGCAGGCATGTCGGGTGCCACTGTCTACACCTGCACAGAAAGTTTTGAGCAGATATCTCCTTCCTTTCGGCCGGAATTGAAAGAAGATTGTGCATCTTCAATGTAGGTCGCGGTCAATGACAAAAAGGCGCTTATCTTCAATCTAGGTGTTTCTGCGTGCTGCGCCGGCCCAAAGAGTGCCCGGCTGAAAACGACAACGCAGGCATGTCGGGTGCCACTGTCTGCACCTGCACAGAAAGGTTTGAGCAGATATCTCCTTCCGTTCGGCCGGAATTGAAAGAAGATTGTGCATCTTCTATGTTCGTCGCGGTCAATGGCAAAAGGCGCTTATCTTCAATCTAGGTGTTTCTGCGTGCTGCTCCGGCCCAAAGAGTGCCCGGCTGAAAACGACAACGCAGGCATGTCGGGTGCCACTGTCTGCACCTGCACAGAAAGTTTTGAGCAGATATCTCCTTCCATTCGGCCGGAATTGCAAGAAGTTTGTGCATCTTCTATGTTCGTCGCGGTCAATGGCAAAAGGCGCTTATCTTCAATCTAGGTGTTTCTGCGTGCTGCTCCGGCCCAAAGAGTGCCCGGCGGAAAACGACAACGCAGGCATGTCGGGTGCCACTGTCTACACCTGCACAGAAAGTTTTGAGCAGATATCTCCTTCCATTCGGCCGGAATTGCAAGACGTTTGTGCATCTTCTATGTTCGTCGCGGTCAATGGCAAAAGGCGCTTATCTTCAATCTAGGTGTTTCTGCGTGCTGCTCCGGCCCAAAGAGTGCCCGGCGGAAAACGACAACGCAGGCATGTCGGGTGCCACTGTCTACACCTGCACAGAAAGTTTTGAGCAGATATCTCCTTCCGTTCGGCCGGAATTGAAAGAAGATTGTGCATCTTCAATGTAGGTCGCGGTCAATGACAAAAAGGCGCTTATCTTCAATCTAGGTGTTTCTGCGTGCAGCGCCGGCCCAAAGAGTGCCCGGCTGAAAACGACAACGCAGGCATGTCGGGTGCCACTGTCTGCACCTGCACAGAAAGTTTTGAGCAGATATCTCCTTCCATTCGGCCGGAATTGCAAGAAGTTTGTGCATCTTCTATGTTCGTCGCGGTCAATGGCA
Organism: Hyla sarda; assembly: GCF_029499605.1. Taxonomy (NCBI): domain Eukaryota; kingdom Metazoa; phylum Chordata; class Amphibia; order Anura; family Hylidae; genus Hyla; species Hyla sarda. The sequence goes on from NW_026611010.1 coordinate 21,479, forward strand.
AAAGGCGCTTATCTTCAATCTAGGTGTTTCTGCGTGCTGCTCCGGCCCAAAGAGTGCCCGGCGGAAAACGACAACGCAGGCATGTCGGGTGCCACTGTCTACACCTGCACAGAAAGTTTTGAGCAGATATCTCCTTCCTTTCGGCCGGAATTGAAAGAAGATTGTGCATCTTCAATGTAGGTCGCGGTCAATGACAAAAAGGCGCTTATCTTCAATCTAGGTGTTTCTGCGTGCTGCGCCGGCCCAAAGAGTGCCCGGCTGAAAACGACAACGCAGGCATGTCGGGTGCCACTGTCTGCACCTGCACAGAAAGTTTTGAGCAGATATCTCCTTCCGTTCTGCCGGAATTGAAAGAAGATTGTGCATCTTCTATGTTCGTCGCGGTCAATGGCAAAAGGCGCTTATCTTCAATCTAGGTGTTTCTGCATGCTGCTCCGTCCCAAAGAGTGCCCGGCGGAAAACGACAAAGCAGGCATGTCGGGTGCCACTGTCTATACCTGCACAGAAAGTTTTGAGCAGATATCTCCTTCCATTCGGCCGGAATTGCAAGAAGTTTGTGCATCTTCTATGTTCGTCGCGGTCAATGGCAAAAGGCGCTTATCTTCAATCTAGGTGTTTCTGCGTGCTGCTCCGGCCCAAAGAGTGCCCGGCGGAAAACGACAACGCAGGCATGTCGGGTGCCACTGTCTACACCTGCACAGAAAGTTTTGAGCAGATATATCCTTCCGTTTAGCCGGAATTGAAAGAAGATTGTGCATCTTCAATGTAGGTCGCGGTCAATGACAAAAAGGCGCTTATCTTCATTCTAGGTGTTTCTGCGTGCTGCTCCGGCCCAAAGAGTGCCCGGCGGAAAACGACAACGCAGGCATGTCGGGTGCCACTGTCTGCACCTGCACAGAAAGTTTTGAGCAGATATCTTCTTTCGTTCTGCCGGAATTGCAAGACGTTTGTGCATCTTCAATATTGGTCGCGGTCAATGTCAAAAAGCCCTTATCTGCAATCTAGGTGTTTCTGCGTGCTGCGCCGGCCCAAAGAGTGCCCGGCTGAAAACGACAACGCAGGCATGTCGGGTGCCACTGTCTGCACCTGCACAGAAAGGTTTGAGCAGATATCTCCTTCCGTTCGGCCGGAATTGAAAGACGTTTGTGCATCTTCTATGTTCGTCGCGGTCAATGGCAAAAGGCCCTTATCTTCAATCTAGGTGTTTCTGCGTGCTGCTCCGGCCCAAAGAGTGCCCGGCGGAAAACGACAACGCAGGCATGTCGGGTGCCACTGTCTACACCTGCACAGAAAGTTTTGAGCAGATATCTCCCTCCATTCGGCCGGAATTGCAAGACGTTTGTGCATCTTCTATGTTCGTCGCGGTCAATGGCAAAAGGCGCTTATCTTCAATCTAGGTGTTTCTGCGTGCTGCTCCGGCCCAAAGAGTGCCCGGCGGAAAACGACAACGCAGGCATGTCGGGTGCCACTGTCTGCACCTGCACAGAAAGTTTTGAGCAGATATCTTCTTTCGTTCGGCCGGAATTGCAAGACGTTTGTGCATCTTCAATATTGGTCGCGGTCAATGTCAAAAAGCCCTTATCTGCAATCTAGGTGTTTCTGCGTGCTGCGCCGGCCCAAAGAGTGCCCGGCTGAAAACGACAACGCAGGCATGTCGGGTGCCACTGTCTGCACCTGCACAGAAAGTTTTGAGCAGATATCTCCTTCCGTTCTGCCGGAATTGAAAGAAGATTGTGCATCTTCTATGTTCGTCGCGGTCAATGGCAAAAGGCGCTTATCTTCAATCTAGGTGTTTCTGCGTGCTGCTCCGGCCCAAAGAGTGCCCGGCGGAAAACGACAACGCAGGCATGTCGGGTGCCACTGTCTACACCTGCACAGAAAGTTTTGAGCAGATATCTCCTTCCGTTCGGCCGGAATTGAAAGAAGATTGTGCATCTTCAATGTAGGTCGCGGTCAATGACAAAAAGGCGCTTATCTTCAATCTAGGTGTTTCTGCGTGCTGCGCCGGCCCAAAGAGTGCCCGGCTGAAAACGACAACGCAGGCATGTCGGGTGCCACTGTCTGCACCTGCACAGAAAGTTTTGAGCAGATATCTCCTTCCATTCGGCCGGAATTGCAAGAAGTTTGTGCATCTTCTATGTTCGTCGCGGTCAATGGCAAAAGGCGCTTATCTTCAATCTAGGTGTTTCTGCGTGCTGCTCCGGCCCAAAGAGTGCCCGGCGGAAAACGACAACGCAGGCATGTCGGGTGCCACTGTCTACACCTGCACAGAAAGTTTTGAGCAGATATCTCCTTCCTTTCGGCCGGAATTGAAAGAAGATTGTGCATCTTCAATGTAGGTCGCGGTCAATGACAAAAAGGCGCTTATCTTCAATCTAGGTGTTTCTGCGTGCTGCGCCGGCCCAAAGAGTGCCCGGCTGAAAACGACAACGCAGGCATGTCGGGTGCCACTGTCTGCACCTGCACAGAAAGTTTTGAGCAGATATCTCCTTCCGTTTTGCCGGAATTGAAAGAAGATTGTGCATCTTCTATGTTCGTCGCGGTCAATGGCAAAAGGCGCTTATCTTCAATCTAGGTGTTTCTGCGTGCTGCTCCGGCGCAAAGAGTGCCCGGCGGAAAACGACAACGCAGGCATGTCGGGTGCCACTGTCTGCACCTGCACAGAAAGTTTTGAGCAGATATCTCCTTCCATTTGGCCGGAATTGCAAGACGTTTGTGCATCTTCTATGTTCGTCGCGGTCAATGGCAAAAGGCGCTTATCTTCAATCTAGGTGTTTCTGCGTGCTGCGCCGGCCCAAAGAGTGCCCGGCGGAAAACGACAACGCAGGCATGTCGGGTGCCACTGTCTGCACCTGCACAGAAAGTTTTGAGCAGATATCTTCTTTCGTTCGGCCGGAATTGCAAGACGTTTGTGCATCTTCAATATTGGTCGCGGTCAATGTCAAAAAGCCCTTATCTGCAATCTAGGTGTTTCTGCGTGCTGCGCCGGCCCAAAGAGTGCCCGGCGGAAAACGACAACGCAGGCATGTCGGGTGCCACTGTCTGCACCTGCACAGAAAGTTTTGAGCAGATATCTTCTTTCGTTCGGCCGGAATTGCAAGACGTTTGTGCATCTTCAATATTGGTCGCGGTCAATGTCAAAAAGCCCTTATCTGCAATCTAGGTGTTTCTGCGTGCTGCGCCGGCCCAAAGAGTGCCCGGCTGAAAACGACAACGCAGGCATGTCGGGTGCCACTGTCTGCACCTGCACAGAAAGTTTTGAGCAGATATCTCCTTCCGTTCTGCCGGAATTGAAAGAAGATTGTGCATCTTCTATGTTCGTCGCGGTCAATGGCAAAAGGCGCTTATCTTCAATCTAGGTGTTTCTGCGTGCTGCTCCGGCCCAAAGAGTGCCCGGCGGAAAACGACAACGCAGGCATGTCGGGTGCCACTGTCTACACCTGCACAGAAAGTTTTGAGCAGATATCTCCTTCCTTTCGGCCGGAATTGAAAGAAGATTGTGCATCTTCAATGTAGGTCGCGGTCAATGACAAAAAGGCGCTTATCTTCAATCTAGGAGTTTCTGCGTGCTGTGCCGGCCCAAAGAGTGCCCGGCTGAAAACGACAACGCAGGCATGTCGGGTGCCACTGTCTGCACCTGCACAGAAAGGTTTGAGCAGATATCTCCTTCCGTTCGGCCGGAATTGAAAGAAGATTGTGCATCTTCTATGTTCGTCGCGGTCAATGGCAAAAGGCGCTTATCTTCAATCTAGGTGTTTCTGCGTGCTGCTCCGGCCCAAAGAGTGCCCGGCGGAAAACGACAACGCAGGCATGTCGGGTGCCACTGTCTACACCTGCACAGAAAGTTTTGAGCAGATATCTCCTTTCATTCGGCCGGAATTGCAAGACGTTTGTGCATCTTCAATATTGGTCGCGGTCAATGTCAAAAAGCCCTTATCTGCAATCTAGGTGTTTCTGCGTGCTGCGCCGGCCCAAAGAGTGCCCGGCTGAAAACGACAACGCAGGCATGTCGGGTGCCACTGTCTGCACCTGCACAGAAAGGTTTGAGCAGATATCTCCTTCCGTTCGGCCGGAATTGAAAGAAGATTGTGCATCTTCTATGTTCGTCGCGGTCAATGGCAAAAGGCGCTTATCTTCAATCTAGGTGTTTCTGCATGCTGCTCCGGCCCAAAGAGTGCCCGGCGGAAAACGACAAAGCAGGCATGTCGGGTGCCACTGTCTACACCTGCACAGAAAGTTTTGAGCAGATATCTCCTTCCTTTCGGCCGGAATTGAAAGAAGATTGTGCATCTTCAATGTAGGTCGCGGTCAATGACAAAAAGGCGCTTATCTTCAATCTAGGTGTTTCTGCGTGCTGCTCCGGCCCAAAGAGTGCCCGGCGGAAAACGACAACGCAGGCATGTCGGGTTGCCACTGTCTGCACCTGCACAGAAAGTTTTGAGCAGATATCTTCTTTCGTTCGGCCGGAATTGCAAGACGTTTGTGCATCTTCAATATTGGTCGCGGTCAATGTCAAAAAGCCCTTATCTGCAATCTAGGTGTTTCTGCGTGCTGCGCCGGCCCAAAGAGTGCCCGGCTGAAAACGACAACGCAGGCATGTCGGGTGCCACTGTCTGCATCTGCACAGAAAGGTTTGAGCAGATATCTCCTTCCGTTCGGCCGGAATTGAAAGACGTTTGTGCATCTTCTATTTTCGTCGCGGTCAATGGCAAAAGGCGCTTATCTTCAATCTAGGTGTTTCTGCGTGCTGCTCCGGCCCAAAGAGTGCCCGGCGGAAAACGACAACGCAGGCATGTCGGGTGCCACTGTCTGCACCTGCACAGAAAGTTTTGAGCAGATATCTTCTTTCGTTCGGCCGGAATTGCAAGACGTTTGTGCATCTTCAATATTGGACGCGGTCAATGTCAAAAAGCCCTTATCAGCAATCTAGGTGTTTCTGCGTGCTGCGCCGGCCCAAAGAGTGCCCGGCTGAAAACGACAACGCAGGCATGTCGGGTGCCACTGTCTGCACCTGCAAAGAAAGTTTTGAGCAGATATCTCCTTCCGTTCTGCCGGAATTGAAAGAAGATTGTGCATCTTCTATGTTCGTCGCGGTCAATGGCAAAAGGCGCTTATCTTCAATCTAGGTGTTTCTGCGTGCTGCTCCGGCCCAAAGAGTGCCCGGCGGAAAACGACAACGCAGGCATGTCGGGTGCCACTGTCTACACCTGCACAGAAAGTTTTGAGCAGATATCTCCTTCCTTTCGGCCGGAATTGAAAGAAGATTGTGCATCTTCAATGTAGGTCGCGGTCAATGACAAAAAGGCGCTTATCTTCAATCTAGGTGTTTCTGCGTGCTGCGCCGGCCCAAAGAGTGCCCGGCTGAAAACGACAACGCAGGCATGTCGGGTGCCACTGTCTGCACCTGCACAGAAAGTTTTGAGCAGATATCTCCTTCCGTTCTGCCGGAATTGAAAGAAGATTGTGCATCTTCTATGTTCGTCGCGGTCAATGGCAAAAGGCGCTTATCTTCAATCTAGGTATTTCTGCGTGCTGCTCCGGCCCAAAGAGTGCCCGGCGGAAAACGACAACGCAGGCATGTCGGGTGCCACTGTCTGCACCTGCACAGAAAGTTTTGAGCAGATATCTTCTTTCGTTCGGCCGGAATTGCAAGACGTTTGTGCATCTTCAATAGTGGTCGCGGTCATTGTCAAAAAGCCCTTATCTGCAATCTAGGTGTTTCTGCGTGCTGCGCCGGCCCAAAGAGTGCCCGGCTGAAAACGACAACGCAGGCATGTCGGGTGCCACTGTCTGCACCTGCACAGAAAGTTTTGAGCAGATATCTCCTTCCGTTCTGCCGGAATTGAAAGAAGATTGTGCATCTTCTATGTTCGTCGCGGTCAATGGCAAAAGGCGCTTATCTTCAATCTAGGTATTTCTGCGTGCTGCTCCGGCCCAAAGAGTGCCCGGCGGAAAACGACAACGCAGGCATGTCGGGTGCCACTGTCTGCACCTGCACAGAAAGTTTTGAGCAGATATCTTCTTTCGTTCGGCCGGAATTGCAAGACGTTTGTGCATCTTCAATAGTGGTCGCGGTTATTGTCAAAAAGCCCTTATCTGCAATCTAGGTGTTTCTGCGTGCTGCGCCGGCCCAAAGAGTGCCCGGCTGAAAACGACAACGCAGGCATGTCGGGTGCCACTGTCTGCACCTGCACAGAAAGGTTTGAGCAGATATCTCCTTCCGTTCGGCCGGAATTGAAAGAAGATTGTGCATCTTCTATGTTCGTCGCGGTCAATGGCAAAAGGCGCTTATATTCAATCTAGGTGTTTCTGCGTGCTGCTCCGGCCCAAAGAGTGCCCGGCGGAAAACGACAACGCAGGCATGTCGGGTGCCACTGTCTACACCTGCAAAGAAAGTTTTGAGCAGATATCTTCTTTCGTTCGGCCGGAATTGCAAGACGTTTGTGCATCTTCAATATTGGTCGCGGTCAATGGCAAAAGGCGCTTATCTTCAATCTAGGTGTTTCTGCGTGCTGCTCCGGCCCAAAGAGTGCCCGGCGGAAAACGACAACGCAGGCATGTCGGGTGCCACTGTCTGCACCTGCACAGAAAGTTTTGAGCAGATATCTTCTTTCGTTCGGCCGGAATTGCAAGACATTTGTGCATCTTCTATATTGGTCAATGTCAAAAAGCCCTTATCTGCAATCTAGGTGTTTCTGCGTGCTGCGCCGGCCCAAAGAGTGCCCGGCTGAAAACGACAACGCAGGCATGTCGGGTGCCACTGTCTGCACCTGCACAGAAAGTTTTGAGCAGATATCTCCTTCCGTTCTGCCGGAATTGAAAGAAGATTGTGCATCTTCTATGTTCGTCGCGGTCAATGGCAAAAGGCGCTTATCTTCAATCTAGGTGTTTCTGCATGCTGCTCCGGCCCAAAGAGTGCCCGGCGGAAAACGACAAAGCAGGCATGTCGGGTGCCACTGTCTACACCTGCACAGAAAGTTTTGAGCAGATATCTCCTTCCTTTCGGCCGGAATTGAAAGAAGATTGTGCATCTTCAATGTAGGTCGCGGTCAATGACAAAAAGGCGCTTATCTTCAATCTAGGTGTTTCTGCGTGCTGCGCCGGCCCAAAGAGTGCCCGGCTGAAAACGACAACGCAGGCATGTCGGGTGCCACTGTCTACACCTGCACAGAAAGTTTTGAGCAGATATCTCCTTCCATTCGGCCGGAATTGCAAGACGTTTGTGCATCTTCTATTTTCGTCGCGGTCAATGGCAAAAGGCGCTTATCTTCAATCTAGGTGTTTCTGCGTGCTGCTCCGGCCCAAAGAGTGCCCGGCGGAAAACGACAACGCAGGCATGTAGGGTGCCACTGTCTGCACCTGCACAGAAAGTTTTGAGCAGATATCTTCTTTCGTTCGGCCGGAATTGCAAGACGTTTGTGCATCTTCAATATTGGTCGCGGTCAATGTCAAAAAGCCCTTATCAGCAATCTAGGTGTTTCTGCGTGCTGCGCCGGCCCAAAGAGTGCCCGGCTGAAAATGACAACGCAGGCATGTCGGGTGCCACTGTCTGCACCTGCACAGAAAGTTTTGAGCAGATATCTCCTTCCGTTCTGCCGGAATTGAAAGAAGATTGTGCATCTTCTATGTTCGTCGCGGTCAATGGCAAAAGGCGCTTATCTTCAATCTAGGTGTTTCTGCGTGCTGCTCCGGCCCAAAGAGTGCCCGGCTGAAAACGACAACGCAGGCATGTCGGGTGCCACTGTCTGCACCTGCACAGAAAGTTTTGAGCAGATATCTCCTTCCATTCGGCCGGAATTGCAAGAAGTTTGTGCATCTTCTATGTTCGTCGCGGTCAATGGCAAAAGGCGCTTATCTTCAATCTAGGTGTTTCTGCGTGCTGCTCCGGCCCAAAGAGTGCCCGGCGGAAAACGACAACGCAGGCATGTCGGGTGCCACTGTCTGCACCTGCACAGAAAGTTTTGAGCAGATATCTTCTTTCGTTCTGCCGGAATTGAAAGACGTTTGTGCATCTTCAATGTAGGTCGCGGTCAATGACAAAAAGGCGCTTATCTTCAATCTAGGTGTTTCTGCGTGCTGCGCCGGCCCAAAGAGTGCCCGACTGAAAACGACAACGCAGGCATGTCGGGTGCCACTGTCTGCACCTGCACAGAAAGATTTGAGCAGATATCTCCTTCCATTCGGCCGGAATTGCAAGAAGTTTGTGCATCTTCTATGTTCGTCGCGGTCAATGGCAAAAGGCGCTTATCTTCAATCTAGGTGTTTCTGCGTGCTGCTCCGGCCCAAAGAGTGCCCGGCGGAAAACGACAACGCAGGCATGTCGGGTGCCACTGTCTACACCTGCACAGAAAGTTTTGAGCAGATATCTCCTTCCATTCGGCCGGAATTGCAAGACGTTTGTGCATCTTCTATGTTCGTCGCGGTCAATGGCAAAAGGCGCTTATCTTCAATCTAGGTGTTTCTGCGTGCTGCGCCAGCCCCAAAGAGTGCCCGGCGGAAAACGACAACGCAGGCATGTCGGGTGCCACTGTCTACACCTGCACAGAAAGTTTTGAGCAGATATCTCCTTCCATTCGGCCGGAATTGCAAGACGTTTGTGCATCTTCTATGTTCGTCGCGGTCAATGGCAAAAGGCGCTTATCTTCAATCTAGGTGTTTCTGCGTGCTGCGCCAGCCCAAAGAGTGCCCGGCGGAAAACGACAACGCAGGCATGTCGGGTGCCACTGTCTGCACCTGCACAGAAAGTTTTGAGTAGATATCTCCTTCCATTCGGCCGGAATTGCAAGAAGTTTGTGCATCTTCAATGTAGGTCGCGGTCAATGACAAAAAGGCGCTTATCTTCAATCTAGGTGTTTCTGCGTGCTGCGCCGGCCCAAAGAGTGCCCGGCTGAAAACGACAACGCAGGCATGTCGGGTGCCACTGTCTGCACCTGCACAGAAAGGTTTGAGCAGATATCTCCTTCCGTTCGGCCGGAATTGAAAGAAGATTGTGCATCTTCTATGTTCGTCGCGGTCAATGGCAAAAGGCGCTTATCTTCAATCTAGGTGTTTCTGCGTGCTGCTCCGGCCCAAAGAGTGCCCGGCGGAAAACGACAACGCAGGCATGTCGGGTGCCACTGTCTACACCTGCACAGAAAGTTTTGAGCAGATATCTCCTTCCATTCGGCCGGAATTGCAAGACGTTTGTGCATCTTCAATATTGGTCGCGGTCAATGTCAAAAAGCCCTTATCTGCAATATAGGTGTTTCTGCGTGCTGCGCCGGCCCAAAGAGTGCCCGGCTGAAAACGACAACGCAGGCATGTCGGGTGCCACTGTCTGCACCTGCACAGAAAGTTTTGAGCAGATATCTCCTTCCGTTCTGCCGGAATTGAAAGAAGATTGTGCATCTTCTATGTTCGTCGCGGTCAATGGCAAAAGGCGCTTATCTTCAATCTAGGTGTTTCTGCATGCTGCTCCGGCCCAAAGAGTGCCCGGCGGAAAACGACAAAGCAGGCATGTCGGGTGCCACTGTCTACACCTGCACAGAAAGTTTTGAGCAGATATCTCCTTCCTTTCGGCCGGAATTGAAAGAAGATTGTGCATCTTCAATGTAGGTCGCGGTCAATGACAAAAAGGCGCTTATCTTCAATCTAGGTGTTTCTGCGTGCTGCTCCGGCCCAAAGAGTGCCCGGCTGAAAACGACAACGCAGGCATGTCGGGTGCCACTGTCTGCACCTGCACAGAAAGGTTTGAGCAGATATCTCCTTCCTTTCGGCCGGAATTGAAAGAAGATTGTGCATCTTCAATGTAGGTCGCGGTCAATGACAAAAAGGCGCTTATCTTCAATCTAGGTGTTTCTGCGTGCTGCGCCGGCCCAAAGAGTGCCCGGCGGAAAACGACAACGCAGGCATGTCGGGTGCCACTGTCTGCACCTGCACAGAAAGCTTTGAGCAGATATCTCCTTCCATTCTGCCGGAATTGCAAGACGTTTGTGCATCTTCAATATTGGTCGCGGTCAATGTCAAAAAGCCCTTATCTGCAATATAGGTGTTTCTGCGTGCTGCGCCGGCCCAAAGAGTGCCCGGCTGAAAACGACAACGCAGGCATGTCGGGTGCCACTGTCTGCACCTGCACATAAAGTTTTGAGCAGATATCTCCTTCCGTTCTGCCGGAATTGAAAGAAGATTGTGCATCTTCTATGTTCGTCGCGGTCAATGGCAAAAGGCGCTTATCTTCAATCTAGGTGTTTCTGCGTGCTGCTCCGGCCCAAAGAGTGCCCGGCTGAAAACGACAACGCAGGCATGTCGGGTGCCACTGTCTGCACCTGCACAGAAAGTTTTGAGCAGATATCTTCTTTCGTTCGGCCGGAATTGCAAGACGTTTGTGCATCTTCAATATTGGTCGCGGTCAATGTCAAAAAGCCCTTATCTGCAATCTAGGTGTTTCTGCGTGCTGCGCCGGCCCAAAGAGTGCCCGGCTGAAGACGACAAAGCAGGCATGTCGGGTGCCACTGTCTACACCTGCACAGAAAGTTTTGAGCAGATATCTCCTTCCTTTCGGACGGAATTGAAAGAAGATTGTGCATCTTCAATGTAGGTCGCGGTCAATGACAAAAAGGCGCTTATCTTCAATCTAGGTGTTTCTGCGTGCTGCGCCGGCCCAAAGAGTGCCCGGCTGAAAACGACAACGCAGACATGTCGGGTGCCACTGTCTGCATCTGCACAGAAAGGTTTGAGCAGATATCTCCTTCCGTTCGGCCGGAATTGAAAGAAGATTGTGCATCTTCTATGTTGGTCGCGGTCAATGGCAAAAGGCGCTTATCTTCAATCTAGGTGTTTCTGCGTGCTGCTCCGGCCCAAAGAGTGCCCGGCGGAAAATGACAACGCAGGCATGTCGGGTGCCACTGTCTACACCTGCACAGAAAGTTTTGAGCAGATATCTCCTTCCTTTCGGCCTGAATTGAAAGAAGATTGTGCATCTTCAATGTAGGTCGCGGTCAATGACAAAAAGGCGCTTATCTTCAATCTAGGTGTTTCTGCGTGCTGCGCCGGCCCAAAGAGTGCCCGGCTGAAAACGACAACGCAGGCATGTCGGGTGCCACTGTCTGCACCTGCACAGAAAGGTTTGAGCAGATATCTCCTTCCGTTCGGCCGGAATTGAAAGAAGATTGTGCATCTTCTATGTTCGTCGCGGTCAATGGCAAAAGGCGATTATCTTCAATCTAGGTGTTTCTGCGTGCTGCTCCGGCCCAAAGAGTGCCCGGCGGAAAACGACAACGCAGGCATGTCGGGTGCCACTGTCTACACCTGCACAGAAAGTTTTGAGCAGATATCTCCTTCCATTCGGCCGGAATTGCAAGACGTTTGTGCATCTTCAATATTGGTCGCGGTCAATGTCAAAAAGCCCTTATCTGCAATATAGGTGTTTCTGCGTGCTGCGCCGGCCCAAAGAGTGCCCGGCTGAAAACGACAACGCAGGCATGTCGGGTGCCACTGTCTGCACCTGCACAGAAAGTTTTGAGCAGATATCTCCTTCCGTTCTGCCGGAATTGAAAGAAGATTGTGCATCTTCTATGTTCGTCGCGGTCAATGGCAAAAGGCGCTTATCTTCAATCTAGGTGTTTCTGCATGCTGCTCCGGCCCAAAGAGTGCCCGGCGGAAAACGACAAAGCAGGCATGTCGGGTGCCACTGTCTACACCTGCACAGAAAGTTTTGAGCAGATATCTCCTTCCTTTCGGCCGGAATTGAAAGAAGATTGTGCATCTTCAATGTAGGTCGCGGTCAATGACAAAAAGGCGCTTATCTTCAATCTAGGTGTTTCTGCGTGCTGCGCCGGCCCAAAGAGTGCCCGGCGGAAAACGACAACGCAGGCATGTCGGGTGCCACTGTCTACACCTGCACAGAAAGTTTTGAGCAGATATCTCCTTCCTTTCGGCCGGAATTGAAAGAAGATTGTGCATCTTCAATGTAGGTCGCGGTCAATGACAAAAAGGCGCTTATCTTCAATCTAGGTGTTTCTGCGTGCTGCGCCGGCCCAAAGAGTGCCCGGCTGAAAACGACAACGCAGGCATGTCGGGTGCCACTGTCTGCACCTGCACAGAAAGGTTTGAGCAGATATCTCCTTCCGTTCGGCCGGAATTGAAAGAAGATTGTGCATCTTCTATGTTCGTCGCGGTCAATGGCAAAAGGCGCTTATATTCAATCTAGGTGTTTCTGCGTGCTGCTCCGGCCCAAAGAGTGCCCGGCGGAAAACGACAACGCAGGCATGTCGGGTGCCACTGTCTACACCTGCAAAGAAAGTTTTGAGCAGATATCTTCTTTCGTTCGGCCGGAATTGCAAGACGTTTGTGCATCTTCAATATTGGTCGCGGTCAATGGCAAAAGGCGCTTATCTTCAATCTAGGTGTTTCTGCGTGCTGCTCCGGCCCAAAGAGTGCCCGGCGGAAAACGACAACGCAGGCATGTCGGGTGCCACTGTCTGCACCTGCACAGAAAGTTTTGAGCAGATATCTTCTTTCGTTCGGCCGGAATTGCAAGACATTTGTGCATCTTCTATATTGGTCAATGTCAAAAAGCCCTTATCTGCAATCTAGGTGTTTCTGCGTGCTGCGCCGGCCCAAAGAGTGCCCGGCTGAAAACGACAACGCAGGCATGTCGGGTGCCACTGTCTGCACCTGCACAGAAAGTTTTGAGCAGATATCTCCTTCCGTTCTGCCGGAATTGAAAGAAGATTGTGCATCTTCTATGTTCGTCGCGGTCAATGGCAAAAGGCGCTTATCTTCAATCTAGGTGTTTCTGCATGCTGCTCCGGCCCAAAGAGTGCCCGGCGGAAAACGACAAAGCAGGCATGTCGGGTGCCACTGTCTACACCTGCACAGAAAGTTTTGAGCAGATATCTCCTTCCTTTCGGCCGGAATTGAAAGAAGATTGTGCATCTTCAATGTAGGTCGCGGTCAATGACAAAAAGGCGCTTATCTTCAATCTAGGTGTTTCTGCGTGCTGCGCCGGCCCAAAGAGTGCCCGGCTGAAAACGACAACGCAGGCATGTCGGGTGCCACTGTCTACACCTGCACAGAAAGTTTTGAGCAGATATCTCCTTCCATTCGGCCGGAATTGCAAGACGTTTGTGCATCTTCTATTTTCGTCGCGGTCAATGGCAAAAGGCGCTTATCTTCAATCTAGGTGTTTCTGCGTGCTGCTCCGGCCCAAAGAGTGCCCGGCGGAAAACGACAACGCAGGCATGTAGGGTGCCACTGTCTGCACCTGCACAGAAAGTTTTGAGCAGATATCTTCTTTCGTTCGGCCGGAATTGCAAGACGTTTGTGCATCTTCAATATTGGTCGCGGTCAATGTCAAAAAGCCCTTATCAGCAATCTAGGTGTTTCTGCGTGCTGCGCCGGCCCAAAGAGTGCCCGGCGGAAAACGACAACGCAGGCATGTCGGGTGCCACTGTCTACACCTGCACAGAAAGTTTTGAGCAGATATCTCCTTCCTTTCGGCCGGAATTGAAAGAAGATTGTGCATCTTCAATGTAGGTCGCGGTCAATGACAAAAAGGCGCTTATCTTCAATCTAGGTGTTTCTGCGTGCTGCGCCGGCCCAAAGAGTGCCCGGCTGAAAACGACAACGCAGGCATGTCGGGTGCCACTGTCTGCACCTGCACAGAAAGGTTTGAGCAGATATCTCCTTCCGTTCGGCCGGAATTGAAAGAAGATTGTGCATCTTCTATGTTCGTCGCGGTCAATGGCAAAAGGCGCTTATCTTCAATCTAGGTGTTTCTGCGTGCTGCTCCGGCCCAAAGAGTGCCCGGCGGAAAACGACAACGCAGGCATGTCGGGTGCCACTGTCTACACCTGCACAGAAAGTTTTGAGCAGATATCTCCTTCCATTCGGCCGGAATTGCAAGACGTTTGTGCATCTTCAATATTGGTCGCGGTCAATGTCAAAAAGCCCTTATCTGCAATCTAGGTGTTTCTGCGTGCTGCGCCGGCCCAAAGAGTGCCCGGCTGAAAACGACAACGCAGGCATGTCGGGTGCCACTGTCTGCACCTGCACAGAAAGTTTTGAGCAGATATCTCCTTCCGTTCTGCCGGAATTGAAAGAAGATTGTGCATCTTCTATGTTCGTCGCGGTCAATGGCAAAAGGCGCTTATCTTCAATCTAGGTGTTTCTGCATGCTGCTCCGGCCCAAAGAGTGCCCGGCGGAAAACGACATAGCAGGCATGTCGGGTGCCACTGTCTACACCTGCACAGAAAGTTTTGAGCAGATATCTCCTTCCTTTCGGCCGGAATTGAAAGAAGATTGTGCATCTTCAATGTAGGTCGCGGTCAATGACAAAAAGGCGCTTATCTTCAATCTAGGTGTTTCTGCGTGCTGCGCCGGCCCAAAGAGTGCCCGGCTGAAAACGACAACGCAGGCATGTCGGGTGCCACTGTCTGCACCTGCACAGAAAGTTTTGAGCAGATATCTCCTTCCATTCGGCCGGAATTGCAAGACGTTTGTGCATCTTCTATTTTCGTCGCGGTCAATAGCAAAAGGCGCTTATCTTCAATCTAGGTGTTTCTGCGTGCTGCTCCGGCCCAAAGAGTGCCCGGCGGAAAACGACAACGCAGGCATGTCGGGTGCCACTGTCTGCACAGAAAGTTTTGAGCAGATATCTTCTTTCGTTCGGCCGGAATTGCAAGACGTTTGTGCATCTTCAATATTGGTCGCGGTCAATGTCAAAAAGCCCTTATCAGCAATCTAGGTGTTTCTGCGTGCTGCGCCGGCCCAAAGAGTGCCCGGCTGAAAACGACAACGCAGGCATGTCGGGTGCCACTGTCTGCATCTGCACAGAAAGGTTTGAGCAGATATCTCCTTCCGTTCGGCCGGAATTGAAAGAAGATTGTGCATCTTCTATGTTCGTCGCGGTCATTGGCAAAAGGCGCTTATCTTCAATCTAGGTGTTTCTGCGTGCTGCTCCGGCCCAAAGAGTGCCCGGCGGAAAACGACAACGCAGGCATGTCGGGTGCCACTGTCTACACCTGCACAGAAAGTTTTGAGCAGATATCTCCTTCCATTCGGCCGGAATTGCAAGACGTTTGTGCATCTTCAATATTGGTCGCGGTCAATGTCAAAAAGCCCTTATCTGCAATATAGGTGTTTCTGCGTGCTGCGCCGGCCCAAAGAGTGCCCGGCTGAAAACGACAACGCAGGCATGTCGGGTGCCACTGTCTGCACCTGCACAGAAAGGTTTGAGCAGATATCTCCTTCCGTTCGGCCGGAATTGAAAGATGATTGTGCATCTTCTATGTTCGTCGCGGTCAATGGCAAAAGGCGCTTATCTTCAATCTAGGTGTTTCTGCGTGCTGCTCCGGCCCAAAGAGTGCCCGGCGGAAAACGACAACGCAGGCATGTCGGGTGCCACTGTCTACACCTGCACAGAAAGTTTTGAGCAGATATCTCCTTCCTTTCGGCCGGAATTGAAAGAAGATTGTGCATCTTCAATGTAGGTCGCGGTCAATGACAAAAAGGCGCTTATCTTCAATCTAGGTGTTTCTGCGTGCTGCGCCGGCCCAAAGAGTGCCCGGCGGAAAACGACAACGCAGGCATGTCGGGTGCCACTGTCTGCACCTGCACAGAAAGTTTTGAGCAGATATCTTCTTTCGTTCGGCCGGAATTGCAAGACATTTGTGCATCTTCAATATTGGTCGCGGTCAATGTCAAAAAGCCCTTATCTGCAATCTAGGTGTTTCTGCGTGCTGCGCCGGCCCAAAGAGTGCCCGGCTGAAAACGACAACGCAGGCATGTCGGGTGCCACTGTCTGCACCTGCACAGAAAGTTTTGAGCAGATATCTCCTTCCATTCGGCCGGAATTGCAAGACGTTTGTGCATCTTCTATTTTCGTCGCGGTCAATAGCAAAAGGCGCTTATCTTCAATCTAGGTGTTTCTGCGTGCTGCTCCGGCCCAAAGAGTGCCCGGCGGAAAACGACAACGCAGGCATGTCGGGTGCCACTGTCTGCACAGAAAGTTTTGAGCAGATATCTTCTTTCGTTCGGCCGGAATTGCAAGACGTTTGTGCATCTTCAATATTGGTCGCGGTCAATGTCAAAAAGCCCTTATCAGCAATCTAGGTGTTTCTGCGTGCTGCGCCGGCCCAAAGAGTGCCCGGCTGAAAATGACAACGCAGGCATGTCGGGTGCCACTGCCTGCACCTGCACAGAAAGTTTTGAGCAGATATCTCCTTCCGTTCTGCCGGAATTGAAAGAAGATTGTGCATCTTCTATGTTCGTCGCGGTCAATGGCAAAAGGCGCTTATCTTCAATCTAGGTGTTTCTGCGTGCTGCTCCGGCCCAAAGAGTGCCCGGCGGAAAACGACAACGCAGGCATGTCGGGTGCCACTGTCTACACCTGCACAGAAAGTTTTGAGCAGATATCTCCTTCCTTTCGGCCGGAATTGAAAGAAGATTGTGCATCTTCAATGTAGGTCGCGGTCAATGACAAAAAGGCGCTTATCTTCAATCTAGGTGTTTCTGCGTGCTGCGCCGGCCCAACGAGTGCCCGGCTGAAAACGACAACGCAGGCATGTCGGGTGCCACTGTCTGCACCTGCACAGAAAGTTTTGAGCAGATATCTCCTTCCGTTCTGCCGGAATTGAAAGAAGATTGTGCATCTTCTATGTTCGTCGCGGTCAATGGCAAAAGGCGCTTATCTTCAATCTAGGTGTTTCTGCGTGCTGCTCCGGCGCAAAGAGTGCCCGGCGGAAAACGACAACGCAGGCATGTCGGGTGCCACTGTCTGCACCTGCACAGAAAGTTTTGAGCAGATATCTCCTTCCATTCGGCCGGAATTGCAAGACGTTTGTGCATCTTCTATGTTCGTCGCGGTCAATGGCAAAAGGCGCTTATCTTCAATCTAGGTGTTTCTGCGTGCTGCGCCGGCCCAAAGAGTGCCCGGCGGAAAACGACAACGCAGGCATGTCGGGTGCCACTGTCTGCACCTGCACAGAAAGTTTTGAGCAGATATCTTCTTTCGTTCGGCCGGAATTGCAAGACGTTTGTGCATCTTCAATATTGGTCGCGGTCAATGTCAAAAAGCCCTTATCTGCAATCTAGGTGTTTCTGCGTGTTGCGCCGGCCCAAAGAGTGCCCGGCGGAAAACGACAACGCAGGCATGTCGGGTGCCACTGTCTGCACCTGCACAGAAAGTTTTGAGCAGATATCTTCTTTCGTTCGGCCGGAATTGCAAGACGTTTGTGCATCTTCAATATTGGTCGCGGTCAATGTCAAAAAGCCCTTTTCTGCAATCTAGGTGTTTCTGCGTGCTGCGCCGGCCCAAAGAGTGCCCGGCTGAAAACGACAACGCAGGCATGTCGGGTGCCACTGTCTGCACCTGCACAGAAAGTTTTGAGCAGATATCTCCTTCCGTTCTGCCGGAATTGAAAGAAGATTGTGCATCTTCTATGTTCGTCGCGGTCAATGGCAAAAGGCGCTTATCTTCAATCTAGGTGTTTCTGCATGCTGCTCCGGCCCAAAGAGTGCCCGGCGGAAAACGACAAAGCAGGCATGTCAGGTGCCACTGTCTACACCTGCACAGAGAGTTTTGAGCAGATATCTCCTTCCTTTCGGCCGGAATTGAAAGAAGATTGTGCATCTTCAATGTAGGTCGCGGTCAATGACAAAAAGGCGCTTATCTTCAATCTAGGTGTTTCTGCGTGCTGCGCCGGCCCAAAGAGTGCCCGGCTGAAAACGACAACGCAGGCATGTCGGGTGCCACTGTCTGCACCTGCACAGAAAGTTTTGAGCAGATATCTCCTTCCTTTCGGCCGGAATTGAAAGAAGATTGTGCATCTTCAATGTAGGTCGCGGTCAATGACAAAAAGGCGCTTATCTTCAATCTAGGTGTTTCTGCGTGCTGCGCCGGCCCAAAGAGTGCCCGGCGGAAAACGACAACGCAGGCATGTCGGGTGCCACTGTCTGCACCTGCACAGAAAGTTTTGAGCAGATATCTTCTTTCGTTCGGCCGGAATTGCAAGACGTTTGTGCATCTTCAATATTGGTCGCGGTCAATGTCAAAAAGCCCTTATCTGCAATCTAGGTGTTTCTGCGTGCTGCGCCGGCCCAAAGAGTGCCCGGCTGAAAACGACAACGCAGGCATGTCGGGTGCCACTGTCTGCATCTGCACAGAAAGGTTTGAGCAGATATCTCCTTCCGTTCGGCCGGAATTGAAAGAAGATTGTGCATCTTCTATGTTCGTCGCGGTCATTGGCAAAAGGCGCTTATCTTCAATCTAGGTGTTTCTGCGTGCTGCTCCGGCCCAAAGAGTGCCCGGCGGAAAACGACAACGCAGGCATGTCGGGTGCCACTGTCTACACCTGCACAGAAAGTTTTGAGCAGATATCTCCTTCCATTCGGCCGGAATTGCAAGACGTTTGTGCATCTTCAATATTGGTCGCGGTCAATGTCAAAAAGCCCTTATCTGCAATCTAGGTGTTTCTGCGTGCTGCGCCTGCCCAAAGAGTGCCCGGCTGAAAACGACAACGCAGGCATGTCGGGTGCCACTGTCTGCACCTGCACAGAAAGTTTTGAGCAGATATCTCCTTCCGTTCTGCCGGAATTGAAAGAAGATTGTGCATCTTCTATGTAGGTCGCGGTCAATGACAAAAAGGCGCTTATCTTCAATCTAGGTGTTTCTGCGTGCTGCGCCGGCCCAAAGAGTGCCCGGCTGAAAACGACAACGCAGGCATGTCGGGTGCCACTGTCTGCACCTGCACAGAAAGGTTTGAGCAGATATCTCCTTCCGTTCGGCCGGAATTGAAAGAAGATTGTGCATCTTCTATGTTCGTCGCGGTCAATGGCAAAAGGCGCTTATCTTCAATCTAGGTGTTTCTGCGTGCTGCTCCGGCCCAAAGAGTGCCCGGCGGAAAACGACAACGCAGGCATGTCGGGTGCCACTGTCTACACCTGCACAGAAAGTTTTGAGCAGATATCTCCTTCCATTCGGCCGGAATTGCAAGACGTTTGTGCATCTTCAATATTGGTCGCGGTCAATGTCAAAAAGCCCTTATCTGCAATATAGGTGTTTCTGCGTGCTGCGCCGGCCCAAAGAGTGCCCGGCTGAAAACGACAACGCAGGCATGTCGGGTGCCACTGTCTGCACCTGCACAGAACGGTTTGAGCAGATATCTCCTTCCGTTCGGCCGGAATTGAAAGATGATTGTGCATCTTCTATGTTCGTCGCGGTCAATGGCAAAAGGCGCTTATCTTCAATCTAGGTGTTTCTGCGTGCTGCTCCGGCCCAAAGAGTGCCCGGCGGAAAACGACAACGCAGGCATGTCGGGTGCCACTGTCTACACCTGCACAGAAAGTTTTGAGCAGATATCTCCTTCCTTTCGGCCGGAATTGAAAGAAGATTGTGCATCTTCAATGTAGGTCGCGGTCAATGACAAAAAGGCGCTTATCTTCAATCTAGGTGTTTCTGCGTGCTGCGCCGGCCCAAAGAGTGCCCGGCGGAAAACGACAACGCAGGCATGTCGGGTGCCACTGTCTGCACCTGCACAGAAAGTTTTGAGCAGATATCTTCTTTCGTTCGGCCGGAATTGCAAGACATTTGTGCATCTTCAATATTGGTCGCGGTCAATGTCAAAAAGCCCTTATCTGCAATCTAGGTGTTTCTGCGTGCTGCGCCGGCCCAAAGAGTGCCCGGCTGAAAACGACAACGCAGGCATGTCGGGTGCCACTGTCTGCACCTGCACAGAAAGTTTTGAGCAGATATCTCCTTCCATTCGGCCGGAATTGCAAGACGTTTGTGCATCTTCTATTTTCGTCGCGGTCAATAGCAAAAGGCGCTTATCTTCAATCTAGGTGTTTCTGCGTGCTGCTCCGGCCCAAAGAGTGCCCGGCGGAAAACGACAACGCAGGCATGTCGGGTGCCACTGTCTGCACAGAAAGTTTTGAGCAGATATCTCCTTCCGTTCTGCCGGAATTGAAAGAAGATTGTGCATCTTCTATGTTCGTCGCGGTCAATGGCAAAAGGCGCTTATCTTCAATCTAGGTGTTTCTGCGTGCTGCTCCGGCGCAAAGAGTGCCCGGCGGAAAACGACAACGCAGGCATGTCGGGTGCCACTGTCTGCACCTGCACAGAAAGTTTTGAGCAGATATCTCCTTCCATTCGGCCGGAATTGCAAGACGTTTGTGCATCTTCTATGTTCGTCGCGGTCAATGGCAAAAGGCGCTTATCTTCAATCTAGGTGTTTCTGCGTGCTGCGCCGGCCCAAAGAGTGCCCGGCGGAAAACGACAACGCAGGCATGTCGGGTGCCACTGTCTGCACCTGCACAGAAAGTTTTGAGCAGATATCTTCTTTCGTTCGGCCGGAATTGCAAGACGTTTGTGCATCTTCAATATTGGTCGCGGTCAATGTCAAAAAGCCCTTATCTGCAATCTAGGTGTTTCTGCGTGTTGCGCCGGCCCAAAGAGTGCCCGGCGGAAAACGACAACGCAGGCATGTCGGGTGCCACTGTCTGCACCTGCACAGAAAGTTTTGAGCAGATATCTTCTTTCGTTCGGCCGGAATTGCAAGACGTTTGTGCATCTTCAATATTGGTCGCGGTCAATGTCAAAAAGCCCTTTTCTGCAATCTAGGTGTTTCTGCGTGCTGCGCCGGCCCAAAGAGTGCCCGGCTGAAAACGACAACGCAGGCATGTCGGGTGCCACTGTCTGCACCTGCACAGAAAGTTTTGAGCAGATATCTCCTTCCGTTCTGCCGGAATTGAAAGAAGATTGTGCATCTTCTATGTTCGTCGCGGTCAATGGCAAAAGGCGCTTATCTTCAATCTAGGTGTTTCTGCGTGCTGCTCCGGCCCAAAGAGTGCCCGGCGGAAAACGACAACGCAGGCATGTCGGGTGCCACTGTCTACACCTGCACAGAAAGTTTTGAGCAGATATCTCCTTCCTTTCGGCCGGAATTGAAAGAAGATTGTGCATCTTCAATGTAGGTCGCGGTCAATGACAAAAAGGCGCTTATCTTCAATCTAGGTGTTTCTGCGTGCTGCTCCGGCCCAAAGAGTGCCCGGCGGAAAACGACAACGCAGGCATGTCGGGTGCCACTGTCTGCACCTGCACAGAAAGGTTTGAGCAGATATCTCCTTCCGTTCGGCCGGAATTGAAAGAAGATTGTGCATCTTCAATGTAGGTCGCGGTCAATGACAAAAAGGCGCTTATCTTCAATCTAGGTGTTTCTGCGTGCTGCTCCGGCCCAAAGAGTGCCCGGCGGAAAACGACAACGCAGGCATGTCGGGTGCCACTGTCTGCACCTGCACAGAAAGTTTTGAGCAGATATCTTCTTTCGTTCGGCCGGAATTGCAAGACGTTTGTGCATCTTCAATATTGGTCGCGGTCAATGTCAAAAAGCCCTTATCTGCAATCTAGGTGTTTCTGCGTGCTGCGCCGGCCCAAAGAGTGCCCGGCTGAAAACGACAACGCAGGCATGTCGGGTGCCACTGTCTGCATCTGCACAGAAAGGTTTGAGCAGATATCTCCTTCCGTTCGGCCGGAATTGAAAGACGTTTGTGCATCTTCTATTTTCGTCGCGGTCAATGGCAAAAGGCGCTTATCTTCAATCTAGGTGTTTCTGCGTGCTGCTCCGGCCCAAAGAGTGCCCGGCGGAAAACGACAACGCAGGCATGTCGGGTGCCACTGTCTGCACCTGCACAGAAAGTTTTGAGCAGATATCTTCTTTCGTTCGGCCGGAATTGCAAGACGTTTGTGCATCTTCAATATTGGTCGCGGTCAATGTCAAAAAGCCCTTATCAGCAATCTAGGTGTTTCTGCGTGCTGCGCCGGCCCAAAGAGTGCCCGGCTGAAAACGACAACGCAGGCATGTCGGGTGCCACTGTCTGCACCTGCACAGAAAGTTTTGAGCAGATATCTCCTTCCATTCTGCCGGAATTGCAAGACGTTTGTGCATCTTCAATATTGGTCGCGGTCAATGTCAAAAAGCCCTTATCTGCAATATAGGTGTTTCTGCGTGCTGCGCCGGCCCAAAGAGTGCCCGGCTGAAAACGACAACGCAGGCATGTCGGGTGCCACTGTCTGCACCTGCACAGAAAGTTTTGAGCAGATATCTCCTTCCGTTCTGCCGGAATTGAAAGAAGATTGTGCATCTTCTATGTTCGTCGCGGTCAATGGCAAAAGGCGCTTATCTTCAATCTAGGTGTTTCTGCATGCTGCTCCGGCCCAAAGAGTGCCCGGCGGAAAACGACAAAGCAGGCATGTCGGGTGCCACTGTCTACACCTGCACAGAAAGTTTTGAGCAGATATCTCCTTCCTTTCGGCCGGAATTGAAAGAAGATTGTGCATCTTCAATGTAGGTCGCGGTCAATGACAAAAAGGCGCTTATCTTCAATCTAGGTGTTTCTGCGTGCAGCGCCGGCCCAAAGAGTGCCCGGCTGAAAACGACAACGCAGGCATGTCGGGTGCCACTGTCTGCACCTGCACAGAAAGTTTTGAGCAGATATCTCCTTCCTTTCGGCCGGAATTGAAAGAAGATTGTGCATCTTCAATGTAGGTCGCGGTCAATGACAAAAAGGCGCTTATCTTCAATCTAGGTGTTTCTGCGTGCTGCGCCGGCCCAAAGAGTGCCCGGCGGAAAACGACAACGCAGGCATGTCGGGTGCCACTGTCTGCACCTGCACAGAAAGTTTTGAGCAGATATCTTCTTTCGTTCGGCCGGAATTGCAAGACGTTTGTGCATCTTCAATAGTGGTCGCGGTCAATGGCAAAAGGCGCTTATCTTCAATCTAGGTGTTTCTGCGTGCTGCTCCGGCCCAAAGAGTGCCCGGCTGAAAACGACAACGCAGGCATGTCGGGTGCCACTGTCTGCACCTGCACAGAAAGTTTTGAGCAGATATCTCCTTCCATTCGGCCGGAATTGCAAGAAGTTTGTGCATCTTCTATGTTCGTCGCGGTCAATGGCAAAAGGCGCTTATCTTCAATCTAGGTGTTTCTGCGTGCTGCTCCGGCCCAAAGAGTGCCCGGCGGAAAACGACAACGCAGGCATGTCGGGTGCCACTGTCTGCACCTGCACAGAAAGTTTTGAGCAGATATCTTCTTTCGTTCTGCCGGAATTGAAAGACGTTTGTGCATCTTCAATGTAGGTCGCAGTCAATGACAAAAAGGCGCTTATCTTCAATCTAGGTGTTTCTGCGTGCTGCGCCGGGCCAAAGAGTGCCCGACTGAAAACGACAACGCAGGCATGTCGGGTGCCACTGTCTGCACCTGCACAGAAAGTTTTGAGCAGATATCTCCTTCCATTCGGCCGGAATTGCAAGAAGTTTGTGCATCTTCTATGTTCGTCGCGGTCAATGGCAAAAGGCGCTTATCTTCAATCTAGGTGTTTCTGCGTGCTGCTCCGGCCCAAAGAGTGCCCGGCGGAAAACGACAACGCAGGCATGTCGGGTGCCACTGTCTACACCTGCACAGAAAGTTTTGAGCAGATATCTCCTTCCATTCGGCCGGAATTGCAAGACGTTTGTGCATCTTCTATGTTCGTCGCGGTCAATGGCAAAAGGCGCTTATCTTCAATCTAGGTGTTTCTGCGTGCTGCGCCAGCCCAAAGAGTGCCCGGCGGAAAACGACAACGCAGGCATGTCGGGTGCCACTGTCTGCACCTGCACAGAAAGTTTTGAGCAGATATCTCCTTCCATTCGGCCGGAATTGCAAGACGTTTGTGCATCTTCAATATTGGTCGCGGTCAATGTCAAAAAGCCCTTATCTGCAATCTAGGTGTTTCTGCGTGCTGCGCCTGCCCAAAGAGTGCCCGGCTGAAAACGACAACGCAGGCATGTCGGGTGCCACTGTCTGCACCTGCACAGAAAGTTTTGAGCAGATATCTCCTTCCGTTCTGCCGGAATTGAAAGAAGATTGTGCATCTTCTATGTAGGTCGCGGTCAATGACAAAAAGGCGCTTATCTTCAATCTAGGTGTTTCTGCGTGCTGCGCCGGCCCAAAGAGTGCCCGGCTGAAAACGACAACGCAGGCATGTCGGGTGCCACTGTCTGCACCTGCACAGAAAGGTTTGAGCAGATATCTCCTTCCGTTCGGCCGGAATTGAAAGAAGATTGTGCATCTTCTATGTTCGTCGCGGTCAATGGCAAAAGGCGCTTATCTTCAATCTAGGTGTTTCTGCGTGCTGCTCCGGCCCAAAGAGTGCCCGGCGGAAAACGACAACGCAGGCATGTCGGGTGCCACTGTCTACACCTGCACAGAAAGTTTTGAGCAGATATCTCCTTCCATTCGGCCGGAATTGCAAGACGTTTGTGCATCTTCAATATTGGTCGCGGTCAATGTCAAAAAGCCCTTATCTGCAATATAGGTGTTTCTGCGTGCTGCGCCGGCCCAAAGAGTGCCCGGCTGAAAACGACAACGCAGGCATGTCGGGTGCCACTGTCTGCACCTGCACAGAAAGGTTTGAGCAGATATCTCCTTCCGTTCGGCCGGAATTGAAAGATGATTGTGCATCTTCTATGTTCGTCGCGGTCAATGGCAAAAGGCGCTTATCTTCAATCTAGGTGTTTCTGCGTGCTGCTCCGGCCCAAAGAGTGCCCGGCGGAAAACGACAACGCAGGCATGTCGGGTGCCACTGTCTACACCTGCACAGAAAGTTTTGAGCAGATATCTCCTTCCTTTCGGCCGGAATTGAAAGAAGATTGTGCATCTTCAATGTAGGTCGCGGTCAATGACAAAAAGGCGCTTATCTTCAATCTAGGTGTTTCTGCGTGCTGCGCCGGCCCAAAGAGTGCCCGGCTGAAAACGACAACGCAGGCATGTCGGGTGCCACTGTCTGCACCTGCACAGAAAGTTTTGAGCAGATATCTTCTTTCGTTCGGCCGGAATTGCAAGACGTTTGTGCATCTTCAATATTGGTCGCGGTCAATGTCAAAAAGCCCTTTTCTGCAATCTAGGTGTTTCTGCGTGCTGCGCCGGCCCAAAGAGTGCCTGGCTGAAAACGACAACGCAGGCATGTCGGGTGCCACTGTCTGCACCAGCACAGAAAGATTTGAGCAGATATCTCCTTCCATTCGGCCGGAATTGCAAGAAGTTTGTGCATCTTCTATGTTCGTCGCGGTCAATGGCAAAAGGCGCTTATCTTCAATCTAGGTGTTTCTGCGTGCTGCTCCGGCCCAAAGAGTGCCCGGCGGAAAACGACAACGCAGGCATGTTGGGTGCCACTGTCTGCAACTGCACAGAAAGTTTTGAGCAGATATCTCCTTCCATTCGGCCGGAATTGAAAGAAGATTGTGCATCTTCAATGTAGGTCGCGGTCAATGACAAAAAGGCGCTTATCTTCAATCTAGGTGTTTCTGCGTGCTGCTCCGGCCCAAAGAGTGCCCGGCGGAAAACGACAACGCAGGCATGTCGGGTGCCACAGTCTGCACCTGCACAGAAAGTTTTGAGCAGATATCTTCTTTCGTTCTGCCGGAATTGAAAGACGTTTGTGCATCTTCAATGTAGGTCGCGGTCAATGACAAAAAGGCGCTTATCTTCAATCTAGGTGTTTCTGCGTGCTGCGCCGGCCCAAAGAGTGCCCGACTGAAAACGACAACGCAGGCATGTCGGGTGCCACTGTCTGCACCTGCACAGAAAGGTTTGAGCAGATATCTCCTTCCGTTCGGCCGGAATTGAAAGAAGATTGTGCATCTTCTATGTTCGTCGCGGTCAATGGCAAAAGGCGCTTATCTTCAATCTAGGTGTTTCTGCGTGCTGCTCCGGCCCAAAGAGTGCCCGGCGGAAAACGACAACGCAGGCATGTCGGGTGCCACTGTCTACACCTGCACAGAAAGTTATGAGCAGATATCTCCTTCCATTCAGCCGGAATTGCAAGACGTTTGTGCATCTTCAATATTGGTCGCGGTCAATGTCAAAAAGCCCTTATCTGCAATCTAGGTATTTCTGCGTGCTGCGCCGGCCCAAAGAGTGCCCGGCTGAAAACGACAGCGCAGGCATGTCGGGTGCCACTGTCTGCACCTGCACAGAAAGTTTTGAGCAGATATCTCCTTCCGTTCTGCCGGAATTGAAAGAAGATTGTGCATCTTCCATGTTCGTCGCGGTCAATGGCAAAAGGCGCTTATCTTCAATCTAGGTGTTTCTGCGTGCTGCGCCGGCCCAAAGAGTGCCCGGCTGAAAACGACAACGCAGGCATGTCGGGTGCCACTGTCTGCACCTGCACAGAAAGTTTTGAGCAGATATCTCCTTCCATTCGGCCGGAATTGCAAGAAGTTTGTGCATCTTCTATGTTCGTCGCGGTCAATGGCAAAAGGCGCTTATCTTCAATCTAGGTGTTTCTGCGTGCTGCGCCGGCCAAAAGAGTGTTCGGCGGAAAACGACAACGCAGGCATGTCGGGTGCCACTGTCTGCACCTGCACAGAAAGTTTTGAGCAGATATCTTCTTTCGTTCGGCCGGAATTGCAAGACGTTTGTGCATCTTCAATATTGGTCGCGGTCAATGTCAAAAAGCCCTTATCTGCAATCTAGGTGTTTCTGCGTGCTGCTCCGGCCCAAAGAGTGCCCGGCTGAAAACGACAACGCAGGCATGTCGGGTGCCACTGTCTGCACCTGCACAGAAAGTTTTGAGCAGATATCTCCTTCCGTTCTGCCGGAATTGAAAGAAGATTGTGCATCTTCTATGTTCGTCGCGGTCAATGGCAAAAGGCGCTTATCTTCAATCTAGGTGTTTCTGCGTGCTGCTCCGGCCGAAAGAGTGCCCGGCGGAAAACGACAACGCAGGCATGTCGGGTGCCACTGTCTACACCTGCACAGAAAGTTTTGAGCAGATATCTCCTTCCTTTCGGCCGGAATTGAAAGAAGATTGTGCATCTTCAATGTAGGTCGCGGTCAATGACAAAAAGGCGCTTATCTTCAATCTAGGTGTTTCTGCGTGCTGCGCCGGCCCAAAGAGTGCCCGGCTGAAAACGACAACGCAGGCATGTCGGGTGCCACTGTCTGCACCTGCACAGAAAGTTTTGAGCAGATATCTCCTTCCATTCGGCCGGAATTGCAAGAAGTTTGTGCATCTTCTATGTTCGTCGCGGTCAATGGCAAAAGGCGCTTATCTTCAATGTAGGTGTTTCTGCGTGCTGCGCCGGCCCAAAGAGTGTTCGGCGGAAAACGACAACGCAGGCATGTCGGGTGCCACTGTCTGCACCTGCACAGAAAGTTTTGAGCAGATATCTCCTTCCGTTCGGCCGGAATTGAAAGAAGATTGTGCATCTTCAATGTAGGTCGCGGTCAATGACAAAAAGGCGCTTATCTTCAATCTAGGTGTTTCTGCGTGCTGCTCCGGCCCAAAGAGTGCCCGGCGGAAAACGACAACGCAGGCATGTCGGGTGCCACTGTCTACACCTGCACAGAAAGTTTTGAGCAGATATCTCCTTCCATTCGGCCGGAATTGCAAGAAGTTTGTGCATCTTCTATGTTCGTCGAGGTCAATGGCAAAAGGCGCTTATCTTCAATCTAGGTGTTTATGCGTGCTGCTCCGGCCCAAAGAGTGCCCGGCGGAAAACGACAACGCAGGCATGTCGGGTGCCACTGTCTGCACCTGCACAGAAAGTTTTGAGCAGATATCTTCTTTCGTTCGGCCGGAATTGCAAGACGTTTGTGCATCTTCAATATTGGTCGCGGTCAATGTCAAAAAGCCCTTATCTGCAATCTAGGTGTTTCTGCGTGCTGCGCCGGCCCAAAGAGTGCCCGGCTGAAAACGACAACGCAGGCATGTCGGGTTCCACTGTCTGCACCTGCACAGAAAGTTTTGAGCAGATATCTCCTTCCATTCGGCCGGAATTGCAAGAAGTTTGTGCATCTTCTATGTTCGTCGCGGTCAATGGCAAAAGGCGCTTATCTTCAATCTAGGTGTTTCTGCGTGCTGCTCCGGCCCAAAGAGTGCCCGGCGGAAAACGACAACGCAGGCATGTTGGGTGCCACTGTCTGCAACTGCACAGAAAGTTTTGAGCAGATATCTTCTTTCGTTCGGCCGGAATTGCAAGACGTTTGTGCATCTTCAATATTGGTCGCGGTCAATGTCAAAAAGCCCTTATCTGCAATCTAGGTGTTTCTGCGTGCTGCGCCGGCCCAAAGAGTGCCCGGCTGAAAACGACAACGCAGGCATGTCGGGTGCCACTGTCTGCACCTGCACAGAAAGGTTTGAGCAGATATCTCCTTCCGTTCGGCCGGAATTGAAAGAAGATTGTGCATCTTCTATGTTCGTCGCGGTCAATGGCAAAAGGCCCTTATCTTCAATCTAGGTGTTTCTGCGTGCTGCTCCGGCCCAAAGAGTGCCCGGCGGAAAACGACAACGCAGGCATGTCGGGTGCCACTGTCTACACCTGCACAGAAAGTTTTGAGCAGATATCTCCTTCCATTCGGCCGGAATTGCAAGACGTTTGTGCATCTTCAATGATGGTCGCGGTCAATGACAAAAAGGCGCTTATCTTCAATCTAGGTGTTTCTACGTGCTGCGCCGGCCCAAAGAGTGCCCGGCTGAAAACGACAACGCAGGCATGTCGGGTGCCACTGTCTGC
Organism: Hyla sarda; assembly: GCF_029499605.1. Taxonomy (NCBI): domain Eukaryota; kingdom Metazoa; phylum Chordata; class Amphibia; order Anura; family Hylidae; genus Hyla; species Hyla sarda. Next base: position 50,010 of record NW_026611010.1, read on the forward strand.
ACTTGCACAGAAAGTTTTGAGCAGATATCTTCTTTCGTTCGGCCGGAATTGCAAGACGTTTGTGCATCTTCAATATTGGTCGCGGTCAATGTCAAAAAGCCCTTATCTGCAATCTAGGTGTTTCTGCGTGCTGCGCCGGCCCAAAGAGTGCCTGGCTGAAAACGACAACGCAGGCATGTCAGGTGCCACTGTCTGCACCAGCACAGAAAGATTTGAGCAGATATCTCCTTCCATTCGGCCGGAATTGCAAGAAGTTTGTGCATCTTCTATGTTCGTCGCGGTCAATGGCAAAAGGCGCTTATCTTCCATCTAGGTGTTTCTGCGTGCTGCGCTGGCCCAAAGAGTGCCCGGCGGAAAACGACAACGCAGGCATGTCGGGTGCCACTGTCTGCACCTGCACAGAAAGGTTTGAGCAGATATCTCCTTTCGTTCGGCCGCAATTGAAAGAAGTTTGTGCATCTTCAATGATGGTCGCGGTCAATGACAAAAAGGCCCTTATCTTCAATCTAGGTGTTTCTGCGTGCTACGCTGGCCCAAAGAGTGCCCGGCTGAAAACGACAACGCAGGCATGTCGGGTGCCACTGTCTGCACCTGCACAGAAAGTTTTGAGCAGATATCTTCTTTCGTTCGGCCGGAATTGCAAGACGTTTGTGCATCTTCAATATTGGTCGCGGTCAATGTCAAAAGGCCCTTATCTTCAATCTAGGTGTTTCTGCGTGCTGCTCCGGCCCAAAGAGTGCCCGGCGGAAAACGACAACGCAGGCATGTCGGGTGCCACTGTCTACACCTGCACAGAAAGTTTTGAGCAGATATCTCCTTCCATTCGGCCGGAATTGCAAGACGTTTGTGCATCTTCAATGATGGTCGCGGTCAATGACAAAAAGGCGCTTATCTTCAATCTAGGTGTTTCTACGTGCTGCGCCGGCCCAAAGAGTGCCCGGCTGAAAACGACAACGCAGGCATGTCGGGTGCCACTGTCTGCACTTGCACAGAAAGTTTTGAGCAGATATCTTCTTTCGTTCGGCCGGAATTGCAAGACGTTTGTGCATCTTCAATATTGGTCGCGGTCAATGTCAAAAAGCCCTTATCTGCAATCTAGGTGTTTCTGCGTGCTGCGCCGGCCCAAAGAGTGCCTGGCTGAAAACGACAACGCAGGCATGTCAGGTGCCACTGTCTGCACCAGCACAGAAAGATTTGAGCAGATATCTCCTTCCATTCGGCCGGAATTGCAAGAAGTTTGTGCATCTTCTATGTTCGTCGCGGTCAATGGCAAAAGGCGCTTATCTTCCATCTAGGTGTTTCTGCGTGCTGCGCTGGCCCAAAGAGTGCCCGGCGGAAAACGACAACGCAGGCATGTCGGGTGCCACTGTCTGCACCTGCACAGAAAGGTTTGAGCAGATATCTCCTTTCGTTCGGCCGCAATTGAAAGAAGTTTGTGCATCTTCAATGATGGTCGCGGTCAATGACAAAAAGGCCCTTATCTTCAATCTAGGTGTTTCTGCGTGCTACGCTGGCCCAAAGAGTGCCCGGCTGAAAACGACAACGCAGGCATGTCGGGTGCCACTGTCTGCACCTGCACAGAAAGTTTTGAGCAGATATCTTCTTTCGTTCGGCCGGAATTGCAAGACGTTTGTGCATCTTCAATATTGGTCGCGGTCAATGTCAAAAAGCCCTTATCTGCAATCTAGGTGTTTCTGCGTGCTGCGCCGGCCCAAAGAGTGCCCGGCTGAAAACGACAACGCAGGCATGTCGGGTGCCACTGTCTGCACCTGCACAGAAAGTTTTGAGCAGATATCTCCTTCCGTTCTGGCGGAATTGAAAGAAGATTGTGCATCTTCTATGTTCGTCGCGGTCAATGGCAAAAGGCGCTTATTATCAATCTAGGTGTTTCTGCGTGCTGCTCCGGCCGAAAGAGTGCCCGGCGGAAAACGACAACGCAGGCATGTCGGGTGCCACTGTCTACACCTGCACAGAAAGTTTTCAGCAAATATCTCCTTCCATTCGGCCGGAATTGCAAGAAGTTTGTGCATCTTCTATGTTCGTCGCGGTCAATGGCAAAAGGCGCTTATCTTCAATCTAGGTGTTTCTGCGTGCTGCGCCGGCCCAAAGAGTCCCCGGCGGAAAACGACAACGCAGGCATGTCGGGTGCCACTGTCTACACCTGCACAGAAAGTTTTGAGCAGATATCTCCTTCCGTTCGGCCGGAATTGCAAGAAGTTTGTGCATCTTCAATATTGGTCGCGGTCAATGTCAAAAAGCCCTTATCTTCAATCTAGGTGTTTCTGCGTGCTGCTCCGGCCCAAAGAGTGCTCGGCGGAAAACGACAACGCAGGCATGTCGGGTGCCACTGTCTACACCTGCACAGAAAGTTTTGAGCAGATATCTCCTTCCATTCTGCCGGAATTGCAAGAAGTTTGTGCATCTTCTATGTACGTCGCGGTCAATGGCAAAAGGCGCTTATCTTCAATCTAGGTGTTTCTGCGTGCTGCGCCGGCCCAAAGAGTGCTCGGCGGAAAACGACAACGCAGGCATGTCGGGTGCCACTGTCTGCACCTGCACAGAAAGTTTTGAGCAGATATCTCCTTCCATTCGGCCGGAATTGCAAGAAGTTTGTGCATCTTCTATGTTCGTCGCGGTCAATGGCAAAAGGCGCTTATCTTCAATCTAGGTGTTTCTGCGTGCTGCTCCGGCCCAAAGAGTGCCCGGCGGAAAACGACAACGCAGGCATGTTGGGTGCCACTGTCTGCAACTGCACAGAAAGTTTTGAGCAGATATCTTCTTTCGTTCGGCCGGAATTGCAAGACGTTTGTGCATCTTCAATATTGGTCGCGGTCAATGTCAAAAAGCCCTTATCTGCAATCTAGGTGTTTCTGCGTGCTGCGCCGGCCCAAAAAATGCCCGGCTGAAAACGACAACGCAGGCATGTCGGGTGCCACTGTCTGCACCTGCACAGAAAGTTTTGAGCAGATATCTCCTTCCGTTCTGCCGGAATTGAAAGAAGATTGTGCATCTTCTATGTTCGTCGCGGTCAATGTCAAAAAGCCCTTATCTTCAATCTAGGTGTTTCTGCGTGCTGCTCCGGCCCAAAGAGTGCCCGGCGGAAAACGACAACGCAGGCATGTCGGGTGCCACTGTCTGCACCTGCACATAAAGTTTTGAGCAGATATCTTCTTTCGTTCGGCCGGAATTGCAAGACGTTTGTGCATCTTCAATATTGGTCGCGGTCCATGTCAAAAAGCCCTTATCTGCAATCTAGGTGTTTCTGCGTGCTGCGCCAGCCCAAAGAGTGCCAGGCTGAAAACGACAACGCAGGCATGTCGGGTGCCACTGTCTACACCTGCACAGAAAGTTTTGAGCAGATATCTCCTTCCATTCGGCCGGAATTGCAAGAAGTTTGTGCATCTTCTTTGTTCGTCGCGGTCAATGGCAAAAGGCGCTTATCTTCAATCTAGGTGTTTCTGCGTGCTGCGCCGGCCCAAAGAGTGCCCGGCGGAAAACGACAACGCAGGCATGTCGGGTGCCACTGTCTGCACCTGCACAGAAAGTTTTGAGCAGATATCTCCTTCCGTTCGGCCGGAATTGCAAGACGTTTGTGCATCTTCAATATTGGTCGCGGTCAATGTCAAAAAGCCCTTATCTGCAATCTAGGTGTTTCTGCGTGCTGCGCCGGCCCAAAGAGTGCCCGTCTGAAAACGACAACGCAGGCATGTCGGGTGCCGCTGTCTGCACCTGCACAGAAAGTTTTGAGCAGATATCTCCTTCCGTTCTGCCGGAATTGAAAGAAGATTGTGCATCGTCTATGTTCGTCGCGGTCAATGGCAAAAGGCGCTTATCTTCAATCTAGGTGTTTCTGCGTGCTGCTCCGGCCCAAAGAGTGCCCGGCGGAAAACGACAACGCAGGCATGTCGGGTGCCACTGTCTACAGCTGCACAGAAAGTTTTGAGCAGATATCTCCTTCCATTCGGCCGGAATTGCAAGAAGTTTGTGCATCTTCTATGTTCATCGCGGTCAATGGCAAAAGGCGCTTATCTTCAATCTAGGTGTTTCTGCGTGCTGCTCCGGCCCAAAGAGTGTCCGGCGGAAAACGACAACGCAGGCATGTCGGGTGCCACTGTCTACACCTACACAGAAAGTTTTGAGCAGATATCTTCTTTCGTTCGGCCGGAAATGCAAGACGTTTGTGCATCTTCAATATTGGTCGCGGTCAATGTCTAAAAGCCCTTATCTGCAATCTAGGTGTTTCTGCGTGCTGCGCCGGCCCAAAGAGTGCCCGGCGGAAAACGACAACGCAGGCATGTCGGGTGCCACTGTCTGCACCAGCACAGAAAGATTTGAGCAGATATCTCCTTCCATTCGGCCGGAATTGCAAGAAGTTTGTGCATCTTCTATGTTCGTCGCGGTCAATGGCAAAAGGCGCTTATCTTCAATCTAGGTGTTTCTGCGTGCTGCTCCGGCCCAAAGAGTGCCCGGCGGAAAACGACAACGCAGGCATGTCGGGTGCCACTATCTACACCTGCACAGAAAGTTTTGAGCAGATATCTCCTTCCATTCGGCCGAAATTGCAAGACGTTTGTGCATCTTCTATGTTCGTCGCGGTCAATGGCAAAAGGCGCTTATCTTCAATCTAGGTGTTTCTGCGTGCTGCTCCGGCCCAAAGAGTGCCCGGCGGAAAACGACAACGCAGGCATGTCGGGTGCCACTATCTACACCTGCACAGAAAGTTTTGAGCAGATATCTCCTTCCATTCGGCCGGAATTGCAAAACGTTTGTGCATCTTCTATGTTCGTCGCGGTCAATGGCAAAAGGCGCTTATCTTCAATCTAGGTGTTTCTGCGTGCTGCGCCGGCCCAAAGAGTGCCCGGCGGAAAACGACAACGCAGGCATGTCGGGTGCCACTGTCTGCACCTACACAGAAAGGTTTGAGCAGATATCTCCTTCCGTTCGGCCGGAATTGAAAGAAGTTTGTGCATCTTCAATGATGGTCGCGGTCAATGACAAAAAGGCCCTTATCTTCAATCTAGGTGTTTCTGCGTGCTGCGCTGGCCCAAAGAGTGCCCGGCTGAAAACGACAACGCAGGCATGTCGGGTGCCACTGTCTGCACCTGCACAGAAAGTTTTGAGCAGATATCTTCTTTCGTTCGGCCGGAATTGCAAGACGTTTGTGCATCTTCAATATTGGTCGCGGTCAATGTCAAAAAGCCCTTATCTGCAATCTAGGTGTTTCTGCGTGCTGCGCCGGCCCAAAGAGTGCCCGGCTGAAAACGACAACGCAGGCATGTCGGGTGCCACTGTCTACACCTGCACAGAAAGTTTTCAGCAGATATCTCCTTCCATTCGGCCGGAATTGCAAGAAGTTTGTGCATCTTCTATGTTCGTCGCGGTCAATGGCAAAAGGCGCTTATCTTCAATCTAGGTGTTTCTGCGTGCTGCGCCGGCCCAAAGAGTCCCCGGCGGAAAACGACAACGCCGGCATGTCGGGTGCCACTGTCTGCACCTGCACAGCAAGTTTTGAGCAGATATCTCCTTCCGTTCGGCCGGAATTGAAAGAAGATTGTGCATCTTCAATGTAGGTCGCGGTCAATGACAAAAAGGCGCTTATCTTCAATCTAGGTGTTTCTGCGTGCTGCGCCGGCCCAAAGAGTGCCCGGCTGAAAACGACAACGCAGGCATGTCGGGTGCCACTGTCTGCACCTGCACAGAAAGTTTTGAGCAGATATCTTCTTTCGTTCGGCCGGAATTGCAAGACGTTTGTGCATCTTCAATATTGGTCGCGGTCAATGTCAAAAAGCCCTTATCTGCAATCTAGGTGTTTCTGCGTGCTGCGCCGGCCCAAAGAGTGCCCGGCTGAAAACGACAACGCAGGCATGTCGGGTGCCACTGTCTGCACCTGCACAGAAAGTTTTGAGCAGATATCTCCTTCCATTCGGCCGGAATTGCAAGAAGTTTGTGCATCTTCTATGTTCGTCGCGGTCAATGGCAAAAGGCGCTTATCTTCAATCTAGGTGTTTCTGCGTGCTGCGCCGGCCAAAAGAGTGTTCGGCGGAAAACGACAACGCAGGCATGTCGGGTGCCACTGTCTGCACCTGCACAGAAAGTTTTGAGCAGATATCTTCTTTCGTTCGGCCGGAATTGCAAGACGTTTGTGCATCTTCAATATTGGTCGCGGTCAATGTCAAAAAGCCCTTATCTGCAATCTAGGTGTTTCTGCGTGCTGCTCCGGCCCAAAGAGTGCCCGGCTGAAAACGACAACGCAGGCATGTCGGGTGCCACTGTCTGCACCTGCACAGAAAGTTTTGAGCAGATATCTCCTTCCGTTCTGCCGGAATTGAAAGAAGATTGTGCATCTTCTATGTTCGTCGCGGTCAATGGCAAAAGGCGCTTATCTTCAATCTAGGTGTTTCTGCGTGCTGCTCCGGCCGAAAGAGTGCCCGGCGGAAAACGACAACGCAGGCATGTCGGGTGCCACTGTCTACACCTGCACAGAAAGTTTTGAGCAGATATCTCCTTCCTTTCGGCCGGAATTGAAAGAAGATTGTGCATCTTCAATGTAGGTCGCGGTCAATGACAAAAAGGCGCTTATCTTCAATCTAGGTGTTTCTGCGTGCTGCGCCGGCCCAAAGAGTGCCCGGCTGAAAACGACAACGCAGGCATGTCGGGTGCCACTGTCTGCACCTGCACAGAAAGTTTTGAGCAGATATCTCCTTCCATTCGGCCGGAATTGCAAGAAGTTTGTGCATCTTCTATGTTCGTCGCGGTCAATGGCAAAAGGCGCTTATCTTCAATGTAGGTGTTTCTGCGTGCTGCGCCGGCCCAAAGAGTGTTCGGCGGAAAACGACAACGCAGGCATGTCGGGTGCCACTGTCTGCACCTGCACAGAAAGTTTTGAGCAGATATCTCCTTCCGTTCGGCCGGAATTGAAAGAAGATTGTGCATCTTCAATGTAGGTCGCGGTCAATGACAAAAAGGCGCTTATCTTCAATCTAGGTGTTTCTGCGTGCTGCTCCGGCCCAAAGAGTGCCCGGCGGAAAACGACAACGCAGGCATGTCGGGTGCCACTGTCTACACCTGCACAGAAAGTTTTGAGCAGATATCTCCTTCCATTCGGCCGGAATTGCAAGACGTTTGTGCATCTTCAATGATGGTCGCGGTCAATGACAAAAAGGCGCTTATCTTCAATCTAGGTGTTTCTACGTGCTGCGCCGGCCCAAAGAGTGCCCGGCTGAAAACGACAACGCAGGCATGTCGGGTGCCACTGTCTGCACTTGCACAGAAAGTTTTGAGCAGATATCTTCTTTCGTTCGGCCGGAATTGCAAGACGTTTGTGCATCTTCAATATTGGTCGCGGTCAATGTCAAAAAGCCCTTATCTGCAATCTAGGTGTTTCTGCGTGCTGCGCCGTCCCAAAGAGTGCCTGGCTGAAAACGACAACGCAGGCATGTCGGGTGCCACTGTCTGCACCAGCACAGAAAGATTTGAGCAGATATCTCCTTCCATTCGGCCGGAATTGCAAGAAGTTTGTGCATCTTCTATGTTCGTCGCGGTCAATGGCAAAAGGCGCTTATCTTCAATCTAGGTGTTTCTGCGTGCTGCGCCGGCCCAAAGAGTGCCCGGCGGAAAACGACAACGCAGGCATGTCGGGTGCCACTGTCTGCACCTGCACAGAAAGGTTTGAGCAGATATCTCCTTCCGTTCGGCCGCAATTGAAAGAAGTTTGTGCATCTTCAATGATGGTCGCGGTCAATGACAGAAAGGCGCTTATCTTCAATCTAGGTGTTTCTGCGTGCTGCGCCGGCCCAAAGAGTGCCCGGCTGAAAACGACAACGCAGGCATGTCGGGTGCCACTGTCTGCACCTGCACAGAAAGTTTTGAGCAGATATCTTCTTTCGTTCGGCCGGAATTGCAAGACGTTTGTGCATCTTCAATATTGGTCGCGGTCAATGTCAAAAAGCCCTTATCTGCAATCTAGGTGTTTCTGCGTGCTGCGCCGGCCCAAAGAGTGCCCGGCTGAAAACGACAACGCAGGCATGTCGGGTGCCACTGTCTGCACCGGCACAGAAAGTTTTGAGCAGATATCTCCTTCCGTTCTGCCGGAATTGAAAGAAGATTGTGCATCTTCTTTGTTCGTCGCGGTCAATGGCAAAAGGCGCTTATCTTCAATCTAGGTGTTTCTGCGTGCTGCGCTGGCCCAAAGAGTGCCCGGCGGAAAACGACAACGCAGGCATGTCGGGTGCCACTGTCTGCACCTGCACAGAAAGTTTTGAGCAGATATCTCCTTCCGTTCGGCCGGAATTGAAAGAAGATTGTGCATCTTCAATGTAGGTCGCGGTCAATCACAAAAAGGCGCTTATCTTCAATCTAGGTGTTTCTGCGTGCTGCGCCGGCCCAAAGAGTGCCCGGCGGAAAACGACAACGCAGGCATGTCGGGTGCCACTGTCAGCACCTGCACAGAAAGTTTTGAGCAGATATCTTCTTTCGTTCGGCCGGAATTGCAAGACGTTTGTGCATCTTCAATATTGGTCGCGGTCAATGTCAAAAAGCCCTTATCTGCAATCTAGGTGTTTCTGCGTGCTGCGCCGGCCCAAAGAGTGCCCGTCTGAAAACGACAACGCAGGCATGTCGGGTGCCGCTGTCTGCACCTGCACAGAAAGTTTTGAGCAGATATCTCCTTCCGTTCTGCCGGAATTGAAAGAAGATTGTGCATCGTCTATGTTCGTCGCGGTCAATGGCAAAAGGCGCTTATCTTCAATCTAGGTGTTTCTGCGTGCTGCTCCGGCCCAAAGAGTGCCCGGCGGAAAACGACAACGCAGGCATGTCGGGTGCCACTGTCTACAGCTGCACAGAAAGTTTTGAGCAGATATCTCCTTCCATTCGGCCGGAATTGCAAGAAGTTTGTGCATCTTCTATGTTCATCGCGGTCAATGGCAAAAGGCGCTTATCTTCAATCTAGGTGTTTCTGCGTGCTGCTCCGGCCCAAAGAGTGCCCGGCGGAAAACGACAACGCAGGCATGTTGGGTGCCACTGTCTGCAACTGCACAGAAAGTTTTGAGCAGATATCTTCTTTCGTTCGGCCGGAATTGCAAGACGTTTGTGCATCTTCAATATTGGTCGCGGTCAATGTCTAAAAGCCCTTATCTGCAATCTAGGTGTTTCTGCGTGCTGCGCCGGCCCAAAGAGTGCCCGGCGGAAAACGACAACGCAGGCATGTCGGGTGCCACTGTCTGCACCAGCACAGAAAGATTTGAGCAGATATCTCCTTCCATTCGGCCGGAATTGCAAGAAGTTTGTGCATCTTCTATGTTCGTCGCGGTCAATGGCAAAAGGCGCTTATCTTCAATCTAGGTGTTTCTGCGTGCTGCTCCGGCCCAAAGAGTGCCCGGCGGAAAACGACAACGCAGGCATGTCGGGTGCCACTGTCTACACCTGCACAGAAAGTTTTGAGCAGATATCTCCTTCCATTCGGCCGGAATTGCAAGACGTTTGTGCATCTTCAATGATGGTCGCGGTCAATGACAAAAAGGCGCTTATCTTCAATCTAGGTGTTTCTACGTGCTGCGCCGGCCCAAAGAGTGCCCGGCTGAAAACGACAACGCAGGCATGTCGGGTGCCACTGTCTGCACTTGCACAGAAAGTTTTGAGCAGATATCTTCTTTCGTTCGGCCGGAATTGCAAGACGTTTGTGCATCTTCAATATTGGTCGCTGTCAATGTCAAAAAGCCCTTATCTGCAATCTAGGTGTTTCTGCGTGCTGCGCCGGCCCAAAGAGTGCCTGGCTGAAAACGACAACGCAGGCATGTCGGGTGCCACTGTCTGCACCAGCACAGAAAGATTTGAGCAGATATCTCCTTCCATTCGGCCGGAATTGCAAGAAGTTTGTGCATCTTCTATGTTCGTCGCGGTCAATGGCAAAAGGCGCTTATCTTCAATCTAGGTGTTTCTGCGTGCTGCGCCGGCCCAAAGAGTGCCAGGCGGAAAACGACAACGCAGGCATGTCGGGTGCCACTGTCTGCACCTGCACAGAAAAGTTTGAGCAGATATCTCCTTCCGTTCGGCCGCAATTGAAAGAAGTTTGTGCATCTTCAATGATGGTCGCGGTCAATGACAGAAAGGCGCTTATCTTCAATCTAGGTGTTTCTGCGTGCTGCGCCGGCCCAAAGAGTGCCCGGCTGAAAACGACAACGCAGGCATGTCGGGTGCCACTGTCTGCACCTGCACAGAAAGTTTTGAGCAGATATCTTCTTTCGTTCGGCCGGAATTGCAAGACGTTTGTGCATCTTCAATATTGGTCGCGGTCAATGTCAAAAAGCCCTTATCTGCAATCTAGGTGTTTCTGCGTGCTGCGCCGGCCCAAAAAATGCCCGGCTGAAAACGACAACGCAGGCATGTCGGGTGCCACTGTCTGCACCTGCACAGAAAGTTTTGAGCAGATATCTCCTTCCGTTCTGCCGGAATTGAAAGAAGATTGTGCATCTTCTATGTTCGTCGCGGTCAATGTCAAAAAGCCCTTATCTTCAATCTAGGTGTTTCTGCGTGCTGCTCCGGCCCAAAGAGTGCCCGGCGGAAAACGACAACGCAGGCATGTCGGGTGCCACTGTCTGCACCTGCACATAAAGTTTTGAGCAGATATCTTCTTTCGTTCGGCCGGAATTGCAAGACGTTTGTGCATCTTCAATATTGGTCGCGGTCCATGTCAAAAAGCCCTTATCTGCAATCTAGGTGTTTCTGCGTGCTGCGCCAGCCCAAAGAGTGCCAGGCTGAAAACGACAACGCAGGCATGTCGGGTGCCACTGTCTACACCTGCACAGAAAGTTTTGAGCAGATATCTCCTTCCATTCGGCCGGAATTGCAAGAAGTTTGTGCATCTTCTTTGTTCGTCGCGGTCAATGGCAAAAGGCGCTTATCTTCAATCTAGGTGTTTCTGCGTGCTGCGCCGGCCCAAAGAGTGCCCGGCGGAAAACGACAACGCAGGCATGTCGGGTGCCACTGTCTGCACCTGCACAGAAAGTTTTGAGCAGATATCTCCTTCCGTTCGGCCGGAATTGAAAGAAGATTGTGCATCTTCAATGTAGGTCGCGGTCAATCACAAAAAGGCGCTTATCTTCAATCTAGGTGTTTCTGCGTGCTGCGCCGGCCCAAAGAGTGCCCGGCGGAAAACGACAACGCAGGCATGTCGGGTGCCACTGTCAGCACCTGCACAGAAAGTTTTGAGCAGATATCTTCTTTCGTTCGGCCGGAATTGCAAGACGTTTGTGCATCTTCAATATTGGTCGCGGTCAATGTCAAAAAGCCCTTATCTGCAATCTAGGTGTTTCTGCGTGCTGCGCCGGCCCAAAGAGTGCCCGTCTGAAAACGACAACGCAGGCATGTCGGGTGCCGCTGTCTGCACCTGCACAGAAAGTTTTGAGCAGATATCTCCTTCCGTTCTGCCGGAATTGAAAGAAGATTGTGCATCGTCTATGTTCGTCGCGGTCAATGGCAAAAGGCGCTTATCTTCAATCTAGGTGTTTCTGCGTGCTGCTCCGGCCCAAAGAGTGCCCGGCGGAAAACGACAACGCAGGCATGTCGGGTGCCACTGTCTACAGCTGCACAGAAAGTTTTGAGCAGATATCTCCTTCCATTCGGCCGGAATTGCAAGAAGTTTGTGCATCTTCTATGTTCATCGCGGTCAATGGCAAAAGGCGCTTATCTTCAATCTAGGTGTTTCTGCGTGCTGCTCCGGCCCAAAGAGTGTCCGGCGGAAAACGACAACGCAGGCATGTCGGGTGCCACTGTCTACACCTACACAGAAAGTTTTGAGCAGATATCTTCTTTCGTTCGGCCGGAAATGCAAGACGTTTGTGCATCTTCAATATTGGTCGCGGTCAATGTCTAAAAGCCCTTATCTGCAATCTAGGTGTTTCTGCGTGCTGCGCCGGCCCAAAGAGTGCCCGGCGGAAAACGACAACGCAGGCATGTCGGGTGCCACTGTCTGCACCAGCACAGAAAGATTTGAGCAGATATCTCCTTCCATTCGGCCGGAATTGCAAGAAGTTTGTGCATCTTCTATGTTCGTCGCGGTCAATGGCAAAAGGCGCTTATCTTCAATCTAGGTGTTTCTGCGTGCTGCTCCGGCCCAAAGAGTGCCCGGCGGAAAACGACAACGCAGGCATGTCGGGTGCCACTATCTACACCTGCACAGAAAGTTTTGAGCAGATATCTCCTTCCATTCGGCCGAAATTGCAAGACGTTTGTGCATCTTCTATGTTCGTCGCGGTCAATGGCAAAAGGCGCTTATCTTCAATCTAGGTGTTTCTGCGTGCTGCTCCGGCCCAAAGAGTGCCCGGCGGAAAACGACAACGCAGGCATGTCGGGTGCCACTATCTACACCTGCACAGAAAGTTTTGAGCAGATATCTCCTTCCATTCGGCCGGAATTGCAAAACGTTTGTGCATCTTCTATGTTCGTCGCGGTCAATGGCAAAAGGCGCTTATCTTCAATCTAGGTGTTTCTGCGTGCTGCGCCGGCCCAAAGAGTGCCCGGCGGAAAACGACAACGCAGGCATGTCGGGTGCCACTGTCTGCACCTACACAGAAAGGTTTGAGCAGATATCTCCTTCCGTTCGGCCGGAATTGAAAGAAGTTTGTGCATCTTCAATGATGGTCGCGGTCAATGACAAAAAGGCCCTTATCTTCAATCTAGGTGTTTCTGCGTGCTGCGCTGGCCCAAAGAGTGCCCGGCTGAAAACGACAACGCAGGCATGTCGGGTGCCACTGTCTGCACCTGCACAGAAAGTTTTGAGCAGATATCTTCTTTCGTTCGGCCGGAATTGCAAGACGTTTGTGCATCTTCAATATTGGTCGCGGTCAATGTCAAAAAGCCCTTATCTGCAATCTAGGTGTTTCTGCGTGCTGCGCCGGCCCAAAGAGTGCCCGGCTGAAAACGACAACGCAGGCATGTCGGGTGCCACTGTCTACACCTGCACAGAAAGTTTTCAGCAGATATCTCCTTCCATTCGGCCGGAATTGCAAGAAGTTTGTGCATCTTCTATGTTCGTCGCGGTCAATGGCAAAAGGCGCTTATCTTCAATCTAGGTGTTTCTGCGTGCTGCGCCGGCCCAAAGAGTCCCCGGCGGAAAACGACAACGCCGGCATGTCGGGTGCCACTGTCTGCACCTGCACAGCAAGTTTTGAGCAGATATCTCCTTCCGTTCGGCCGGAATTGAAAGAAGATTGTGCATCTTCAATGTAGGTCGCGGTCAATGACAAAAAGGCGCTTATCTTCAATCTAGGTGTTTCTGCGTGCTGCGCCGGCCCAAAGAGTGCCCGGCTGAAAACGACAACGCAGGCATGTCGGGTGCCACTGTCTGCACCTGCACAGAAAGTTTTGAGCAGATATCTTCTTTCGTTCGGCCGGAATTGCAAGACGTTTGTGCATCTTCAATATTGGTCGCGGTCAATGTCAAAAAGCCCTTATCTGCAATCTAGGTGTTTCTGCGTGCTGCGCCGGCCCAAAGAGTGCCCGGCTGAAAACGACAACGCAGGCATGTCGGGTGCCATTGTCTGCACCTGCACAAAAAGTTTTGAGCAGATATCTCCTTCCGTTCTGCCGAAATTGAAAGAAGATTGTGCATCTTCTATGTTCGTCGCGGTCAATGGCAAAAGGCGCTTATCTTCAATCTAGGTGTTTCTGCGTGCTGCTCCGGCCCAAAGAGTGCCCGACGGAAAACGACAACGCAGGCATGTCGGGTGCCACTGTCTACACCTGCACAGAAAGTTTTGAGCAGATATCTCCTTCCGTTCGGCCGGAATTGCAAGAAGTTTGTGCATCTTCAATATTGGTCGCGGTCAATGTCAAAAAGCCCTTATCTTCAATCTAGGTGTTTCTGCGTGCTGCTCCGGCCCAAAGAGTGCTCGGCGGAAAACGACAACGCAGGCACGTCGGGTGCCACTGTCTACACCTGCACAGAAAGTTTTGAGCAGATATCTCCTTCCATTCTGCCGGAATTGCAAGAAGTTTGTGCATCTTCTATGTACGTCGCGGTCAATGGCAAAAGGCGCTTATCTTCAATCTAGGTGTTTCTGCGTGCTGCGCCGGCCCAAAGAGTGCCCGGCGGAAAACGACAATGCAGGCATGTCGGGTGCCACTGTCTGCACCTGCACAGAAAGTTTTGAGCAGATTTCTTCTTTCGTTCGGCCGGAATTGCAAGACGTTTGTGCATCTTCAATATTGGTCGCGGTCAATGTCAAAAAGCCCTTATCTGCAATCTAGGTGTTTCTGCGTGCTGCGCCGGCCCAAAGAGTGCCCGGCTGAAAACGACAACGCAGGCATGTCGGGTGCCACTGTCTGCACCTGCACAGAAAGGTTTGAGCAGATATCTCCTTCCGTTCGGCCGGAATTGAAAGAAGATTGTGCATCTTCTATGTTCGTCGCGGTCAATGGCAAAAGGCGCTTATCTTCAATCTAGGTGTTTCTGCGTGCTGCTCCGGCCCAAAGAGTGCCCGGCGGAAAACGACAACGCAGGCATGTCGGGTGCCACTGTCTACACCTGCACAGAAAGTTTTGAGCAGATATCTCCTTCCATTCGGCCGGAATTGCAAGACGTTTGTGCATCTTCAATGATGGTCGCGGTCAATGACAAAAAGGCGCTTATCTTCAATCTAGGTGTTTCTACGTGCTGCGCCGGCCCAAAGAGTGCCCGGCTGAAAACGACAACGCAGGCATGTCGGGTGCCACTGTCTGCACTTGCACAGAAAGTTTTGAGCAGATATCTTCTTTCGTTCGGCCGGAATTGCAAGACGTTTGTGCATCTTCAATATTGGTCGCGGTCAATGTCAAAAAGCCCTTATCTGCAATCTAGGTGTTTCTGCGTGCTGCGCCGGCCCAAAGAGTGCCTGGCTGAAAACGACAACGCAGTCATGTCGGGTGCCACTGTCTGCACCAGCACAGAAAGATTTGAGCAGATATCTCCTTCCATTCGGCCGGAATTGCAAGAAGTTTGTGCATCTTCTATGTTCGTCGCGGTCAATGGCAAAAGGCGCTTATCTTCAATCTAAGTGTTTCTGCGTGCTGCTCCGGCCCAAAGAGTGCCCGGCGGAAAACGACAACGCAGTCATGTCGGGTGCCACTGTCTGCACCTGCACAGAAAGGTTTGAGCAGATATCTCCTTCCGTTCGGCCGGAATTGAAAGAAGTTTGTGCATCTTCAATGATGGTCGCGGTCAATGACAAAAAGGCGCTTATCTTCAATCTAGGTGTTTCTGCGTGCTGCGCCGGCCCAAAGAGTGCCCGGCTGAAAACGACAAAGCAGGCATGTCGGGTGCCACTGTCTGCACCTGCACAGAAAGGTTTGAGCAGATATCTCCTTCCATTCGGCCGAAATTGCAAGAAGTTTGTGCATCTTCTATGTTCGTCGCGGTCAATGACAAAAAGGCGCTTATCTTCAATCTAGGTGTTTCTGCGTGCTGCTCCGGCCCAAAGAGTGCCCGGCGGAAAACGACAACGCAGGCATGTCGGGTGCCACTGTCTACACCTGCACAGAAAGTTATGAGCAGATATCTCCTTCCATTCGGCCGGAATTGCAAGACGTTTGTGCATCTTCTATGTTCGTCGCGGTCAATGGCAAAAGGCGCTTATCTTCAATCTAGGTGTTTCTGCGTGCTGCTCCGGCCCAAAGAGTGCCCGGCGGAAAACGACAACGCAGGCATGTCGGGTGCCACTGTCTGCACCTGCACAGAAAGTTTTGAGCAGATATCTTCTTTCGTTCGGCCGGAATTGCAAGACGTTTGTGCATCTTCAATATTGGTCGCGGTCAATGTCAAAAAGCCCTTATCTGCAATCTAGGTGTTTCTGCGTGCTGCGCCGGCCCAAAGAGTGCCCGGCTGAAAACGACAACGCAGGCATGTCGGGTGCCACTGTCTGCACCTGCACAGAAAGTTTTGAGCAGATATCTCCTTCCATTCGGCCGGAATTGAAAGAAGATTGTGCATCTTCAATGTAGGTCGCGGTCAATGACAAAAAGCCGCTTATCTTCAATCTAGGTGTTTCTGCGTGCTGCTCCGGCCCAAAGAGTGCCCGGCGGAAAACGACAACGCAGGCATGTCGGGTGCCACTGTCTGCACCTGCACAGAAAGTTTTGAGCAGATATCTTCTTTCGTTCTGCCGGAATTGAAAGACGTTTGTGCATCTTCAATGTAGGTCGCGGTCAATGACAAAAAGGCGCTTATCTTCAATCTAGGTGTTTCTGCGTGCTGCGCCGGCCCAAAGAGTGCCCGACTGAAAACGACAACGCAGGCATGTCGGGTGCCACTGTCTGCACCTGCACAGAAAGGTTTGAGCAGATATCTCCTTCCGTTCGGCCGGAATTGAAAGAAGATTGTGCATCTTCTATGTTCGTCGCGGTCAATGGCAAAAGGCGCTTATCTTCAATCTAGGTGTTTCTGCGTGCTGCTCCGGCCCAAAGAGTGCCCGGCGGAAAACGACAACGCAGGCATGTCGGGTGCCACTGTCTACACCTGCACAGAAAGTTATGAGCAGATATCTCCTTCCATTCAGCCGGAATTGCAAGACGTTTGTGCATCTTCAATATTGGTCGCGGTCAATGTCAAAAAGCCCTTATCTGCAATCTAGGTATTTCTGCGTGCTGCGCCGGCCCAAAGAGTGCCCGGCTGAAAACGACAGCGCAGGCATGTCGGGTGCCACTGTCTGCACCTGCACAGAAAGTTTTGAGCAGATATCTCCTTCCGTTCTGCCGGAATTGAAAGAAGATTGTGCATCTTCCATGTTCGTCGCGGTCAATGGCAAAAGGCGCTTATCTTCAATCTAGGTGTTTCTGCGTGCTGCTCCGGCCCAAAGAGTGCCCGGCGGAAAACGACAACGCAGGCATGTCGGGTGCCACTGTCTACACCTGCACAGAAAGATTTGAGCAGATATCTCCTTCCTTTCGGCCGGAATTGAAAGAAGATTGTGCATCTTCAATGTAGGTCGCGGTCAATGACAAAAAGGCGCTTATCTTCAATCTAGGTGTTTCTGCGTGCTGCGCCGGCCCAAAGAGTGCCCGGCTGAAAACGACAACGCAGGCATGTCGGGTGCCACTGTCTGCACCTGCACAGAAAGTTTTGAGCAGATATCTCCTTCCATTCGGCCGGAATTGCAAGAAGTTTGTGCATCTTCTATGTTCCTCGCGGTCAATGGCAAAAGGCGCTTATCTTCAATCTAGGTGTTTCTGCGTGCTGCGCCGGCCAAAAGAGTGTTCGGCGGAAAACGACAACGCAGGCATGTCGGGTGCCACTGTCTGCACCTGCACAGAAAGTTTTGAGCAGATATCTTCTTTCGTTCGGCCGGAATTGCAAGACGTTTGTGCATCTTCAATATTGGTCGCGGTCAATGTCAAAAAGCCCTTATCTGCAATCTAGGTGTTTCTGCGTGCTGCTCCGGCCCAAAGAGTGCCCGGCTGAAAACGACAACGCAGGCATGTCGGGTGCCACTGTCTGCACCTGCACAGAAAGTTTTGAGCAGATATCTCCTTCCGTTCTGCCGGAATTGAAAGAAGATTGTGCATCTTCTATGTTCGTCGCGGTCAGTGGCAAAAGGCGCTTATCTTCAATCTAGGTGTTTCTGCGTGCTGCTCCGGCCGAAAGAGTGCCCGGCGGAAAACGACAACGCAGGCATGTCGGGTGCCACTGTCTACACCTGCACAGAAAGTTTTGAGCAGATATCTCCTTCCTTTCGGCCGGAATTGAAAGAAGATTGTGCATCTTCAATGTAGGTCGCGGTCAATGACAAAAAGGCGCTTATCTTCAATCTAGGTGTTTCTGCGTGCTGCGCCGGCCCAAAGAGTGCCCGGCTGAAAACGACAACGCAGGCATGTCGGGTGCCACTGTCTGCACCTGCACAGAAAGTTTTGAGCAGATATCTCCTTCCATTCGGCCGGAATTGCAAGAAGTTTGTGCATCTTCTATGTTCGTCGCGGTCAATGGCAAAAGGCGCTTATCTTCAATGTAGGTGTTTCTGCGTGCTGCGCCGGCCCAAAGAGTGTTCGGCGGAAAACGACAACGCAGGCATGTCGGGTGCCACTGTCTGCACCTGCACAGAAAGTTTTGAGCAGATATCTCCTTCCGTTCGGCCGGAATTGAAAGAAGATTGTGCATCTTCAATGTAGGTCGCGGTCAATGACAAAAAGGCGCTTATCTTC
Organism: Hyla sarda; assembly: GCF_029499605.1. NCBI lineage: Eukaryota > Metazoa > Chordata > Amphibia > Anura > Hylidae > Hyla > Hyla sarda. The sequence goes on from NW_026611010.1 coordinate 68,175, forward strand.
AATCTAGGTGTTTCTGCGTGCTGCTCCGGCCCAAAGAGTGCCCGGCGGAAAACGACAACGCAGGCATGTCGGGTGCCACTGTCTACACCTGCACAGAAAGTTTTGAGCAGATATCTCCTTCCATTCGGCCGGAATTGCAAGACGTTTGTGCATCTTCAATGATGGTCGCGGTCAATGACAAAAAGGCGCTTATCTTCAATCTAGGTGTTTCTACGTGCTGCGCCGGCCCAAAGAGTGCCCGGCTGAAAACGACAACGCAGGCATGTCGGGTGCCACTGTCTGCACTTGCACAGAAAGTTTTGAGCAGATATCTTCTTTCGTTCGGCCGGAATTGCAAGACGTTTGTGCATCTTCAATATTGGTCGCGGTCAATGTCAAAAAGCCCTTATCTGCAATCTAGGTGTTTCTGCGTGCTGCGCCGTCCCAAAGAGTGCCTGGCTGAAAACGACAACGCAGGCATGTCGGGTGCCACTGTCTGCACCAGCACAGAAAGATTTGAGCAGATATCTCCTTCCATTCGGCCGGAATTGCAAGAAGTTTGTGCATCTTCTATGTTCGTCGCGGTCAATGGCAAAAGGCGCTTATCTTCAATCTAGGTGTTTCTGCGTGCTGCGCCGGCCAAAAGAGTGTTCGGCGGAAAACGACAACGCAGGCATGTCGGGTGCCACTGTCTGCACCTGCACAGAAAGTTTTGAGCAGATATCTTCTTTCGTTCGGCCGGAATTGCAAGACGTTTGTGCATCTTCAATATTGGTCGCGGTCAATGTCAAAAAGCCCTTATCTGCAATCTAGGTGTTTCTGCGTGCTGCTCCGGCCCAAAGAGTGCCCGGCTGAAAACGACAACGCAGGCATGTCGGGTGCCACTGTCTGCACCTGCACAGAAAGTTTTGAGCAGATATCTCCTTCCGTTCTGCCGGAATTGAAAGAAGATTGTGCATCTTCTATGTTCGTCGCGGTCAATGGCAAAAGGCGCTTATCTTCAATCTAGGTGTTTCTGCGTGCTGCTCCGGCCGAAAGAGTGCCCGGCGGAAAACGACAACGCAGGCATGTCGGGTGCCACTGTCTACACCTGCACAGAAAGTTTTGAGCAGATATCTCCTTCCTTTCGGCCGGAATTGAAAGAAGATTGTGCATCTTCAATGTAGGTCGCGGTCAATGACAAAAAGGCGCTTATCTTCAATCTAGGTGTTTCTGCGTGCTGCGCCGGCCCAAAGAGTGCCCGGCTGAAAACGACAACGCAGGCATGTCGGGTGCCACTGTCTGCACCTGCACAGAAAGTTTTGAGCAGATATCTCCTTCCATTCGGCCGGAATTGCAAGAAGTTTGTGCATCTTCTATGTTCGTCGCGGTCAATGGCAAAAGGCGCTTATCTTCAATGTAGGTGTTTCTGCGTGCTGCGCCGGCCCAAAGAGTGTTCGGCGGAAAACGACAACGCAGGCATGTCGGGTGCCACTGTCTGCACCTGCACAGAAAGTTTTGAGCAGATATCTCCTTCCGTTCGGCCGGAATTGAAAGAAGATTGTGCATCTTCAATGTAGGTCGCGGTCAATGACAAAAAGGCGCTTATCTTCAATCTAGGTGTTTCTGCGTGCTGCTCCGGCCCAAAGAGTGCCCGGCGGAAAACGACAACGCAGGCATGTCGGGTGCCACTGTCTACACCTGCACAGAAAGTTTTGAGCAGATATCTCCTTCCATTCGGCCGGAATTGCAAGACGTTTGTGCATCTTCAATGATGGTCGCGGTCAATGACAAAAAGGCGCTTATCTTCAATCTAGGTGTTTCTACGTGCTGCGCCGGCCCAAAGAGTGCCCGGCTGAAAACGACAACGCAGGCATGTCGGGTGCCACTGTCTGCACTTGCACAGAAAGTTTTGAGCAGATATCTTCTTTCGTTCGGCCGGAATTGCAAGACGTTTGTGCATCTTCAATATTGGTCGCGGTCAATGTCAAAAAGCCCTTATCTGCAATCTAGGTGTTTCTGCGTGCTGCGCCGTCCCAAAGAGTGCCTGGCTGAAAACGACAACGCAGGCATGTCGGGTGCCACTGTCTGCACCAGCACAGAAAGATTTGAGCAGATATCTCCTTCCATTCGGCCGGAATTGCAAGAAGTTTGTGCATCTTCTATGTTCGTCGCGGTCAATGGCAAAAGGCGCTTATCTTCAATCTAGGTGTTTCTGCGTGCTGCGCCGGCCCAAAGAGTGCCCGGCGGAAAACGACAACGCAGGCATGTCGGGTGCCACTGTCTGCACCTGCACAGAAAGGTTTGAGCAGATATCTCCTTCCGTTCGGCCGCAATTGAAAGAAGTTTGTGCATCTTCAATGATGGTCGCGGTCAATGACAGAAAGGCGCTTATCTTCAATCTAGGTGTTTCTGCGTGCTGCGCCGGCCCAAAGAGTGCCCGGCTGAAAACGACAACGCAGGCATGTCGGGTGCCACTGTCTGCACCTGCACAGAAAGTTTTGAGCAGATATCTTCTTTCGTTCGGCCGGAATTGCAAGACGTTTGTGCATCTTCAATATTGGTCGCGGTCAATGTCAAAAAGCCCTTATCTGCAATCTAGGTGTTTCTGCGTGCTGCGCCGGCCCAAAGAGTGCCCGGCTGAAAACGACAACGCAGGCATGTCGGGTGCCACTGTCTGCACCGGCACAGAAAGTTTTGAGCAGATATCTCCTTCCGTTCTGCCGGAATTGAAAGAAGATTGTGCATCTTCTTTGTTCGTCGCGGTCAATGGCAAAAGGCGCTTATCTTCAATCTAGGTGTTTCTGCGTGCTGCGCCGGCCCAAAGAGTGCCCGGCGGAAAACGACAACGCAGGCATGTCGGGTGCCACTGTCTGCACCTGCACAGAAAGTTTTGAGCAGATATCTCCTTCCGTTCGGCCGGAATTGAAAGAAGATTGTGCATCTTCAATGTAGGTCGCGGTCAATCACAAAAAGGCGCTTATCTTCAATCTAGGTGTTTCTGCGTGCTGCGCCGGCCCAAAGAGTGCCCGGCGGAAAACGACAACGCAGGCATGTCGGGTGCCACTGTCAGCACCTGCACAGAAAGTTTTGAGCAGATATCTTCTTTCGTTCGGCCGGAATTGCAAGACGTTTGTGCATCTTCAATATTGGTCGCGGTCAATGTCAAAAAGCCCTTATCTGCAATCTAGGTGTTTCTGCGTGCTGCGCCGGCCCAAAGAGTGCCCGTCTGAAAACGACAACGCAGGCATGTCGGGTGCCGCTGTCTGCACCTGCACAGAAAGTTTTGAGCAGATATCTCCTTCCGTTCTGCCGGAATTGAAAGAAGATTGTGCATCGTCTATGTTCGTCGCGGTCAATGGCAAAAGGCGCTTATCTTCAATCTAGGTGTTTCTGCGTGCTGCTCCGGCCCAAAGAGTGCCCGGCGGAAAACGACAACGCAGGCATGTCGGGTGCCACTGTCTACAGCTGCACAGAAAGTTTTGAGCAGATATCTCCTTCCATTCGGCCGGAATTGCAAGAAGTTTGTGCATCTTCTATGTTCATCGCGGTCAATGGCAAAAGGCGCTTATCTTCAATCTAGGTGTTTCTGCGTGCTGCTCCGGCCCAAAGAGTGTCCGGCGGAAAACGACAACGCAGGCATGTCGGGTGCCACTGTCTACACCTACACAGAAAGTTTTGAGCAGATATCTTCTTTCGTTCGGCCGGAAATGCAAGACGTTTGTGCATCTTCAATATTGGTCGCGGTCAATGTCTAAAAGCCCTTATCTGCAATCTAGGTGTTTCTGCGTGCTGCGCCGGCCCAAAGAGTGCCTGGCTGAAAACGACAACGCAGGCATGTCGGGTGCCACTGTCTGCACCAGCACAGAAAGATTTGAGCAGATATCTCCTTCCATTCGGCCGGAATTGCAAGAAGTTTGTGCATCTTCTATGTTCGTCGCGGTCAATGGCAAAAGGCGCTTATCTTCAATCTAGGTGTTTCTGCGTGCTGCGCCGGCCCAAAGAGTGCCAGGCGGAAAACGACAACGCAGGCATGTCGGGTGCCACTGTCTGCACCTGCACAGAAAAGTTTGAGCAGATATCTCCTTCCGTTCGGCCGCAATTGAAAGAAGTTTGTGCATCTTCAATGATGGTCGCGGTCAATGACAGAAAGGCGCTTATCTTCAATCTAGGTGTTTCTGCGTGCTGCGCCGGCCCAAAGAGTGCCCGGCTGAAAACGACAACGCAGGCATGTCGGGTGCCACTGTCTGCACCTGCACAGAAAGTTTTGAGCAGATATCTTCTTTCGTTCGGCCGGAATTGCAAGACGTTTGTGCATCTTCAATATTGGTCGCGGTCAATGTCAAAAAGCCCTTATCTGCAATCTAGGTGTTTCTGCGTGCTGCGCCGGCCCAAAAAATGCCCGGCTGAAAACGACAACGCAGGCATGTCGGGTGCCACTGTCTGCACCTGCACAGAAAGTTTTGAGCAGATATCTCCTTCCGTTCTGCCGGAATTGAAAGAAGATTGTGCATCTTCTATGTTCGTCGCGGTCAATGTCAAAAAGCCCTTATCTTCAATCTAGGTGTTTCTGCGTGCTGCTCCGGCCCAAAGAGTGCCCGGCGGAAAACGACAACGCAGGCATGTCGGGTGCCACTGTCTGCACCTGCACATAAAGTTTTGAGCAGATATCTTCTTTCGTTCGGCCGGAATTGCAAGACGTTTGTGCATCTTCAATATTGGTCGCGGTCCATGTCAAAAAGCCCTTATCTGCAATCTAGGTGTTTCTGCGTGCTGCGCCAGCCCAAAGAGTGCCAGGCTGAAAACGACAACGCAGGCATGTCGGGTGCCACTGTCTACACCTGCACAGAAAGTTTTGAGCAGATATCTCCTTCCATTCGGCCGGAATTGCAAGAAGTTTGTGCATCTTCTTTGTTCGTCGCGGTCAATGGCAAAAGGCGCTTATCTTCAATCTAGGTGTTTCTGCGTGCTGCGCCGGCCCAAAGAGTGCCCGGCGGAAAACGACAACGCAGGCATGTCGGGTGCCACTGTCTGCACCTGCACAGAAAGTTTTGAGCAGATATCTCCTTCCGTTCGGCCGGAATTGAAAGAAGATTGTGCATCTTCAATGTAGGTCGCGGTCAATCACAAAAAGGCGCTTATCTTCAATCTAGGTGTTTCTGCGTGCTGCGCCGGCCCAAAGAGTGCCCGGCGGAAAACGACAACGCAGGCATGTCGGGTGCCACTGTCAGCACCTGCACAGAAAGTTTTGAGCAGATATCTTCTTTCGTTCGGCCGGAATTGCAAGACGTTTGTGCATCTTCAATATTGGTCGCGGTCAATGTCAAAAAGCCCTTATCTGCAATCTAGGTGTTTCTGCGTGCTGCGCCGGCCCAAAGAGTGCCCGTCTGAAAACGACAACGCAGGCATGTCGGGTGCCGCTGTCTGCACCTGCACAGAAAGTTTTGAGCAGATATCTCCTTCCGTTCTGCCGGAATTGAAAGAAGATTGTGCATCGTCTATGTTCGTCGCGGTCAATGGCAAAAGGCGCTTATCTTCAATCTAGGTGTTTCTGCGTGCTGCTCCGGCCCAAAGAGTGCCCGGCGGAAAACGACAACGCAGGCATGTCGGGTGCCACTGTCTACAGCTGCACAGAAAGTTTTGAGCAGATATCTCCTTCCATTCGGCCGGAATTGCAAGAAGTTTGTGCATCTTCTATGTTCATCGCGGTCAATGGCAAAAGGCGCTTATCTTCAATCTAGGTGTTTCTGCGTGCTGCTCCGGCCCAAAGAGTGTCCGGCGGAAAACGACAACGCAGGCATGTCGGGTGCCACTGTCTACACCTACACAGAAAGTTTTGAGCAGATATCTTCTTTCGTTCGGCCGGAAATGCAAGACGTTTGTGCATCTTCAATATTGGTCGCGGTCAATGTCTAAAAGCCCTTATCTGCAATCTAGGTGTTTCTGCGTGCTGCGCCGGCCCAAAGAGTGCCCGGCGGAAAACGACAACGCAGGCATGTCGGGTGCCACTGTCTGCACCAGCACAGAAAGATTTGAGCAGATATCTCCTTCCATTCGGCCGGAATTGCAAGAAGTTTGTGCATCTTCTATGTTCGTCGCGGTCAATGGCAAAAGGCGCTTATCTTCAATCTAGGTGTTTCTGCGTGCTGCTCCGGCCCAAAGAGTGCCCGGCGGAAAACGACAACGCAGGCATGTTGGGTGCCACTGTCTGCAACTGCACAGAAAGTTTTGAGCAGATATCTTCTTTCGTTCGGCCGGAATTGCAAGACGTTTGTGCATCTTCAATATTGGTCGCGGTCAATGTCAAAAAGCCCTTATCTGCAATCTAGGTGTTTCTGCGTGCTGCGCCGGCCCAAAGAGTGCCCGGCTGAAAACGACAACGCAGGCATGTCGGGTGCCACTGTCTGCACCTGCACAGAAAAGTTTGAGCAGATATCTCCTTCCGTTCGGCCGCAATTGAAAGAAGTTTGTGCATCTTCAATGATGGTCGCGGTCAATGACAGAAAGGCGCTTATCTTCAATCTAGGTGTTTCTGCGTGCTGCGCCGGCCCAAAGAGTGCCCGGCTGAAAACGACAACGCAGGCATGTCGGGTGCCACTGTCTGCACTTGCACAGAAAGTTTTGAGCAGATATCTTCTTTCGTTCGGCCGGAATTGCAAGACGTTTGTGCATCTTCAATATTGGTCGCTGTCAATGTCAAAAAGCCCTTATCTGCAATCTAGGTGTTTCTGCGTGCTGCGCCGGCCCAAAGAGTGCCTGGCTGAAAACGACAACGCAGGCATGTCGGGTGCCACTGTCTGCACCAGCACAGAAAGATTTGAGCAGATATCTCCTTCCATTCGGCCGGAATTGCAAGAAGTTTGTGCATCTTCTATGTTCGTCGCGGTCAATGGCAAAAGGCGCTTATCTTCAATCTAGGTGTTTCTGCGTGCTGCGCCGGCCCAAAGAGTGCCAGGCGGAAAACGACAACGCAGGCATGTCGGGTGCCACTGTCTGCACCTGCACAGAAAAGTTTGAGCAGATATCTCCTTCCGTTCGGCCGCAATTGAAAGAAGTTTGTGCATCTTCAATGATGGTCGCGGTCAATGACAGAAAGGCGCTTATCTTCAATCTAGGTGTTTCTGCGTGCTGCGCCGGCCCAAAGAGTGCCCGGCTGAAAACGACAACGCAGGCATGTCGGGTGCCACTGTCTGCACCTGCACAGAAAGTTTTGAGCAGATATCTTCTTTCGTTCGGCCGGAATTGCAAGACGTTTGTGCATCTTCAATATTGGTCGCGGTCAATGTCAAAAAGCCCTTATCTGCAATCTAGGTGTTTCTGCGTGCTGCGCCGGCCCAAAAAATGCCCGGCTGAAAACGACAACGCAGGCATGTCGGGTGCCACTGTCTGCACCTGCACAGAAAGTTTTGAGCAGATATCTCCTTCCGTTCTGCCGGAATTGAAAGAAGATTGTGCATCTTCTATGTTCGTCGCGGTCAATGTCAAAAAGCCCTTATCTTCAATCTAGGTGTTTCTGCGTGCTGCTCCGGCCCAAAGAGTGCCCGGCGGAAAACGACAACGCAGGCATGTCGGGTGCCACTGTCTGCACCTGCACATAAAGTTTTGAGCAGATATCTTCTTTCGTTCGGCCGGAATTGCAAGACGTTTGTGCATCTTCAATATTGGTCGCGGTCCATGTCAAAAAGCCCTTATCTGCAATCTAGGTGTTTCTGCGTGCTGCGCCAGCCCAAAGAGTGCCAGGCTGAAAACGACAACGCAGGCATGTCGGGTGCCACTGTCTACACCTGCACAGAAAGTTTTGAGCAGATATCTCCTTCCATTCGGCCGGAATTGCAAGACGTTTGTGCATCTTCAATGATGGTCGCGGTCAATGACAAAAAGGCGCTTATCTTCAATCTAGGTGTTTCTGCGTGCTGCTCCGGCCCAAAGAGTGCCCGGCTGAAAACGACAACGCAGGCATGTCGGGTGCCATTGTCTGCACCTGCACAAAAAGTTTTGAGCAGATATCTCCTTCCGTTCTGCCGAAATTGAAAGAAGATTGTGCATCTTCTATGTTCGTCGCGGTCAATGGCAAAAGGCGCTTATCTTCAATCTAGGTGTTTCTGCGTGCTGCTCCGGCCCAAAGAGTGCCCGACGGAAAACGACAACGCAGGCATGTCGGGTGCCACTGTCTACACCTGCACAGAAAGTTTTGAGCAGATATCTCCTTCCATTCGGCCGGAATTGCAAGAAGTTTGTGCATCTTCAATATTGGTCGCGGTCAATGTCAAAAAGCCCTTATCTTCAATCTAGGTGTTTCTGCGTGCTGCTCCGGCCCAAAGAGTGCTCGGCGGAAAACGACAACGCAGGCACGTCGGGTGCCACTGTCTACACCTGCACAGAAAGTTTTGAGCAGATATCTCCTTCCATTCTGCCGGAATTGCAAGAAGTTTGTGCATCTTCTATGTACGTCGCGGTCAATGGCAAAAGGCGCTTATCTTCAATCTAGGTGTTTCTGCGTGCTGCGCCGGCCCAAAGAGTGCCCGGCGGAAAACGACAATGCAGGCATGTCGGGTGCCACTGTCTGCACCTGCACAGAAAGTTTTGAGCAGATTTCTTCTTTCGTTCGGCCGGAATTGCAAGACGTTTGTGCATCTTCAATATTGGTCGCGGTCAATGTCAAAAAGCCCTTATCTGCAATCTAGGTGTTTCTGCGTGCTGCGCCGGCCCAAAGAGTGCCCGGCTGAAAACGACAACGCAGGCATGTCGGGTGCCACTGTCTGCACCTGCACAGAAAGGTTTGAGCAGATATCTCCTTCCGTTCGGCCGGAATTGAAAGAAGATTGTGCATCTTCTATGTTCGTCGCGGTCAATGGCAAAAGGCGCTTATCTTCAATCTAGGTGTTTCTGCGTGCTGCTCCGGCCCAAAGAGTGCCCGGCGGAAAACGACAACGCAGGCATGTCGGGTGCCACTGTCTACACCTGCACAGAAAGTTTTGAGCAGATATCTCCTTCCATTCGGCCGGAATTGCAAGACGTTTGTGCATCTTCAATGATGGTCGCGGTCAATGACAAAAAGGCGCTTATCTTCAATCTAGGTGTTTCTACGTGCTGCGCCGGCCCAAAGAGTGCCCGGCTGAAAACGACAACGCAGGCATGTCGGGTGCCACTGTCTGCACTTGCACAGAAAGTTTTGAGCAGATATCTTCTTTCGTTCGGCCGGAATTGCAAGACGTTTGTGCATCTTCAATATTGGTCGCGGTCAATGTCAAAAAGCCCTTATCTGCAATCTAGGTGTTTCTGCGTGCTGCGCCGGCCCAAAGAGTGCCTGGCTGAAAACGACAACGCAGGCATGTCGGGTGCCACTGTCTGCACCAGCACAGAAAGATTTGAGCAGATATCTCCTTCCATTCGGCCGGAATTGCAAGAAGTTTGTGCATCTTCTATGTTCGTCGCGGTCAATGGCAAAAGGCGCTTATCTTCAATCTAAGTGTTTCTGCGTGCTGCTCCGGCCCAAAGAGTGCCCGGCGGAAAACGACAACGCAGGCATGTCGGGTGCCACTGTCTGCACCTGCACAGAAAGGTTTGAGCAGATATTTCCTTCCGTTCGGCCGGAATTGAAAGAAGTTTGTGCATCTTCAATGATGGTCGCGGTCAATGACAAAAAGGCGCTTATCTTCAATCTAGGTGTTTCTGCGTGCTGCGCCGGCCCAAAGAGTGCCCGGCTGAAAACGACAACGCAGGCATGTCGGGTGCCACTGTCTGCACCTGCACAGAAAGGTTTGAGCAGATATCTCCTTCCATTCGGCCGAAATTGCAAGAAGTTTGTGCATCTTCTATGTTCGTCGCGGTCAATGACAAAAAGGCGCTTATCTTCAATCTAGGTGTTTCTGCGTGCTGCTCCGGCCCAAAGAGTGCCCGGCGGAAAACGACAACGCAGGCATGTCGGGTGCCACTGTCTACACCTGCACAGAAAGTTATGAGCAGATATCTCCTTCCATTCGGCCGGAATTGCAAGACGTTTGTGCATCTTCTATGTTCGTCGCGGTCAATGGCAAAAGGCGCTTATCTTCAATCTAGGTGTTTCTGCGTGCTGCTCCGGCCCAAAGAGTGCCCGGCGGAAAACGACAACGCAGGCATGTCGGGTGCCACTGTCTGCACCTGCACAGAAAGTTTTGAGCAGATATCTTCTTTCGTTCGGCCGGAATTGCAAGACGTTTGTGCATCTTCAATATTGGTCGCGGTCAATGTCAAAAAGCCCTTATCTGCAATCTAGGTGTTTCTGCGTGCTGCGCCGGCCCAAAGAGTGCCCGGCTGAAAACGACAACGCAGGCATGTCGGGTGCCACTGTCTGCACCTGCACAGAAAGTTTTGAGCAGATATCTCCTTCCATTCGGCCGGAATTGAAAGAAGATTGTGCATCTTCAATGTAGGTCGCGGTCAATGACAAAAAGGCGCTTATCTTCAATCTAGGTGTTTCTGCGTGCTGCTCCGGCCCAAAGAGTGCCCGGCGGAAAACGACAACGCAGGCATGTCGGGTGCCACTGTCTGCACCTGCACAGAAAGTTTTGAGCAGATATCTTCTTTCGTTCTGCCGGAATTGAAAGACGTTTGTGCATCTTCAATGTAGGTCGCGGTCAATGACAAAAAGGCGCTTATCTTCAATCTAGGTGTTTCTGCGTGCTGCGCCGGCCCAAAGAGTGCCCGACTGAAAACGACAACGCAGGCATGTCGGGTGCCACTGTCTGCACCTGCACAGAAAGGTTTGAGCAGATATCTCCTTCCGTTCGGCCGGAATTGAAAGAAGATTGTGCATCTTCTATGTTCGTCGCGGTCAATGGCAAAAGGCGCTTATCTTCAATCTAGGTGTTTCTGCGTGCTGCTCCGGCCCAAAGAGTGCCCGGCGGAAAACGACAACGCAGGCATGTCGGGTGCCACTGTCTACACCTGCACAGAAAGTTATGAGCAGATATCTCCTTCCATTCAGCCGGAATTGCAAGACGTTTGTGCATCTTCAATATTGGTCGCGGTCAATGTCAAAAAGCCCTTATCTGCAATCTAGGTATTTCTGCGTGCTGCGCCGGCCCAAAGAGTGCCCGGCTGAAAACGACAGCGCAGGCATGTCGGGTGCCACTGTCTGCACCTGCACAGAAAGTTTTGAGCAGATATCTCCTTCCGTTCTGCCGGAATTGAAAGAAGATTGTGCATCTTCCATGTTCGTCGCGGTCAATGGCAAAAGGCGCTTATCTTCAATCTAGGTGTTTCTGCGTGCTGCTCCGGCCCAAAGAGTGCCCGGCGGAAAACGACAACGCAGGCATGTCGGATGCCACTGTCTACACCTGCACAGAAAGATTTGAGCAGATATCTCCTTCCTTTCGGCCGGAATTGAAAGAAGATTGTGCATCTTCAATGTAGGTCGCGGTCAATGGCAAAAGGCGCTTATCTTCAATCTAGGTGTTTCTGCGTGCTGCGCCGGCCCAAAGAGTGCCCGGCGGAAAACGACAACGCAAGCATGTCGGGTGCCACTGTCTGCACCTGCACAGAAAGGTTTGAGCAGATATCTCCTTCCGTTCGGCCGGAATTGAAAGAAGTTTGTGCATCTTCAATGATGGTCGCGGTCAATGACAAAAAGGCCCTTATCTTCAATCTAGGTGTTTCTGCGTGCTGCTCCGGCCGAAAGAGTGCCCGGCGGAAAACGACAACGCAGGCATGTCGGGTGCCACTGTCTACACCTGCACAGAAAGTTTTCAGCAGATATCTCCTTCCATTCGGCCGGAATTGCAAGAAGTTTGTGCATCTTCTATGTTCGTCGCGGTCAATGGCAAAAGGCGCTTATCTTCAATCTAGGTGTTTCTGCGTGCTGCGCCGGCCCAAAGAGTCCCCGGCGGAAAACGACAACGCCGGCATGTCGGGTGCCACTGTCTGCACCTGCACAGCAAGTTTTGAGCAGATATCTCCTTCCGTTCGGCCGGAATTGAAAGAAGATTGTGCATCTTCAATGTAGGTCGCGGTCAATGACAAAAAGGCGCTTATCTTCAATCTAGGTGTTTCTGCGTGCTGCGCCGGCCCAAAGAGTGCCCGGCTGAAAACGACAACGCAGGCATGTCGGGTGCCACTGTCTGCACCTGCACAGAAAGTTTTGAGCAGATATCTTCTTTCGTTCGGCCGGAATTGCAAGACGTTTGTGCATCTTCAATATTGGTCGCGGTCAATGTCAAAAAGCCCTTATCTGCAATCTAGGTGTTTCTGCGTGCTGCGCCGGCCCAAAGAGTGCCCGGCTGAAAACGACAACGCAGGCATGTCGGGTGCCACTGTCTGCACCTGCACAGAAAGGTTTGAGCAGATATCTCCTTCCGTTCGGCCGGAATTGAAAGAAGATTGTGCATCTTCTATGTTCGTCGCGGTCAATGGCAAAAGGCGCTTATCTTCAATCTAGGTGTTTCTGCGTGCTGCTCCGGCCCAAAGAGTGCCCGGCGGAAAACGACAACGCAGGCATGTCGGGTGCCACTGTCTACACCTGCACAGAAAGTTTTGAGCAGATATCTCCTTCCATTCGGCCGGAATTGCAAGACGTTTGTGCATCTTCAATGATGGTCGCGGTCAATGACAAAAAGGCGCTTATCTTCAATCTAGGTGTTTCTACGTGCTGCGCCGGCCCAAAGAGTGCCCGGCTGAAAACGACAACGCAGGCATGTCGGGTGCCAATGTCTGCACTTGCACAGAAAGTTTTGAGCAGATATCTTCTTTCGTTCGGCCGGAATTGCAAGACGTTTGTGCATCTTCAATATTGGTCGCGGTCAATGTCAAAAAGCCCTTTTCTGCAATCTAGGTGTTTCTGCGTGCTGCGCCGGCCCAAAGAGTGCCTGGCTGAAAACGACAACGCAGGCATGTCGGGTGCCACTGTCTGCACCAGCACAGAAAGATTTGAGCAGATATCTCCTTCCATTCGGCCGGAATTGCAAGAAGTTTGTGCATCTTCTATGTTCGTCGCGGTCAATGGCAAAAGGCGCTTATCTTCAATCTAGGTGTTTCTGCGTGCTGCTCCGGCCCAAAGAGTGCCCGGCGGAAAACGACAACGCAGGCATGTTGGGTGCCACTGTCTGCAACTGCACAGAAAGTTTTGAGCAGATATCTTCTTTCGTTCGGCCGGAATTGCAAGACGTTTGTGCATCTTCAATATTGGTCGCGGTCAATGTCAAAAAGCCCTTATCTGCAATCTAGGTGTTTCTGCGTGCTGCGCCGGCCCAAAGAGTGCCCGGCTGAAAACGACAACGCAGGCATGTCGGGTGCCACTGTCTGCACCTGCACAGAAAAGTTTGAGCAGATATCTCCTTCCGTTCGGCCGCAATTGAAAGAAGTTTGTGCATCTTCAATGATGGTCGCGGTCAATGACAGAAAGGCGCTTATCTTCAATCTAGGTGTTTCTGCGTGCTGCGCCGGCCCAAAGAGTGCCCGGCTGAAAACGACAACGCAGGCATGTCGGGTGCCACTGTCTGCACTTGCACAGAAAGTTTTGAGCAGATATCTTCTTTCGTTCGGCCGGAATTGCAAGACGTTTGTGCATCTTCAATATTGGTCGCTGTCAATGTCAAAAAGCCCTTATCTGCAATCTAGGTGTTTCTGCGTGCTGCGCCGGCCCAAAGAGTGCCTGGCTGAAAACGACAACGCAGGCATGTCGGGTGCCACTGTCTGCACCAGCACAGAAAGATTTGAGCAGATATCTCCTTCCATTCGGCCGGAATTGCAAGAAGTTTGTGCATCTTCTATGTTCGTCGCGGTCAATGGCAAAAGGCGCTTATCTTCAATCTAGGTGTTTCTGCGTGCTGCTCCGGCCCAAAGAGTGCCCGGCGGAAAACGACAACGCAGGCATGTCGGGTGCCACTGTCTGCACCTGCACAGAAAGGTTTGAGCAGATATTTCCTTCCGTTCGGCCGGAATTGAAAGAAGTTTGTGCATCTTCAATGATGGTCGCGGTCAATGACAAAAAGGCGCTTATCTTCAATCTAGGTGTTTCTGCGTGCTGCGCCGGCCCAAAGAGTGCCCGGCTGAAAACGACAACGCAGGCATGTCGGGTGCCACTGTCTGCACCTGCACAGAAAGGTTTGAGCAGATATCTCCTTCCATTCGGCCGAAATTGCAAGAAGTTTGTGCATCTTCTATGTTCGTCGCGGTCAATGACAAAAAGGCGCTTATCTTCAATCTAGGTGTTTCTGCGTGCTGCTCCGGCCCAAAGAGTGCCCGGCGGAAAACGACAACGCAGGCATGTCGGGTGCCACTGTCTACACCTGCACAGAAAGTTATGAGCAGATATCTCCTTCCATTCGGCCGGAATTGCAAGACGTTTGTGCATCTTCTATGTTCGTCGCGGTCAATGGCAAAAGGCGCTTATCTTCAATCTAGGTGTTTCTGCGTGCTGCTCCGGCCCAAAGAGTGCCCGGCGGAAAACGACAACGCAGGCATGTCGGGTGCCACTGTCTGCACCTGCACAGAAAGTTTTGAGCAGATATCTTCTTTCGTTCGGCCGGAATTGCAAGACGTTTGTGCATCTTCAATATTGGTCGCGGTCAATGTCAAAAAGCCCTTATCTGCAATCTAGGTGTTTCTGCGTGCTGCGCCGGCCCAAAGAGTGCCCGGCTGAAAACGACAACGCAGGCATGTCGGGTGCCACTGTCTGCACCTGCACAGAAAGTTTTGAGCAGATATCTCCTTCCATTCGGCCGGAATTGAAAGAAGATTGTGCATCTTCAATGTAGGTCGCGGTCAATGACAAAAAGGCGCTTATCTTCAATCTAGGTGTTTCTGCGTGCTGCTCCGGCCCAAAGAGTGCCCGGCGGAAAACGACAACGCAGGCATGTCGGGTGCCACTGTCTGCACCTGCACAGAAAGTTTTGAGCAGATATCTTCTTTCGTTCTGCCGGAATTGAAAGACGTTTGTGCATCTTCAATGTAGGTCGCGGTCAATGACAAAAAGGCGCTTATCTTCAATCTAGGTGTTTCTGCGTGCTGCGCCGGCCCAAAGAGTGCCCGACTGAAAACGACAACGCAGGCATGTCGGGTGCCACTGTCTGCACCTGCACAGAAAGGTTTGAGCAGATATCTCCTTCCGTTCGGCCGGAATTGAAAGAAGATTGTGCATCTTCTATGTTCGTCGCGGTCAATGGCAAAAGGCGCTTATCTTCAATCTAGGTGTTTCTGCGTGCTGCTCCGGCCCAAAGAGTGCCCGGCGGAAAACGACAACGCAGGCATGTCGGGTGCCACTGTCTACACCTGCACAGAAAGTTATGAGCAGATATCTCCTTCCATTCAGCCGGAATTGCAAGACGTTTGTGCATCTTCAATATTGGTCGCGGTCAATGTCAAAAAGCCCTTATCTGCAATCTAGGTATTTCTGCGTGCTGCGCCGGCCCAAAGAGTGCCCGGCTGAAAACGACAGCGCAGGCATGTCGGGTGCCACTGTCTGCACCTGCACAGAAAGTTTTGAGCAGATATCTCCTTCCGTTCTGCCGGAATTGAAAGAAGATTGTGCATCTTCCATGTTCGTCGCGGTCAATGGCAAAAGGCGCTTATCTTCAATCTAGGTGTTTCTGCGTGCTGCTCCGGCCCAAAGAGTGCCCGGCGGAAAACGACAACGCAGGCATGTCGGATGCCACTGTCTACACCTGCACAGAAAGATTTGAGCAGATATCTCCTTCCTTTCGGCCGGAATTGAAAGAAGATTGTGCATCTTCAATGTAGGTCGCGGTCAATGGCAAAAGGCGCTTATCTTCAATCTAGGTGTTTCTGCGTGCTGCGCCGGCCCAAAGAGTGCCCGGCGGAAAACGACAACGCAAGCATGTCGGGTGCCACTGTCTGCACCTGCACAGAAAGGTTTGAGCAGATATCTCCTTCCGTTCGGCCGGAATTGAAAGAAGTTTGTGCATCTTCAATGATGGTCGCGGTCAATGACAAAAAGGCCCTTATCTTCAATCTAGGTGTTTCTGCGTGCTGCTCCGGCCGAAAGAGTGCCCGGCGGAAAACGACAACGCAGGCATGTCGGGTGCCACTGTCTACACCTGCACAGAAAGTTTTCAGCAGATATCTCCTTCCATTCGGCCGGAATTGCAAGAAGTTTGTGCATCTTCTATGTTCGTCGCGGTCAATGGCAAAAGGCGCTTATCTTCAATCTAGGTGTTTCTGCGTGCTGCGCCGGCCCAAAGAGTCCCCGGCGGAAAACGACAACGCCGGCATGTCGGGTGCCACTGTCTGCACCTGCACAGCAAGTTTTGAGCAGATATCTCCTTCCGTTCGGCCGGAATTGAAAGAAGATTGTGCATCTTCAATGTAGGTCGCGGTCAATGACAAAAAGGCGCTTATCTTCAATCTAGGTGTTTCTGCGTGCTGCGCCGGCCCAAAGAGTGCCCGGCTGAAAACGACAACGCAGGCATGTCGGGTGCCACTGTCTGCACCTGCACAGAAAGTTTTGAGCAGATATCTTCTTTCGTTCGGCCGGAATTGCAAGACGTTTGTGCATCTTCAATATTGGTCGCGGTCAATGTCAAAAAGCCCTTATCTGCAATCTAGGTGTTTCTGCGTGCTGCGCCGGCCCAAAGAGTGCCCGGCTGAAAACGACAACGCAGGCATGTCGGGTGCCACTGTCTGCACCTGCACAGAAAGGTTTGAGCAGATATCTCCTTCCGTTCGGCCGGAATTGAAAGAAGATTGTGCATCTTCTATGTTCGTCGCGGTCAATGGCAAAAGGCGCTTATCTTCAATCTAGGTGTTTCTGCGTGCTGCTCCGGCCCAAAGAGTGCCCGGCGGAAAACGACAACGCAGGCATGTCGGGTGCCACTGTCTACACCTGCACAGAAAGTTTTGAGCAGATATCTCCTTCCATTCGGCCGGAATTGCAAGACGTTTGTGCATCTTCAATGATGGTCGCGGTCAATGACAAAAAGGCGCTTATCTTCAATCTAGGTGTTTCTACGTGCTGCGCCGGCCCAAAGAGTGCCCGGCTGAAAACGACAACGCAGGCATGTCGGGTGCCAATGTCTGCACTTGCACAGAAAGTTTTGAGCAGATATCTTCTTTCGTTCGGCCGGAATTGCAAGACGTTTGTGCATCTTCAATATTGGTCGCGGTCAATGTCAAAAAGCCCTTTTCTGCAATCTAGGTGTTTCTGCGTGCTGCGCCGGCCCAAAGAGTGCCTGGCTGAAAACGACAACGCAGGCATGTCGGGTGCCACTGTCTGCACCAGCACAGAAAGATTTGAGCAGATATCTCCTTCCATTCGGCCGGAATTGCAAGAAGTTTGTGCATCTTCTATGTTCGTCGCGGTCAATGGCAAAAGGCGCTTATCTTCAATCTAGGTGTTTCTGCGTGCTGCTCCGGCCCAAAGAGTGCCCGGCGGAAAACGACAACGCAGGCATGTTGGGTGCCACTGTCTGCAACTGCACAGAAAGTTTTGAGCAGATATCTTCTTTCGTTCGGCCGGAATTGCAAGACGTTTGTGCATCTTCAATATTGGTCGCGGTCAATGTCAAAAAGCCCTTATCTGCAATCTAGGTGTTTCTGCGTGCTGCGCCGGCCCAAAGAGTGCCCGGCTGAAAACGACAACGCAGGCATGTCGGGTGCCACTGTCTGCACCTGCACAGAAAAGTTTGAGCAGATATCTCCTTCCGTTCGGCCGCAATTGAAAGAAGTTTGTGCATCTTCAATGATGGTCGCGGTCAATGACAGAAAGGCGCTTATCTTCAATCTAGGTGTTTCTGCGTGCTGCGCCGGCCCAAAGAGTGCCCGGCTGAAAACGACAACGCAGGCATGTCGGGTGCCACTGTCTGCACTTGCACAGAAAGTTTTGAGCAGATATCTTCTTTCGTTCGGCCGGAATTGCAAGACGTTTGTGCATCTTCAATATTGGTCGCTGTCAATGTCAAAAAGCCCTTATCTGCAATCTAGGTGTTTCTGCGTGCTGCGCCGGCCCAAAGAGTGCCTGGCTGAAAACGACAACGCAGGCATGTCGGGTGCCACTGTCTGCACCAGCACAGAAAGATTTGAGCAGATATCTCCTTCCATTCGGCCGGAATTGCAAGAAGTTTGTGCATCTTCTATGTTCGTCGCGGTCAATGGCAAAAGGCGCTTATCTTCAATCTAGGTGTTTCTGCGTGCTGCGCCGGCCCAAAGAGTGCCAGGCGGAAAACGACAACGCAGGCATGTCGGGTGCCACTGTCTGCACCTGCACAGAAAAGTTTGAGCAGATATCTCCTTCCGTTCGGCCGCAATTGAAAGAAGTTTGTGCATCTTCAATGATGGTCGCGGTCAATGACAGAAAGGCGCTTATCTTCAATCTAGGTGTTTCTGCGTGCTGCGCCGGCCCAAAGAGTGCCCGGCTGAAAACGACAACGCAGGCATGTCGGGTGCCACTGTCTGCACCTGCACAGAAAGTTTTGAGCAGATATCTTCTTTCGTTCGGCCGGAATTGCAAGACGTTTGTGCATCTTCAATATTGGTCGCGGTCAATGTCAAAAAGCCCTTATCTGCAATCTAGGTGTTTCTGCGTGCTGCGCCGGCCCAAAAAATGCCCGGCTGAAAACGACAACGCAGGCATGTCGGGTGCCACTGTCTGCACCTGCACAGAAAGTTTTGAGCAGATATCTCCTTCCGTTCTGCCGGAATTGAAAGAAGATTGTGCATCTTCTATGTTCGTCGCGGTCAATGTCAAAAAGCCCTTATCTTCAATCTAGGTGTTTCTGCGTGCTGCTCCGGCCCAAAGAGTGCCCGGCGGAAAACGACAACGCAGGCATGTCGGGTGCCACTGTCTGCACCTGCACATAAAGTTTTGAGCAGATATCTTCTTTCGTTCGGCCGGAATTGCATGACGTTTGTGCATCTTCAATATTGGTCGCGGTCCATGTCAAAAAGCCCTTATCTGCAATCTAGGTGTTTCTGCGTGCTGCGCCAGCCCAAAGAGTGCCAGGCTGAAAACGACAACGCAGGCATGTCGGGTGCCACTGTCTACACCTGCACAGAAAGTTTTGAGCAGATATCTCCTTCCATTCGGCCGGAATTGCAAGAAGTTTGTGCATCTTCTTTGTTCGTCGCGGTCAATGGCAAAAGGCGCTTATCTTCAATCTAGGTGTTTCTGCGTGCTGCGCCGGCCCAAAGAGTGCCCGGCGGAAAACGACAACGCAGGCATGTCGGGTGCCACTGTCTGCACCTGCACAGAAAGTTTTGAGCAGATATCTCCTTCCGTTCGGCCGGAATTGAAAGAAGATTGTGCATCTTCAATGTAGGTCGCGGTCAATCACAAAAAGGCGCTTATCTTCAATCTAGGTGTTTCTGCGTGCTGCGCCGGCCCAAAGAGTGCCCGGCGGAAAACGACAACGCAGGCATGTCGGGTGCCACTGTCAGCACCTGCACAGAAAGTTTTGAGCAGATATCTTCTTTCGTTCGGCCGGAATTGCAAGACGTTTGTGCATCTTCAATATTGGTCGCGGTCAATGTCAAAAAGCCCTTATCTGCAATCTAGGTGTTTCTGCGTGCTGCGCCGGCCCAAAGAGTGCCCGTCTGAAAACGACAACGCAGGCATGTCGGGTGCCGCTGTCTGCACCTGCACAGAAAGTTTTGAGCAGATATCTCCTTCCGTTCTGCCGGAATTGAAAGAAGATTGTGCATCGTCTATGTTCGTCGCGGTCAATGGCAAAAGGCGCTTATCTTCAATCTAGGTGTTTCTGCGTGCTGCTCCGGCCCAAAGAGTGCCCGGCGGAAAACGACAACGCAGGCATGTCGGGTGCCACTGTCTACAGCTGCACAGAAAGTTTTGAGCAGATATCTCCTTCCATTCGGCCGGAATTGCAAGAAGTTTGTGCATCTTCTATGTTCATCGCGGTCAATGGCAAAAGGCGCTTATCTTCAATCTAGGTGTTTCTGCGTGCTGCTCCGGCCCAAAGAGTGTCCGGCGGAAAACGACAACGCAGGCATGTCGGGTGCCACTGTCTACACCTACACAGAAAGTTTTGAGCAGATATCTTCTTTCGTTCGGCCGGAAATGCAAGACGTTTGTGCATCTTCAATATTGGTCGCGGTCAATGTCTAAAAGCCCTTATCTGCAATCTAGGTGTTTCTGCGTGCTGCGCCGGCCCAAAGAGTGCCCGGCGGAAAACGACAACGCAGGCATGTCGGGTGCCACTGTCTGCACCAGCACAGAAAGATTTGAGCAGATATCTCCTTCCATTCGGCCGGAATTGCAAGAAGTTTGTGCATCTTCTATGTTCGTCGCGGTCAATGGCAAAAGGCGCTTATCTTCAATCTAGGTGTTTCTGCGTGCTGCTCCGGCCCAAAGAGTGCCCGGCGGAAAACGACAACGCAGGCATGTCGGGTGCCACTATCTACACCTGCACAGAAAGTTTTGAGCAGATATCTCCTTCCATTCGGCCGAAATTGCAAGACGTTTGTGCATCTTCTATGTTCGTCGCGGTCAATGGCAAAAGGCGCTTATCTTCAATCTAGGTGTTTCTGCGTGCTGCTCCGGCCCAAAGAGTGCCCGGCGGAAAACGACAACGCAGGCATGTCGGGTGCCACTATCTACACCTGCACAGAAAGTTTTGAGCAGATATCTCCTTCCATTCGGCCGGAATTGCAAAACGTTTGTGCATCTTCTATGTTCGTCGCGGTCAATGGCAAAAGGCGCTTATCTTCAATCTAGGTGTTTCTGCGTGCTGCGCCGGCCCAAAGAGTGCCCGGCGGAAAACGACAACGCAGGCATGTCGGGTGCCACTGTCTGCACCTACACAGAAAATTTTCAGCAGATATCTCCTTCCATTCGGCCGGAATTGCAAGAAGTTTGTGCATCTTCTATGTTCGTCGCGGTCAATGGCAAAAGGCGCTTATCTTCAATCTAGGTGTTTCTGCGTGCTGCGCCGGCCCAAAGAGTCCCCGGCGGAAAACGACAACGCCGGCATGTCGGGTGCCACTGTCTGCACCTGCACAGCAAGTTTTGAGCAGATATCTCCTTCCGTTCGGCCGGAATTGAAAGAAGTTTGTGCATCTTCAATGATGGTCGCGGTCAATGACAAAAAGGCCCTTATCTTCAATCTAGGTGTTTCTGCGTGCTGCGCTGGCCCAAAGAGTGCCCGGCTGAAAACGACAACGCAGGCATGTCGGGTGCCACTGTCTGCACCTGCACAGAAAGATTTGAGCAGATATCTTCTTTCGTTCGGCCGGAATTGCAAGACGTTTGTGCATCTTCAATATTGGTCGCGGTCAATGTCAAAAAGCCCTTATCTGCAATCTAGGTGTTTCTGCGTGCTGCGCCGGCCCAAAGAGTGCCCGGCTGAAAACGACAACGCAGGCATGTCGGGTGCCACTGTCTACACCTGCACAGAAAGTTTTCAGCAGATATCTCCTTCCATTCGGCCGGAATTGCAAGAAGTTTGTGCATCTTCTATGTTCGTCGCGGTCAATGGCAAAAGGCGCTTATCTTCAATCTAGGTGTTTCTGCGTGCTGCGCCGGCCCAAAGAGTCCCCGGCGGAAAACGACAACGCCGGCATGTCGGGTGCCACTGTCTGCACCTGCACAGCAAGTTTTGAGCAGATATCTCCTTCCGTTCGGCCGGAATTGAAAGAAGATTGTGCATCTTCAATGTAGGTCGCGGTCAATGACAAAAAGGCGCTTATCTTCAATCTAGGTGTTTCTGCGTGCTGCGCCGGCCCAAAGAGTGCCCGGCTGAAAACGACAACGCAGGCATGTCGGGTGCCACTGTCTGCACCTGCACAGAAAGTTTTGAGCAGATATCTTCTTTCGTTCGGCCGGAATTGCAAGACGTTTGTGCATCTTCAATATTGGTCGCGGTCAATGTCAAAAAGCCCTTATCTTCAATCTAGGTGTTTCTGCGTGCTGCGCCGGCCCAAAGAGTGCCCGGCTGAAAACGACAACGCAGGCATGTCGGGTGCCATTGTCTGCACCTGCACAAAAAGTTTTGAGCAGATATCTCCTTCCGTTCTGCCGAAATTGAAAGAAGATTGTGCATCTTCTATGTTCGTCGCGGTCAATGGCAAAAGGCGCTTATCTTCAATCTAGGTGTTTCTGCGTGCTGCTCCGGCCCAAAGAGTGCCCGACGGAAAACGACAACGCAGGCATGTCGGGTGCCACTGTCTACACCTGCACAGAAAGTTTTGAGCAGATATCTCCTTCCGTTCGGCCGGAATTGCAAGAAGTTTGTGCATCTTCAATATTGGTCGCGGTCAATGTCAAAAAGCCCTTATCTTCAATCTAGGTGTTTCTGCGTGCTGCTCCGGCCCAAAGAGTGCTCGGCGGAAAACGACAACGCAGGCACGTCGGGTGCCACTGTCTACACCTGCACAGAAAGTTTTGAGCAGATATCTCCTTCCATTCTGCCGGAATTGCAAGAAGTTTGTGCATCTTCTATGTACGTCGCGGTCAATGGCAAAAGGCGCTTATCTTCAATCTAGGTGTTTCTGCGTGCTGCGCCGGCCCAAAGAGTGCCCGGCGGAAAACGACAATGCAGGCATGTCGGGTGCCACTGTCTGCACCTGCACAGAAAGTTTTGAGCAGATTTCTTCTTTCGTTCGGCCGGAATTGCAAGACGTTTGTGCATCTTCAATATTGGTCGCGGTCAATGTCAAAAAGCCCTTATCTGCAATCTAGGTGTTTCTGCGTGCTGCGCCGGCCCAAAGAGTGCCCGGCTGAAAACGACAACGCAGGCATGTCGGGTGCCACTGTCTGCACCTGCACAGAAAGGTTTGAGCAGATATCTCCTTCCGTTCGGCCGGAATTGAAAGAAGATTGTGCATCTTCTATGTTCGTCGCGGTCAATGGCAAAAGGCGCTTATCTTCAATCTAGGTGTTTCTGCGTGCTGCTCCGGCCGAAAGAGTGCCCGGCGGAAAACGACAACGCAGGCATGTCGGGTGCCACTGTCTACACCTGCACAGAAAGTTTTGAGCAGATATCTCCTTCCATTCGGCCGGAATTGCAAGACGTTTGTGCATCTTCAATGATGGTCGCGGTCAATGACAAAAAGGCGCTTATCTTCAATCTAGGTGTTTCTACGTGCTGCGCCGGCCCAAAGAGTGCCCGGCTGAAAACGACAACGCAGGCATGTCGGGTGCCACTGTCTGCACTTGCACAGAAAGTTTTGAGCAGATATCTTCTTTCGTTCGGCCGGAATTGCAAGACGTTTGTGCATCTTCAATATTGGTCGCGGTCAATGTCAAAAAGCCCTTATCTGCAATCTAGGTGTTTCTGCGTGCTGCGCCGGCCCAAAGAGTGCCTGGCTGAAAACGACAACGCAGTCATGTCGGGTGCCACTGTCTGCACCAGCACAGAAAGATTTGAGCAGATATCTCCTTCCATTCGGCCGGAATTGCAAGAAGTTTGTGCATCTTCTATGTTCGTCGCGGTCAATGGCAAAAGGCGCTTATCTTCAATCTAAGTGTTTCTGCGTGCTGCTCCGGCCCAAAGAGTGCCCGGCTGAAAACGACAACGCAGGCATGTCGGGTGCCATTGTCTGCACCTGCACAAAAAGTTTTGAGCAGATATCTCCTTCCGTTCTGCCGAAATTGAAAGAAGATTGTGCATCTTCTATGTTCGTCGCGGTCAATGGCAAAAGGCGCTTATCTTCAATCTAGGTGTTTCTGCGTGCTGCTCCGGCCCAAAGAGTGCCCGACGGAAAACGACAACGCAGGCATGTCGGGTGCCACTGTCTACACCTGCACAGAAAGTTTTGAGCAGATATCTCCTTCCGTTCGGCCGGAATTGCAAGAAGTTTGTGCATCTTCAATATTGGTCGCGGTCAATGTCAAAAAGCCCTTATCTTCAATCTAGGTGTTTCTGCGTGCTGCTCCGGCCCAAAGAGTGCTCGGCGGAAAACGACAACGCAGGCACGTCGGGTGCCACTGTCTACACCTGCACAGAAAGTTTTGAGCAGATATCTCCTTCCATTCTGCCGGAATTGCAAGAAGTTTGTGCATCTTCTATGTACGTCGCGGTCAATGGCAAAAGGCGCTTATCTTCAATCTAGGTGTTTCTGCGTGCTGCGCCGGCCCAAAGAGTGCCCGGCGGAAAACGACAATGCAGGCATGTCGGGTGCCACTGTCTGCACCTGCACAGAAAGTTTTGAGCAGATTTCTTCTTTCGTTCGGCCGGAATTGCAAGACGTTTGTGCATCTTCAATATTGGTCGCGGTCAATGTCAAAAAGCCCTTATCTGCAATCTAGGTGTTTCTGCGTGCTGCGCCGGCCCAAAGAGTGCCCGGCTGAAAACGACAACGCAGGCATGTCGGGTGCCACTGTCTGCACCTGCACAGAAAGGTTTGAGCAGATATCTCCTTCCGTTCGGCCGGAATTGAAAGAAGATTGTGCATCTTCTATGTTCGTCGCGGTCAATGGCAAAAGGCGCTTATCTTCAATCTAGGTGTTTCTGCGTGCTGCTCCGGCCCAAAGAGTGCCCGGCGGAAAACGACAACGCAGGCATGTCGGGTGCCACTGTCTACACCTGCACAGAAAGTTTTGAGCAGATATCTCCTTCCATTCGGCCGGAATTGCAAGACGTTTGTGCATCTTCAATGATGGTCGCGGTCAATGACAAAAAGGCGCTTATCTTCAATCTAGGTGTTTCTACGTGCTGCGCCGGCCCAAAGAGTGCCCGGCTGAAAACGACAACGCAGGCATGTCGGGTGCCACTGTCTGCACTTGCACAGAAAGTTTTGAGCAGATATCTTCTTTCGTTCGGCCGGAATTGCAAGACGTTTGTGCATCTTCAATATTGGTCGCGGTCAATGTCAAAAAGCCCTTATCTGCAATCTAGGTGTTTCTGCGTGCTGCGCCGGCCCAAAGAGTGCCTGGCTGAAAACGACAACGCAGGCATGTCGGGTGCCACTGTCTGCACCAGCACAGAAAGATTTGAGCAGATATCTCCTTCCATTCGGCCGGAATTGCAAGAAGTTTGTGCATCTTCTATGTTCGTCGCGGTCAATGGCAAAAGGCGCTTATCTTCAATCTAAGTGTTTCTGCGTGCTGCTCCGGCCCAAAGAGTGCCCGGCGGAAAACGACAACGCAGGCATGTCGGGTGCCACTGTCTGCACCTGCACAGAAAGGTTTGAGCAGATATCTCCTTCCGTTCGGCCGGAATTGAAAGAAGTTTGTGCATCTTCAATGATGGTCGCGGTCAATGACAAAAAGGCGCTTATCTTCAATCTAGGTGTTTCTGCGTGCTGCGCCGGCCCAAAGAGTGCCCGGCTGAAAACGACAACGCAGGCATGTCGGGTGCCACTGTCTGCACCTGCACAGAAAGGTTTGAGCAGATATCTCCTTCCATTCGGCCGAAATTGCAAGAAGTTTGTGCATCTTCTATGTTCGTCGCGGTCAATGACAAAAAGGCGCTTATCTTCAATCTAGGTGTTTCTGCGTGCTGCTCCGGCCCAAAGAGTGCCCGGCGGAAAACGACAACGCAGGCATGTCGGGTGCCACTGTCTACACCTGCACAGAAAGTTATGAGCAGATATCTCCTTCCATTCGGCCGGAATTGCAAGACGTTTGTGCATCTTCTATGTTCGTCGCGGTCAATGGCAAAAGGCGCTTATCTTCAATCTAGGTGTTTCTGCGTGCTGCTCCGGCCCAAAGAGTGCCCGGCGGAAAACGACAACGCAGGCATGTCGGGTGCCACTGTCTGCACCTGCACAGAAAGTTTTGAGCAGATATCTTCTTTCGTTCGGCCGGAATTGCAAGACGTTTGTGCATCTTCAATATTGGTCGCGGTCAATGTCAAAAAGCCCTTATCTGCAATCTAGGTGTTTCTGCGTGCTGCGCCGGCCCAAAGAGTGCCCGGCTGAAAACGACAACGCAGGCATGTCGGGTGCCACTGTCTGCACCTGCACAGAAAGTTTTGAGCAGATATCTCCTTCCATTCGGCCGGAATTGAAAGAAGATTGTGCATCTTCAATGTAGGTCGCGGTCAATGACAAAAAGGCGCTTATCTTCAATCTAGGTGTTTCTGCGTGCTGCTCCGGCCCAAAGAGTGCCCGGCGGAAAACGACAACGCAGGCATGTCGGGTGCCACTGTCTGCACCTGCACAGAAAGTTTTGAGCAGATATCTTCTTTCGTTCTGCCGGAATTGAAAGACGTTTGTGCATCTTCAATGTAGGTCGCGGTCAATGACAAAAAGGCGCTTATCTTCAATCTAGGTGTTTCTGCGTGCTGCGCCGGCCCAAAGAGTGCCCGACTGAAAACGACAACGCAGGCATGTCGGGTGCCACTGTCTGCACCTGCACAGAAAGGTTTGAGCAGATATCTCCTTCCGTTCGGCCGGAATTGAAAGAAGATTGTGCATCTTCTATGTTCGTCGCGGTCAATGGCAAAAGGCGCTTATCTTCAATCTAGGTGTTTCTGCGTGCTGCTCCGGCCCAAAGAGTGCCCGGCGGAAAACGACAACGCAGGCATGTCGGGTGCCACTGTCTACACCTGCACAGAAAGTTATGAGCAGATATCTCCTTCCATTCAGCCGGAATTGCAAGACGTTTGTGCATCTTCAATATTGGTCGCGGTCAATGTCAAAAAGCCCTTATCTGCAATCTAGGTATTTCTGCGTGCTGCGCCGGCCCAAAGAGTGCCCGGCTGAAAACGACAGCGCAGGCATGTCGGGTGCCACTGTCTGCACCTGCACAGAAAGTTTTGAGCAGATATCTCCTTCCGTTCTGCCGGAATTGAAAGAAGATTGTGCATCTTCCATGTTCGTCGCGGTCAATGGCAAAAGGCGCTTATCTTCAATCTAGGTGTTTCTGCGTGCTGCTCCGGCCCAAAGAGTGCCCGGCGGAAAACGACAACGCAGGCATGTCGGATGCCACTGTCTACACCTGCACAGAAAGATTTGAGCAGATATCTCCTTCCTTTCGGCCGGAATTGAAAGAAGATTGTGCATCTTCAATGTAGGTCGCGGTCAATGGCAAAAGGCGCTTATCTTCAATCTAGGTGTTTCTGCGTGCTGCGCCGGCCCAAAGAGTGCCCGGCGGAAAACGACAACGCAAGCATGTCGGGTGCCACTGTCTGCACCTGCACAGAAAGGTTTGAGCAGATATCTCCTTCCGTTCGGCCGGAATTGAAAGAAGTTTGTGCATCTTCAATGATGGTCGCGGTCAATGACAAAAAGGCCCTTATCTTCAATCTAGGTGTTTCTGCGTGCTGCGCTGGCCCAAAGAGTGCCCGGCTGAAAACGACAACGCAGGCATGTCGGGTGCCACTGTCTGCACCTGCACAGAAAGTTTTGAGCAGATATCTTCTTTCGTTCGGCCGGAATTGCAAGACGTTTGTGCATCTTCAATATTGGTCGCGGTCAATGTCAAAAAGCCCTTATCTGCAATCTAGGTGTTTCTGCGTGCTGCGCCGGCCCAAAGAGTGCCCGGCTGAAAACGACAACGCAGGCATGTCGGGTGCCACTGTCTGCACCTGCACAGAAAGTTTTGAGCAGATATCTCCTTCCGTTCTGGCGGAATTGAAAGAAGATTGTGCATCTTCTATGTTCGTCGCGGTCAATGGCAAAAGGCGCTTATTATCAATCTAGGTGTTTCTGCGTGCTGCTCCGGCCGAAAGAGTGCCCGGCGGAAAACGACAACGCAGGCATGTCGGGTGCCACTGTCTACACCTGCACAGAAAGTTTTCAGCAGATATCTCCTTCCATTCGGCCGGAATTGCAAGAAGTTTGTGCATCTTCTATGTTCGTCGCGGTCAATGGCAAAAGGCGCTTATCTTCAATCTAGGTGTTTCTGCGTGCTGCGCCGGCCCAAAGAGTCCCCGGCGGAAAACGACAACGCCGGCATGTCGGGTGCCACTGTCTGCACCTGCACAGCAAGTTTTGAGCAGATATCTCCTTCCGTTCGGCCGGAATTGAAAGAAGATTGTGCATCTTCAATGTAGGTCGCGGTCAATGACAAAAAGGCGCTTATCTTCAATCTAGGTGTTTCTGCGTGCTGCGCCGGCCCAAAGAGTGCCCGGCTGAAAACGACAACGCAGGCATGTCGGGTGCCACTGTCTGCACCTGCACAGAAAGTTTTGAGCAGATATCTTCTTTCGTTCTGCCGGAATTGAAAGACGTTTGTGCATCTTCAATGTAGGTCGCGGTCAATGACAAAAAGGCGCTTATCTTCAATCTAGGTGTTTCTGCGTGCTGCGCCGGCCCAAAGAGTGCCCGACTGAAAACGACAACGCAGGCATGTCGGGTGCCACTGTCTGCACCTGCACAGAAAGGTTTGAGCAGATATCTCCTTCCGTTCGGCCGGAATTGAAAGAAGATTGTGCATCTTCTATGTTCGTCGCGGTCAATGGCAAAAGGCGCTTATCTTCAATCTAGGTGTTTCTGCGTGCTGCTCCGGCCCAAAGAGTGCCCGGCGGAAAACGACAACGCAGGCATGTCGGGTGCCACTGTCTACACCTGCACAGAAAGTTATGAGCAGATATCTCCTTCCATTCAGCCGGAATTGCAAGACGTTTGTGCATCTTCAATATTGGTCGGGGTCAATGTCAAAAAGCCCTTATCTGCAATCTAGGTGTTTCTGCGTGCTGCGCCGGCCTAAAGAGTGCCCGGCTGAAAACGACAGCGCAGGCATGTCGGGTGCCACTGTCTGCACCTGCACAGAAAGTTTTGAGCAGATATCTCCTTCCGTTCTGCCGGAATTGAAAGAAGATTGTGCATCTTCCATGTTCGTCGCGGTCAATGGCAAAAGGCGCTTATCTTCAATCTAGGTGTTTCTGCGTGCTGCGCCGGCCCAAAGAGTGCCCGGCTGAAAACGACAACGCAGGCATGTCGGGTGCCACTGTCTGCACCTGCACAGAAAGTTTTGAGCAGATATCTCCTTCCATTCGGCCGGAATTGCAAGAAGTTTGTGCATCTTCTATGTTCGTCGCGGTCAATGGCAAAAGGCGCTTATCTTCAATCTAGGTGTTTCTGCGTGCTGCGCCGGCCAAAAGAGTGTTCGGCGGAAAACGACAACGCAGGCATGTCGGGTGCCACTGTCTGCACCTGCACAGAAAGTTTTGAGCAGATATCTTCTTTCGTTCGGCCGGAATTGCAAGACGTTTGTGCATCTTCAATATTGGTCGCGGTCAATGTCAAAAAGCCCTTATCTGCAATCTAGGTGTTTCTGCGTGCTGCTCCGGCCCAAAGAGTGCCCGGCTGAAAACGACAACGCAGGCATGTCGGGTGCCACTGTCTGCACCTGCACAGAAAGTTTTGAGCAGATATCTCCTTCCGTTCTGCCGGAATTGAAAGAAGATTGTGCATCTTCTATGTTCGTCGCGGTCAATGGCAAAAGGCGCTTATCTTCAATCTAGGTGTTTCTGCGTGCTGCTCCGGCCGAAAGAGTGCCCGGCGGAAAACGACAACGCAGGCATGTCGGGTGCCACTGTCTACACCTGCACAGAAAGTTTTGAGCAGATATCTCCTTCCTTTCGGCCGGAATTGAAAGAAGATTGTGCATCTTCAATGTAGGTCGCGGTCAATGACAAAAAGGCGCTTATCTTCAATCTAGGTGTTTCTGCGTGCTGCGCCGGCCCAAAGAGTGCCCGGCTGAAAACGACAACGCAGGCATGTCGGGTGCCACTGTCTGCACCTGCACAGAAAGTTTTGAGCAGATATCTCCTTCCATTCGGCCGGAATTGCAAGAAGTTTGTGCATCTTCTATGTTCGTCGCGGTCAATGGCAAAAGGCGCTTATCTTCAATGTAGGTGTTTCTGCGTGCTGCGCCGGCCCAAAGAGTGTTCGGCGGAAAACGACAACGCAGGCATGTCGGGTGCCACTGTCTGCACCTGCACAGAAAGTTTTGAGCAGATATCTCCTTCCGTTCGGCCGGAATTGAAAGAAGATTGTGCATCTTCAATGTAGGTCGCGGTCAATGACAAAAAGGCGCTTATCTTCAATCTAGGTGTTTCTGCGTGCTGCTCCGGCCCAAAGAGTGCCCGGCGGAAAACGACAACGCAGGCATGTCGGGTGCCACTGTCTACACCTGCACAGAAAGTTTTGAGCAGATATCTCCTTCCATTCGGCCGGAATTGCAAGAAGTTTGTGCATCTTCTATGTTCGTCGCGGTCAATGGCAAAAGGCGCTTATCTTCAATCTAGGTGTTTATGCGTGCTGCTCCGGCCCAAAGAGTGCCCGGCGGAAAACGACAACGCAGGCATGTCGGGTGCCACTGTCTGCACCTGCACAGAAAGTTTTGAGCAGATATCTTCTTTCGTTCGGCCGGAATTGCAAGACGTTTGTGCATCTTCAATATTGGTCGCGGTCAATGTCAAAAAGCCCTTATCTGCAATCTAGGTGTTTCTGCGTGCTGCGCCGGCCCAAAGAGTGCCCGGCTGAAAACGACAACGCAGGCATGTCGGGTTCCACTGTCTGCACCTGCACAGAAAGTTTTGAGCAGATATCTCCTTCCATTCGGCCGGAATTGCAAGAAGTTTGTGCATCTTCTATGTTCGTCGCGGTCAATGGCAAAAGGCGCTTATCTTCAATCTAGGTGTTTCTGCGTGCTGCTCCGGCCCAAAGAGTGCCCGGCGGAAAACGACAACGCAGGCATGTTGGGTGCCACTGTCTGCAACTGCACAGAAAGTTTTGAGCAGATATCTTCTTTCGTTCGGCCGGAATTGCAAGACGTTTGTGCATCTTCAATATTGGTCGCGGTCAATGTCAAAAAGCCCTTATCTGCAATCTAGGTGTTTCTGCGTGCTGCGCCGGCCCAAAGAGTGCCCGGCTGAAAACGACAACGCAGGCATGTCGGGTGCCACTGTCTGCACCTGCACAGAAAGGTTTGAGCAGATATCTCCTTCCGTTCGGCCGGAATTGAAAGAAGATTGTGCATCTTCTATGTTCGTCGCGGTCAATGGCAAAAGGCCCTTATCTTCAATCTAGGTGTTTCTGCGTGCTGCTCCGGCCCAAAGAGTGCCCGGCGGAAAACGACAACGCAGGCATGTCGGGTGCCACTGTCTACACCTGCACAGAAAGTTTTGAGCAGATATCTCCTTCCATTCGGCCGGAATTGCAAGACGTTTGTGCATCTTCAATGATGGTCGCGGTCAATGACAAAAAGGCGCTTATCTTCAATCTAGGTGTTTCTACGTGCTGCGCCGGCCCAAAGAGTGCCCGGCTGAAAACGACAACGCAGGCATGTCGGGTGCCACTGTCTGCACTTGCACAGAAAGTTTTGAGCAGATATCTTCTTTCGTTCGGCCGGAATTGCAAGACGTTTGTGCATCTTCAATATTGGTCGCGGTCAATGTCAAAAAGCCCTTATCTGCAATCTAGGTGTTTCTGCGTGCTGCGCCGGCCCAAAGAGTGCCTGGCTGAAAACGACAACGCAGGCATGTCAGGTGCCACTGTCTGCACCAGCACAGAAAGATTTGAGCAGATATCTCCTTCCATTCGGCCGGAATTGCAAGAAGTTTGTGCATCTTCTATGTTCGTCGCGGTCAATGGCAAAAGGCGCTTATCTTCCATCTAGGTGTTTCTGCGTGCTGCGCTGGCCCAAAGAGTGCCCGGCGGAAAACGACAACGCAGGCATGTCGGGTGCCACTGTCTGCACCTGCACAGAAAGGTTTGAGCAGATATCTCCTTTCGTTCGGCCGCAATTGAAAGAAGTTTGTGCATCTTCAATGATGGTCGCGGTCAATGACAAAAAGGCCCTTATCTTCAATCTAGGTGTTTCTGCGTGCTACGCTGGCCCAAAGAGTGCCCGGCTGAAAACGACAGCGCAGGCATGTCGGGTGCCACTGTCTGCACCTGCACAGAAAGTTTTGAGCAGATATCTCCTTCCGTTCTGCCGGAATTGAAAGAAGATTGTGCATCTTCCATGTTCGTCGCGGTCAATGGCAAAAGGCGCTTATCTTCAATCTAGGTGTTTCTGCGTGCTGCGCCGGCCCAAAGAGTGCCCGGCTGAAAACGACAACGCAGGCATGTCGGGTGCCACTGTCTGCACCTGCACAGAAAGTTTTGAGCAGATATCTCCTTCCATTCGGCCGGAATTGCAAGAAGTTTGTGCATCTTCTATGTTCGTCGCGGTCAATGGCAAAAGGCGCTTATCTTCAATCTAGGTGTTTCTGCGTGCTGCGCCGGCCAAAAGAGTGTTCGGCGGAAAACGACAACGCAGGCATGTCGGGTGCCACTGTCTGCACCTGCACAGAAAGTTTTGAGCAGATATCTTCTTTCGTTCGGCCGGAATTGCAAGACGTTTGTGCATCTTCAATATTGGTCGCGGTCAATGTCAAAAAGCCCTTATCTGCAATCTAGGTGTTTCTGCGTGCTGCTCCGGCCCAAAGAGTGCCCGGCTGAAAACGACAACGCAGGCATGTCGGGTGCCACTGTCTGCACCTGCACAGAAAGTTTTGAGCAGATATCTCCTTCCGTTCTGCCGGAATTGAAAGAAGATTGTGCATCTTCTATGTTCGTCGCGGTCAATGGCAAAAGGCGCTTATCTTCAATCTAGGTGTTTCTGCGTGCTGCTCCGGCCGAAAGAGTGCCCGGCGGAAAACGACAACGCAGGCATGTCGGGTGCCACTGTCTACACCTGCACAGAAAGTTTTGAGCAGATATCTCCTTCCTTTCGGCCGGAATTGAAAGAAGATTGTGCATCTTCAATGTAGGTCGCGGTCAATGACAAAAAGGCGCTTATCTTCAATCTAGGTGTTTCTGCGTGCTGCGCCGGCCCAAAGAGTGCCCGGCTGAAAACGACAACGCAGGCATGTCGGGTGCCACTGTCTGCACCTGCACAGAAAGTTTTGAGCAGATATCTCCTTCCATTCGGCCGGAATTGCAAGAAGTTTGTGCATCTTCTATGTTCGTCGCGGTCAATGGCAAAAGGCGCTTATCTTCAATGTAGGTGTTTCTGCGTGCTGCGCCGGCCCAAAGAGTGTTCGGCGGAAAACGACAACGCAGGCATGTCGGGTGCCACTGTCTGCACCTGCACAGAAAGTTTTGAGCAGATATCTCCTTCCGTTCGGCCGGAATTGAAAGAAGATTGTGCATCTTCAATGTAGGTCGCGGTCAATGACAAAAAGGCGCTTATCTTCAATCTAGGTGTTTCTGCGTGCTGCTCCGGCCCAAAGAGTGCCCGGCGGAAAACGACAACGCAGGCATGTCGGGTGCCACTGTCTACACCTGCACAGAAAGTTTTGAGCAGATATCTCCTTCCATTCGGCCGGAATTGCAAGAAGTTTGTGCATCTTCTATGTTCGTCGCGGTCAATGGCAAAAGGCGCTTATCTTCAATCTAGGTGTTTATGCGTGCTGCTCCGGCCCAAAGAGTGCCCGGCGGAAAACGACAACGCAGGCATGTCGGGTGCCACTGTCTGCACCTGCACAGAAAGTTTTGAGCAGATATCTTCTTTCGTTCGGCCGGAATTGCAAGACGTTTGTGCATCTTCAATATTGGTCGCGGTCAATGTCAAAAAGCCCTTATCTGCAATCTAGGTGTTTCTGCGTGCTGCGCCGGCCCAAAGAGTGCCCGGCTGAAAACGACAACGCAGGCATGTCGGGTTCCACTGTCTGCACCTGCACAGAAAGTTTTGAGCAGATATCTCCTTCCATTCGGCCGGAATTGCAAGAAGTTTGTGCATCTTCTATGTTCGTCGCGGTCAATGGCAAAAGGCGCTTATCTTCAATCTAGGTGTTTCTGCGTGCTGCTCCGGCCCAAAGAGTGCCCGGCGGAAAACGACAACGCAGGCATGTTGGGTGCCACTGTCTGCAACTGCACAGAAAGTTTTGAGCAGATATCTTCTTTCGTTCGGCCGGAATTGCAAGACGTTTGTGCATCTTCAATATTGGTCGCGGTCAATGTCAAAAAGCCCTTATCTGCAATCTAGGTGTTTCTGCGTGCTGCGCCGGCCCAAAGAGTGCCCGGCTGAAAACGACAACGCAGGCATGTCGGGTGCCACTGTCTGCACCTGCACAGAAAGGTTTGAGCAGATATCTCCTTCCGTTCGGCCGGAATTGAAAGAAGATTGTGCATCTTCTATGTTCGTCGCGGTCAATGGCAAAAGGCCCTTATCTTCAATCTAGGTGTTTCTGCGTGCTGCTCCGGCCCAAAGAGTGCCCGGCGGAAAACGACAACGCAGGCATGTCGGGTGCCACTGTCTACACCTGCACAGAAAGTTTTGAGCAGATATCTCCTTCCATTCGGCCGGAATTGCAAGACGTTTGTGCATCTTCAATGATGGTCGCGGTCAATGACAAAAAGGCGCTTATCTTCAATCTAGGTGTTTCTACGTGCTGCGCCGGCCCAAAGAGTGCCCGGCTGAAAACGACAACGCAGGCATGTCGGGTGCCACTGTCTGCACTTGCACAGAAAGTTTTGAGCAGATATCTTCTTTCGTTCGGCCGGAATTGCAAGACGTTTGTGCATCTTCAATATTGGTCGCGGTCAATGTCAAAAAGCCCTTATCTGCAATCTAGGTGTTTCTGCGTGCTGCGCCGGCCCAAAGAGTGCCTGGCTGAAAACGACAACGCAGGCATGTCAGGTGCCACTGTCTGCACCAGCACAGAAAGATTTGAGCAGATATCTCCTTCCATTCGGCCGGAATTGCAAGAAGTTTGTGCATCTTCTATGTTCGTCGCGGTCAATGGCAAAAGGCGCTTATCTTCCATCTAGGTGTTTCTGCGTGCTGCGCTGGCCCAAAGAGTGCCCGGCGGAAAACGACAACGCAGGCATGTCGGGTGCCACTGTCTGCACCTGCACAGAAAGGTTTGAGCAGATATCTCCTTTCGTTCGGCCGCAATTGAAAGAAGTTTGTGCATCTTCAATGATGGTCGCGGTCAATGACAAAAAGGCCCTTATCTTCAATCTAGGTGTTTCTGCGTGCTACGCTGGCCCAAAGAGTGCCCGGCTGAAAACGACAACGCAGGCATGTCGGGTGCCACTGTCTGCACCTGCACAGAAAGTTTTGAGCAGATATCTCCTTCCGTTCGGCCGGAATTGAAAGAAGATTGTGCATCTTCAATGTAGGTCGCGGTCAATGACAAAAAGGCGCTTATCTTCAATCTAGGTGTTTCTGCGTGCTGCGCCGGCCCAAAGAGTGCCCGGCTGAAAACGACAACGCAGGCATGTCGGGTGCCACTGTCTGCACCTGCACAGAAAGTTTTGAGCAGATATCTTCTTTCGTTCGGCCGGAATTGCAAGACGTTTGTGCATCTTCAATATTGGTCGCGGTCAATGTCAAAAAGCCCTTATCTGCAATCTAGGTGTTTCTGCGTGCTGCGCCGGCCCAAAGAGTGCCCGGCTGAAAACGACAACGCAGGCATGTCGGGTGCCACTGTCTGCACCTGCACAGAAAGGTTTGAGCAGATATCTCCTTCCGTTCGGCCGGAATTGAAAGAAGATTGTGCATCTTCTATGTTCGTCGCGGTCAATGGCAAAAGGCGCTTATCTTCAATCTAGGTGTTTCTGCGTGCTGCTCCGGCCCAAAGAGTGCCCGGCGGAAAACGACAACGCAGGCATGTCGGGTGCCACTGTCTACACCTGCACAGAAAGTTTTGAGCAGATATCTCCTTCCATTCGGCCGGAATTGCAAGACGTTTGTGCATCTTCAATGATGGTCGCGGTCAATGACAAAAAGGCGCTTATCTTCAATCTAGGTGTTTCTACGTGCTGCGCCGGCCCAAAGAGTGCCCGGCTGAAAACGACAACGCAGGCATGTCGGGTGCCAATGTCTGCACTTGCACAGAAAGTTTTGAGCAGATATCTTCTTTCGTTCGGCCGGAATTGCAAGACGTTTGTGCATCTTCAATATTGGTCGCGGTCAATGTCAAAAAGCCCTTTTCTGCAATCTAGGTGTTTCTGCGTGCTGCGCCGGCCCAAAGAGTGCCTGGCTGAAAACGACAACGCAGGCATGTCGGGTGCCACTGTCTGCACCAGCACAGAAAGATTTGAGCAGATATCTCCTTCCATTCGGCCGGAATTGCAAGAAGTTTGTGCATCTTCTATGTTCGTCGCGGTCAATGGCAAAAGGCGCTTATCTTCAATCTAGGTGTTTCTGCGTGCTGCTCCGGCCCAAAGAGTGCCCGGCGGAAAACGACAACGCAGGCATGTCGGGTGCCACTGTCTACACCTGCACAGAAAGTTTTGAGCAGATATCTCCTTCCATTCGGCCGGAATTGCAAGACGTTTGTGCATCTTCAATGATGGTCGCGGTCAATGACAAAAAGGCGCTTATCTTCAATCTAGGTGTTTCTACGTGCTGCGCCGGCCCAAAGAGTGCCCGGCTGAAAACGACAACGCAGGCATGTCGGGTGCCAATGTCTGCACTTGCACAGAAAGTTTTGAGCAGATATCTTCTTTCGTTCGGCCGGAATTGCAAGACGTTTGTGCATCTTCAATATTGGTCGCGGTCAATGTCAAAAAGCCCTTTTCTGCAATCTAGGTGTTTCTGCGTGCTGCGCCGGCCCAAAGAGTGCCTGGCTGAAAACGACAACGCAGGCATGTCGGGTGCCACTGTCTGCACCAGCACAGAAAGATTTGAGCAGATATCTCCTTCCATTCGGCCGGAATTGCAAGAAGTTTGTGCATCTTCTATGTTCGTCGCGGTCAATGGCAAAAGGCGCTTATCTTCAATCTAGGTGTTTCTGCGTGCTGCTCCGGCCCAAAGAGTGCCCGGCGGAAAACGACAACGCAGGCATGTTGGGTGCCACTGTCTGCAACTGCACAGAAAGTTTTGAGCAGATATCTCCTTCCATTCGGCCGGAATTGAAAGAAGATTGTGCATCTTCAATGTAGGTCGCGGTCAATGACAAAAAGGCGCTTATCTTCAATCTAGGTGTTTCTGCGTGCTGCTCCGGCCCAAAGAGTGCCCGGCGGAAAACGACAACGCAGGCATGTCGGGTGCCACTGTCTGCACCTGCACAGAAAGTTTTGAGCAGATATCTTCTTTCGTTCTGCCGGAATTGAAAGACGTTTATGCATCTTCAATGTAGGTCGCGGTCAATGACAAAAAGGCGCTTATCTTCAATCTAGGTGTTTCTGCGTGCTGCGCCGGCCCAAAGAGTGCCCGACTGAAAACGACAACGCAGGCATGTCGGGTGCCACTGTCTGCACCTGCACAGAAAGGTTTGAGCAGATATCTCCTTCCGTTCGGCCGGAATTGAAAGAAGATTGTGCATCTTCTATGTTCGTCGCGGTCAATGGCAAAAGGCGCTTATCTTCAATCTAGGTGTTTCTGCGTGCTGCTCCGGCCCAAAGAGTGCCCGGCGGAAAACGACAACGCAGGCATGTCGGGTGCCACTGTCTACACCTGCACAGAAAGTTATGAGCAGATATCTCCTTCCATTCAGCCGGAATTGCAAGACGTTTGTGCATCTTCAATATTGGTCGGGGTCAATGTCAAAAAGCCCTTATCTGCAATCTAGGTGTTTCTGCGTGCTGCGCCGGCCTAAAGAGTGCCCGGCTGAAAACGACAGCGCAGGCATGTCGGGTGCCACTGTCTGCACCTGCACAGAAAGTTTTGAGCAGATATCTCCTTCCGTTCTGCCGGAATTGAAAGAAGATTGTGCATCTTCCATGTTCGTCGCGGTCAATGGCAAAAGGCGCTTATCTTCAATCTAGGTGTTTCTGCGTGCTGCGCCGGCCCAAAGAGTGCCCGGCTGAAAACGACAACGCAGGCATGTCGGGTGCCACTGTCTGCACCTGCACAGAAAGTTTTGAGCAGATATCTCCTTCCATTCGGCCGGAATTGCAAGAAGTTTGTGCATCTTCTATGTTCGTCGCGGTCAATGGCAAAAGGCGCTTATCTTCAATCTAGGTGTTTCTGCGTGCTGCGCCGGCCAAAAGAGTGTTCGGCGGAAAACGACAACGCAGGCATGTCGGGTGCCACTGTCTGCACCTGCACAGAAAGTTTTGAGCAGATATCTTCTTTCGTTCGGCCGGAATTGCAAGACGTTTGTGCATCTTCAATATTGGTCGCGGTCAATGTCAAAAAGCCCTTATCTGCAATCTAGGTGTTTCTGCGTGCTGCTCCGGCCCAAAGAGTGCCCGGCTGAAAACGACAACGCAGGCATGTCGGGTGCCACTGTCTGCACCTGCACAGAAAGTTTTGAGCAGATATCTCCTTCCGTTCTGCCGGAATTGAAAGAAGATTGTGCATCTTCTATGTTCGTCGCGGTCAATGGCAAAAGGCGCTTATCTTCAATCTAGGTCTTTCTGCGTGCTGCTCCGGCCGAAAGAGTGCCCGGCGGAAAACGACAACGCAGGCATGTCGGGTGCCACTGTCTACACCTGCACAGAAAGTTTTGAGCAGATATCTCCTTCCTTTCGGCCGGAATTGAAAGAAGATTGTGCATCTTCAATGTAGGTCGCGGTCAATGACAAAAAGGCGCTTATCTTCAATCTAGGTGTTTCTGCGTGCTGCGCCGGCCCAAAGAGTGCCCGGCTGAAAACGACAACGCAGGCATGTCGGGTGCCACTGTCTGCACCTGCACAGAAAGTTTTGAGCAGATATCTCCTTCCATTCGGCCGGAATTGCAAGAAGTTTGTGCATCTTCTATGTTCGTCGCGGTCAATGGCAAAAGGCGCTTATCTTCAATGTAGGTGTTTCTGCGTGCTGCGCCGGCCCAAAGAGTGTTCGGCGGAAAACGACAACGCAGGCATGTCGGGTGCCACTGTCTGCACCTGCACAGAAAGTTTTGAGCAGATATCTCCTTCCGTTCGGCCGGAATTGAAAGAAGATTGTGCATCTTCAATGTAGGTCGCGGTCAATGACAAAAAGGCGCTTATCTTCAATCTAGGTGTTTCTGCGTGCTGCTCCGGCCCAAAGAGTGCCCGGCGGAAAACGACAACGCAGGCATGTCGGGTGCCACTGTCTACACCTGCACAGAAAGTTTTGAGCAGATATCTCCTTCCATTCGGCCGGAATTGCAAGACGTTTGTGCATCTTCTATGTTCGTCGCGGTCAATGGCAAAAGGCGCTTATCTTCAATCTAGGTGTTTCTGCGTGCTGCGCCAGCCCAAAGAGTGCCCGGCGGAAAACGACAACGCAGGCATGTCGGGTGCCACTGTCTACACCTGCACAGAAAGTTTTGAGCAGATATCTCCTTCCATTCGGCCGGAATTGCAAGACGTTTGTGCATCTTCTATGTTCGTCGCGGTCAATGGCAAAAGGCGCTTATCTTCAATCAAGGTGTTTCTGCGTGCTGCGCCAGCCCAAAGAGTGCCAGGCGGAAAACGACAACGCAGGCATGTCGGGTGCCACTGTCTGCACCTGCGCAGAAAGTATTGAGCAGATATCTCCTTCCATTCGGCCGGAATTGCAAGAAGTTTGTGCATCTTCTATGTTCGTCGCGGTCAATGGCAAAAGGCGCTTATCTTCAATCTAGGTGTTTATGCGTGCTGCTCCGGCCCAAAGAGTGCCCGGCGGAAAACGACAACGCAGGCATGTCGGGTGCCACTGTCTGCACCTGCACAGAAAGTTTTGAGCAGATATCTTCTTTCGTTCGGCCGGAATTGCAAGACGTTTGTGCATCTTCAATATTGGTCGCGGTCAATGTCAAAAAGCCCTTATCTGCAATCTAGGTGTTTCTGCGTGCTGCGCCGGCCCAAAGAGTGCCCGGCTGAAAACGACAACGCAGGCATGTCGGGTTCCACTGTCTGCACCTGCACAGAAAGTTTTGAGCAGATATCTCCTTCCATTCGGCCGGAATTGCAAGACGTTTGTGCATCTTCTATGTTCGTCGCGGTCAATGGCAAAAGGCGCTTATCTTCAATCTAGGTGTTTCTGCGTGCTGCGCCGGCCCAAAGAGTGCCCGGCGGAAAACGACAACGCAGGCATGTCGGGTGCCACTGTCTGCACCTACACAGAAAGGTTTGAGCAGATATCTCCTTCCGTTCGGCCGGAATTGAAAGAAGTTTGTGCATCTTCAATGATGGTCGCGGTCAATGACAAAAAGGCCCTTATCTTCAATCTAGGTGTTTCTGCGTGCTGCGCTGGCCCAAAGAGTGCCCGGCTGAAAACGACAACGCAGGCATGTCGGGTGCCACTGTCTGCACCTGCACAGAAAGTTTTGAGCAGATATCTTCTTTCGTTCGGCCGGAATTGCAAGACGTTTGTGCATCTTCAATATTGGTCGCGGTCAATGTCAAAAAGCCCTTATCTGCAATCTAGGTGTTTCTGCGTGCTGCGCCGGCCCAAAGAGTGCCCGGCTGAAAACGACAACGCAGGCATGTCGGGTGCCACTGTCTGCACCTGCACAGAAAGTTTTGAGCAGATATCTCCTTCCGTTCTGGCGGAATTGAAAGAAGATTGTGCATCTTCTATGTTCGTCGCGGTCAATGGCAAAAGGCGCTTATTATCAATCTAGGTGTTTCTGCGTGCTGCTCCGGCCGAAAGAGTGCCCGGCGGAAAACGACAACGCAGGCATGTCGGGTGCCACTGTCTACACCTGCACAGAAAGTTTTCAGCAGATATCTCCTTCCATTCGGCCGGAATTGCAAGAAGTTTGTGCATCTTCTATGTTCGTCGCGGTCAATGGCA
Source organism: Hyla sarda (assembly GCF_029499605.1). NCBI lineage: Eukaryota > Metazoa > Chordata > Amphibia > Anura > Hylidae > Hyla > Hyla sarda. Next base: position 108,592 of record NW_026611010.1, read on the forward strand.
AAAGGCGCTTATCTTCAATCTAGGTGTTTCTGCGTGCTGCGCCGGCCCAAAGAGTCCCCGGCGGAAAACGACAACGCCGGCATGTCGGGTGCCACTGTCTGCACCTGCACAGCAAGTTTTGAGCAGATATCTCCTTCCGTTCGGCCGGAATTGAAAGAAGATTGTGCATCTTCAATGTAGGTCGCGGTCAATGACAAAAAGGCGCTTATCTTCAATCTAGGTGTTTCTGCGTGCTGCGCCGGCCCAAAGAGTGCCCGGCTGAAAACGACAACGCAGGCATGTCGGGTGCCACTGTCTGCACCTGCACAGAAAGTTTTGAGCAGATATCTTCTTTCGTTCGGCCGGAATTGCAAGACGTTTGTGCATCTTCAATATTGGTCGCGGTCAATGTCAAAAAGCCCTTATCTGCAATCTAGGTGTTTCTGCGTGCTGCGCCGGCCCAAAGAGTGCCCGGCTGAAAACGACAACGCAGGCATGTCGGGTGCCATTGTCTGCACCTGCACAAAAAGTTTTGAGCAGATATCTCCTTCCGTTCTGCCGAAATTGAAAGAAGATTGTGCATCTTCTATGTTCGTCGCGGTCAATGGCAAAAGGCGCTTATCTTCAATCTAGGTGTTTCTGCGTGCTGCTCCGGCCCAAAGAGTGCCCGACGGAAAACGACAACGCAGGCATGTCGGGTGCCACTGTCTACACCTGCACAGAAAGTTTTGAGCAGATATCTCCTTCCGTTCGGCCGGAATTGCAAGAAGTTTGTGCATCTTCAATATTGGTCGCGGTCAATGTCAAAAAGCCCTTATCTTCAATCTAGGTGTTTCTGCGTGCTGCTCCGGCCCAAAGAGTGCTCGGCGGAAAACGACAACGCAGACATGTCGGGTGCCACTGTCTACACCTGCACAGAAAGTTTTGAGCAGATATCTCCTTCCATTCTGCCGGAATTGCAAGAAGTTTGTGCATCTTCTATGTACGTCGCGGTCAATGGCAAAAGGCGCTTATCTTCAATCTAGGTGTTTCTGCGTGCTGCGCCGGCCCAAAGAGTGCCCGGCGGAAAACGACAATGCAGGCATGTCGGGTGCCACTGTCTGCACCTGCACAGAAAGTTTTGAGCAGATTTCTTCTTTCGTTCGGCCGGAATTGCAAGACGTTTGTGCATCTTCAATATTGGTCGCGGTCAATGTCAAAAAGCCCTTATCTGCAATCTAGGTGTTTCTGCGTGCTGCGCCGGCCCAAAGAGTGCCCGGCTGAAAACGACAACGCAGGCATGTCGGGTGCCACTGTCTGCACCTGCACAGAAAGGTTTGAGCAGATATTTCCTTCCGTTCGGCCGGAATTGAAAGAAGATTGTGCATCTTCTATGTTCGTCGCACATCTTCAATCTAGGTGTTTCTGCGTGCTGCTCCGGCCCAAAGAGTGCCCGGCGGAAAACGACAACGCAGGCATGTCGGGTGCCACTGTCTACACCTGCACAGAAAGTTTTGAGCAGATATCTCCTTCCATTCGGCCGGAATTGCAAGACGTTTGTGCATCTTCAATGATGGTCGCGGTCAATGACAAAAAGGCGCTTATCTTCAATCTAGGTGTTTCTACGTGCTGCGCCGGCCCAAAGAGTGCCCGGCTGAAAACGACAACGCAGGCATGTCGGGTGCCACTGTCTGCACTTGCACAGAAAGTTTTGAGCAGATATCTTCTTTCGTTCGGCCGGAATTGCAAGACGTTTGTGCATCTTCAATATTGGTCGCGGTCAATGTCAAAAAGCCCTTATCTGCAATCTAGGTGTTTCTGCGTGCTGCGCCGGCCCAAAGAGTGCCTGGCTGAAAACGACAACGCAGTCATGTCGGGTGCCACTGTCTGCACCAGCACAGAAAGATTTGAGCAGATATCTCCTTCCATTCGGCCGAAATTGCAAGAAGTTTGTGCATCTTCTATGTTCGTCGCGGTCAATGACAAAAAGGCGCTTATCTTCAATCTAGGTGTTTCTGCGTGCTGCTCCGGCCCAAAGAGTGCCCGGCGGAAAACGACAACGCAGGCATGTCGGGTGCCACTGTCTACACCTGCACAGAAAGTTATGAGCAGATATCTCCTTCCATTCGGCCGGAATTGCAAGACGTTTGTGCATCTTCTATGTTCGTCGCGGTCAATGGCAAAAGGCGCTTATCTTCAATCTAGGTGTTTCTGCGTGCTGCTCCGGCCCAAAGAGTGCCCGACGGAAAACGACAACGCAGGCATGTCGGGTGCCACTGTCTGCACCTGCACAGAAAGTTTTGAGCAGATATCTTCTTTCGTTCGGCCGGAATTGCAAGACGTTTGTGCATCTTCAATATTGGTCGCGGTCAATGTCAAAAAGCCCTTATCTGCAATCTAGGTGTTTCTGCGTGCTGCGCCGGCCCAAAGAGTGCCCGGCTGAAAACGACAACGCAGGCATGTCGGGTGCCACTGTCTGCACCTGCACAGAAAGTTTTGAGCAGATATCTCCTTCCATTCGGCCGGAATTGAAAGAAGATTGTGCATCTTCAATGTAGGTCGCGGTCAATGACAAAAAGGCGCTTATCTTCAATCTAGGTGTTTCTGCGTGCTGCTCCGGCCCAAAGAGTGCCCGGCGGAAAACGACAACGCAGGCATGTCGGGTGCCACTGTCTGCACCTGCACAGAAAGTTTTGAGCAGATATCTTCTTTCGTTCTGCCGGAATTGAAAGACGTTTGTGCATCTTCAATGTAGGTCGCGGTTAATGACAAAAAGGCGCTTATCTTCAATCTAGGTGTTTCTGCGTGCTGCGCCGGCCCAAAGAGTGCCCGACTGAAAACGACAACGCAGGCATGTCGGGTGCCACTGTCTGCACCTGCACAGAAAGGTTTGAGCAGATATCTCCTTCCGTTCGGCCGGAATTGAAAGAAGATTGTGCATCTTCTATGTTCGTCGCGGTCAATGGCAAAAGGCGCTTATCTTCAATCTAGGTGTTTCTGCGTGCTGCTCCGGCCCAAAGAGTGCCCGGCGGAAAACGACAACGCAGGCATGTCGGGTGCCACGGTCTACACCTGCACAGAAAGTTATGAGCAGATATCTCCTTCCATTCAGCCGGAATTGCAAGACGTTTGTGCATCTTCAATATTGGTCGCGGTCAATGTCAAAAAGCCCTTATCTGCAATCTAGGTATTTCTGCGTGCTGCGCCGGCCCAAAGAGTGCCCGGCTGAAAACGACAGCGCAGGCATGTCGGGTGCCACTGTCTGCACCTGCACAGAAAGTTTTGAGCAGATATCTCCTTCCGTTCTGCCGGAATTGAAAGAAGATTGTGCATCTTCCATGTTCGTCGCGGTCAATGGCAAAAGGCGCTTATCTTCAATCTAGGTGTTTCTGCGTGCTGCTCCGGCCCAAAGAGTGCCCGGCGGAAAACGACAACGCAGGCATGTCGGGTGCCACTGTCTACACCTGCACAGAAAGATTTGAGCAGATATCTCCTTCCTTTCGGCCGGAATTGAAAGAAGATTGTGCATCTTCAATGTAGGTCGCGGTCAATGACAAAAAGGCGCTTATCTTCAATCTAGGTGTTTCTGCGTGCTGCGCCGGCCCAAAGAGTGCCCGGCTGAAAACGACAACGCAGGCATGTCGGGTGCCACTGTCTGCACCTGCACAGAAAGTTTTGAGCAGATATCTCCTTCCATTCGGCCGGAATTGCAAGAAGTTTGTGCATCTTCTATGTTCGTCGCGGTCAATGGCAAAAGGCGCTTATCTTCAATCTAGGTGTTTCTGCGTGCTGCGCCGGCCAAAAGAGTGTTCGGCGGAAAACGACAACGCAGGCATGTCGGTTGCCACTGTCTGCACCTGCACAGAAAGTTTTGAGCAGATATCTTCTTTCGTTCGGCCGGAATTGCAAGACGTTTGTGCATCTTCAATATTGGTCGCGGTCAATGTCAAAAAGCCCTTATCTGCAATCTAGGTGTTTCTGCGTGCTGCTCCGGCCCAAAGAGTGCCCGGCTGAAAACGACAACGCAGGCATGTCGGGTGCCACTGTCTGCACCTGCACAGAAAGTTTTGAGCAGATATCTCCTTCCGTTCTGCCGGAATTGAAAGAAGATTGTGCATCTTCTATGTTCGTCGCGGTCAATGGCAAAAGGCGCTTATCTTCAATCTAGGTGTTTCTGCGTGCTGCTCCGGCCGAAAGAGTGCCCGGCGGAAAACGACAACGCAGGCATGTCGGGTGCCACTGTCTACACCTGCACAGAAAGTTTTGAGCAGATATCTCCTTCCTTTCGGCCGGAATTGAAAGAAGATTGTGCATCTTCAATGTAGGTCGCGGTCAATGACAAAAAGGCGCTTATCTTCAATCTAGGTGTTTCTGCGTGCTGCGCCGGCCCAAAGAGTGCCCGGCTGAAAACGACAACGCAGGCATGTCGGGTGCCACTGTCTGCACCTGCACAGAAAGTTTTGAGCAGATATCTCCTTCCATTCGGCCGGAATTGCAAGAAGTTTGTGCATTTTCTATGTTCGTCGCGGTCAATGGCAAAAGGCGCTTATCTTCAATGTAGGTGTTTCTGCGTGCTGCGCCGGCCCAAAGAGTGTTCGGCGGAAAACGACAACGCAGGCATGTCGGGTGCCACTGTCTGCACCTGCACAGAAAGTTTTGAGCAGATATCTCCTTCCGTTCGGCCGGAATTGAAAGAAGATTGTGCATCTTCAATGTAGGTCGCGGTCAATGACAAAAAGGCGCTTATCTTCAATCTAGGTGTTTCTGCGTGCTGCTCCGGCCCAAAGAGTGCCCGGCGGAAAACGACAACGCAGGCATGTCGGGTGCCACTGTCTACACCTGCACAGAAAGTTTTGAGCAGATATCTCCTTCCATTCGGCCGGAATTGCAAGACGTTTGTGCATCTTCTATGTTCGTCGCGGTCAATGGCAAAAGGCGCTTATCTTCAATCTAGGTGTTTCTGCGTGCTGCGCCAGCCCAAAGAGTGCCCGGCGGAAAACGACAACGCAGGCATGTCGGGTGCCACTGTCTACACCTGCACAGAAAGTTTTGAGCAGATATCTCCTTCCATTCGGCCGGAATTGCAAGACGTTTGTGCATCTTCTATGTTCGTCGCGGTCAATGGCAAAAGGCGCTTATCTTCAATCAAGGTGTTTCTGCGTGCTGCGCCAGCCCAAAGAGTGCCAGGCGGAAAACGACAACGCAGGCATGTCGGGTGCCACTGTCTGCACCTGCGCAGAAAGTATTGAGCAGATATCTCCTTCCATTCGGCCGGAATTGCAAGAAGTTTGTGCATCTTCTATGTTCGTCGCGGTCAATGGCAAAAGGCGCTTATCTTCAATCTAGGTGTTTATGCGTGCTGCTCCGGCCCAAAGAGTGCCCGGCGGAAAACGACAACGCAGGCATGTCGGGTGCCACTGTCTGCACCTGCACAGAAAGTTTTGAGCAGATATCTTCTTTCGTTCGGCCGGAATTGCAAGACGTTTGTGCATCTTCAATATTGGTCGCGGTCAATGTCAAAAAGCCCTTATCTGCAATCTAGGTGTTTCTGCGTGCTGCGCCGGCCCAAAGAGTGCCCGGCTGAAAACGACAACGCAGGCATGTCGGGTTCCACTGTCTGCACCTGCACAGAAAGTTTTGAGCAGATATCTCCTTCCATTCGGCCGGAATTGCAAGAAGTTTGTGCATCTTCTATGTTCGTCGCGGTCAATGGCAAAAGGCGCTTATCTTCAATCTAGGTGTTTCTGCGTGCTGCTCCGGCCCAAAGAGTGCCCGGCGGAAAACGACAACGCAGGCATGTTGGGTGCCACTGTCTGCAACTGCACAGAAAGTTTTGAGCAGATATCTTCTTTCGTTCGGCCGGAATTGCAAGACGTTTGTGCATCTTCAATATTGGTCGCGGTCAATGTCAAAAAGCCCTTATCTGCAATCTAGGTGTTTCTGCGTGCTGCGCCGGCCCAAAGAGTGCCCGGCTGAAAACGACAACGCAGGCATGTCGGGTGCCACTGTCTGCACCTGCACAGAAAGTTTTGAGCAGATATCTCCTTCCATTCGGCCGGAATTGAAAGAAGATTGTGCATCTTCAATGTAGGTCGCGGTCAATGACAAAAAGGCGCTTATCTTCAATCTAGGTGTTTCTGCGTGCTGCTCCGGCCCAAAGAGTGCCCGGCGGAAAACGACAACGCAGGCATGTCGGGTGCCACTGTCTGCACCTGCACAGAAAGTTTTGAGCAGATATCTTCTTTCGTTCTGCCGGAATTGAAAGACGTTTGTGCATCTTCAATGTAGGTCGCGGTCAATGACAAAAAGGCGCTTATCTTCAATCTAGGTGTTTCTGCGTGCTGCGCCGGCCCAAAGAGTGCCCGACTGAAAACGACAACGCAGGCATGTCGGGTGCCACTGTCTGCACCTGCACAGAAAGGTTTGAGCAGATATCTCCTTCCGTTCGGCCGGAATTGAAAGAAGATTGTGCATCTTCTATGTTCGTCGCGGTCAATGGCAAAAGGCGCTTATCTTCAATCTAGGTGTTTCTGCGTGCTGCTCCGGCCCAAAGAGTGCCCGGCGGAAAACGACAACGCAGGCATGTCGGGTGCCACTGTCTACACCTGCACAGAAAGTTATGAGCAGATATCTCCTTCCATTCAGCCGGAATTGCAAGACGTTTGTGCATCTTCAATATTGGTCGCGGTCAATGTCAAAAAGCCCTTATCTGCAATCTAGGTATTTCTGCGTGCTGCGCCGGCCCAAAGAGTGCCCGGCTGAAAACGACAGCGCAGGCATGTCGGGTGCCACTGTCTGCACCTGCACAGAAAGTTTTGAGCAGATATCTCCTTCCGTTCTGCCGGAATTGAAAGAAGATTGTGCATCTTCCATGTTCGTCGCGGTCAATGGCAAAAGGCGCTTATCTTCAATCTAGGTGTTTCTGCGTGCTGCTCCGGCCCAAAGAGTGCCCGGCGGAAAACGACAACGCAGGCATGTCGGATGCCACTGTCTACACCTGCACAGAAAGATTTGAGCAGATATCTCCTTCCTTTCGGCCGGAATTGAAAGAAGATTGTGCATCTTCAATGTAGGTCGCGGTCAATGGCAAAAGGCGCTTATCTTCAATCTAGGTGTTTCTGCGTGCTGCGCCGGCCCAAAGAGTGCCCGGCGGAAAACGACAACGCAAGCATGTCGGGTGCCACTGTCTGCACCTGCACAGAAAGGTTTGAGCAGATATCTCCTTCCGTTCGGCCGGAATTGAAAGAAGTTTGTGCATCTTCAATGATGGTCGCGGTCAATGACAAAAAGGCCCTTATCTTCAATCTAGGTGTTTCTGCGTGCTGCGCTGGCCCAAAGAGTGCCCGGCTGAAAACGACAACGCAGGCATGTCGGGTGCCACTGTCTGCACCTGCACAGAAAGTTTTGAGCAGATATCTTCTTTCGTTCGGCCGGAATTGCAAGACGTTTGTGCATCTTCAATATTGGTCGCGGTCAATGTCAAAAAGCCCTTATCTGCAATCTAGGTGTTTCTGCGTGCTGCGCCGGCCCAAAGAGTGCCCGGCTGAAAACGACAACGCAGGCATGTCGGGTGCCACTGTCTGCACCTGCACAGAAAGTTTTGAGCAGATATCTCCTTCCGTTCTGGCGGAATTGAAAGAAGATTGTGCATCTTCTATGTTCGTCGCGGTCAATGGCAAAAGGCGCTTATTATCAATCTAGGTGTTTCTGCGTGCTGCTCCGGCCGAAAGAGTGCCCGGCGGAAAACGACAACGCAGGCATGTCGGGTGCCACTGTCTACACCTGCACAGAAAGTTTTCAGCAGATATCTCCTTCCATTCGGCCGGAATTGCAAGAAGTTTGTGCATCTTCTATGTTCGTCGCGGTCAATGGCAAAAGGCGCTTATCTTCAATCTAGGTGTTTCTGCGTGCTGCGCCGGCCCAAAGAGTCCCCGGCGGAAAACGACAACGCCGGCATGTCGGGTGCCACTGTCTGCACCTGCACAGCAAGTTTTGAGCAGATATCTCCTTCCGTTCGGCCGGAATTGAAAGAAGATTGTGCATCTTCAATGTAGGTCGCGGTCAATGACAAAAAGGCGCTTATCTTCAATCTAGGTGTTTCTGCGTGCTGCGCCGGCCCAAAGAGTGCCCGGCTGAAAACGACAACGCAGGCATGTCGGGTGCCACTGTCTGCACCTGCACAGAAAGTTTTGAGCAGATATCTTCTTTCGTTCGGCCGGAATTGCAAGACGTTTGTGCATCTTCAATATTGGTCGCGGTCAATGTCAAAAAGCCCTTATCTGCAATCTAGGTGTTTCTGCGTGCTGCGCCGGCCCAAAGAGTGCCCGGCTGAAAACGACAACGCAGGCATGTCGGGTGCCACTGTCTGCACCTGCACAGAAAGGTTTGAGCAGATATCTCCTTCCGTTCGGCCGGAATTGAAAGAAGATTGTGCATCTTCTATGTTCGTCGCGGTCAATGGCAAAAGGCGCTTATCTTCAATCTAGGTGTTTCTGCGTGCTGCTCCGGCCCAAAGAGTGCCCGGCGGAAAACGACAACGCAGGCATGTCGGGTGCCACTGTCTACACCTGCACAGAAAGTTTTGAGCAGATATCTCCTTCCATTCGGCCGGAATTGCAAGACGTTTGTGCATCTTCAATGATGGTCGCGGTCAATGACAAAAAGGCGCTTATCTTCAATCTAGGTGTTTCTACGTGCTGCGCCGGCCCAAAGAGTGCCCGGCTGAAAACGACAACGCAGGCATGTCGGGTGCCAATGTCTGCACTTGCACAGAAAGTTTTGAGCAGATATCTTCTTTCGTTCGGCCGGAATTGCAAGACGTTTGTGCATCTTCAATATTGGTCGCGGTCAATGTCAAAAAGCCCTTTTCTGCAATCTAGGTGTTTCTGCGTGCTGCGCCGGCCCAAAGAGTGCCTGGCTGAAAACGACAACGCAGGCATGTCGGGTGCCACTGTCTGCACCAGCACAGAAAGATTTGAGCAGATATCTCCTTCCATTCGGCCGGAATTGCAAGAAGTTTGTGCATCTTCTATGTTCGTCGCGGTCAATGGCAAAAGGCGCTTATCTTCAATCTAGGTGTTTCTGCGTGCTGCTCCGGCCCAAAGAGTGCCCGGCGGAAAACGACAACGCAGGCATGTCGGGTGCCACTGTCTACACCTGCACAGAAAGTTTTGAGCAGATATCTCCTTCCATTCGGCCGGAATTGCAAGACGTTTGTGCATCTTCAATGATGGTCGCGGTCAATGACAAAAAGGCGCTTATCTTCAATCTAGGTGTTTCTACGTGCTGCGCCGGCCCAAAGAGTGCCCGGCTGAAAACGACAACGCAGGCATGTCGGGTGCCAATGTCTGCACTTGCACAGAAAGTTTTGAGCAGATATCTTCTTTCGTTCGGCCGGAATTGCAAGACGTTTGTGCATCTTCAATATTGGTCGCGGTCAATGTCAAAAAGCCCTTTTCTGCAATCTAGGTGTTTCTGCGTGCTGCGCCGGCCCAAAGAGTGCCTGGCTGAAAACGACAACGCAGGCATGTCGGGTGCCACTGTCTGCACCAGCACAGAAAGATTTGAGCAGATATCTCCTTCCATTCGGCCGGAATTGCAAGAAGTTTGTGCATCTTCTATGTTCGTCGCGGTCAATGGCAAAAGGCGCTTATCTTCAATCTAGGTGTTTCTGCGTGCTGCTCCGGCCCAAAGAGTGCCCGGCGGAAAACGACAACGCAGGCATGTTGGGTGCCACTGTCTGCAACTGCACAGAAAGTTTTGAGCAGATATCTCCTTCCATTCGGCCGGAATTGAAAGAAGATTGTGCATCTTCAATGTAGGTCGCGGTCAATGACAAAAAGGCGCTTATCTTCAATCTAGGTGTTTCTGCGTGCTGCTCCGGCCCAAAGAGTGCCCGGCGGAAAACGACAACGCAGGCATGTCGGGTGCCACTGTCTGCACCTGCACAGAAAGTTTTGAGCAGATATCTTCTTTCGTTCTGCCGGAATTGAAAGACGTTTATGCATCTTCAATGTAGGTCGCGGTCAATGACAAAAAGGCGCTTATCTTCAATCTAGGTGTTTCTGCGTGCTGCGCCGGCCCAAAGAGTGCCCGACTGAAAACGACAACGCAGGCATGTCGGGTGCCACTGTCTGCACCTGCACAGAAAGGTTTGAGCAGATATCTCCTTCCGTTCGGCCGGAATTGAAAGAAGATTGTGCATCTTCTATGTTCGTCGCGGTCAATGGCAAAAGGCGCTTATCTTCAATCTAGGTGTTTCTGCGTGCTGCTCCGGCCCAAAGAGTGCCCGGCGGAAAACGACAACGCAGGCATGTCGGGTGCCACTGTCTACACCTGCACAGAAAGTTATGAGCAGATATCTCCTTCCATTCAGCCGGAATTGCAAGACGTTTGTGCATCTTCAATATTGGTCGGGGTCAATGTCAAAAAGCCCTTATCTGCAATCTAGGTGTTTCTGCGTGCTGCGCCGGCCTAAAGAGTGCCCGGCTGAAAACGACAGCGCAGGCATGTCGGGTGCCACTGTCTGCACCTGCACAGAAAGTTTTGAGCAGATATCTCCTTCCGTTCTGCCGGAATTGAAAGAAGATTGTGCATCTTCCATGTTCGTCGCGGTCAATGGCAAAAGGCGCTTATCTTCAATCTAGGTGTTTCTGCGTGCTGCGCCGGCCCAAAGAGTGCCCGGCTGAAAACGACAACGCAGGCATGTCGGGTGCCACTGTCTGCACCTGCACAGAAAGTTTTGAGCAGATATCTCCTTCCATTCGGCCGGAATTGCAAGAAGTTTGTGCATCTTCTATGTTCGTCGCGGTCAATGGCAAAAGGCGCTTATCTTCAATCTAGGTGTTTCTGCGTGCTGCGCCGGCCAAAAGAGTGTTCGGCGGAAAACGACAACGCAGGCATGTCGGGTGCCACTGTCTGCACCTGCACAGAAAGTTTTGAGCAGATATCTTCTTTCGTTCGGCCGGAATTGCAAGACGTTTGTGCATCTTCAATATTGGTCGCGGTCAATGTCAAAAAGCCCTTATCTGCAATCTAGGTGTTTCTGCGTGCTGCTCCGGCCCAAAGAGTGCCCGGCTGAAAACGACAACGCAGGCATGTCGGGTGCCACTGTCTGCACCTGCACAGAAAGTTTTGAGCAGATATCTCCTTCCGTTCTGCCGGAATTGAAAGAAGATTGTGCATCTTCTATGTTCGTCGCGGTCAATGGCAAAAGGCGCTTATCTTCAATCTAGGTCTTTCTGCGTGCTGCTCCGGCCGAAAGAGTGCCCGGCGGAAAACGACAACGCAGGCATGTCGGGTGCCACTGTCTACACCTGCACAGAAAGTTTTGAGCAGATATCTCCTTCCTTTCGGCCGGAATTGAAAGAAGATTGTGCATCTTCAATGTAGGTCGCGGTCAATGACAAAAAGGCGCTTATCTTCAATCTAGGTGTTTCTGCGTGCTGCGCCGGCCCAAAGAGTGCCCGGCTGAAAACGACAACGCAGGCATGTCGGGTGCCACTGTCTGCACCTGCACAGAAAGTTTTGAGCAGATATCTCCTTCCATTCGGCCGGAATTGCAAGAAGTTTGTGCATCTTCTATGTTCGTCGCGGTCAATGGCAAAAGGCGCTTATCTTCAATGTAGGTGTTTCTGCGTGCTGCGCCGGCCCAAAGAGTGTTCGGCGGAAAACGACAACGCAGGCATGTCGGGTGCCACTGTCTGCACCTGCACAGAAAGTTTTGAGCAGATATCTCCTTCCGTTCGGCCGGAATTGAAAGAAGATTGTGCATCTTCAATGTAGGTCGCGGTCAATGACAAAAAGGCGCTTATCTTCAATCTAGGTGTTTCTGCGTGCTGCTCCGGCCCAAAGAGTGCCCGGCGGAAAACGACAACGCAGGCATGTCGGGTGCCACTGTCTACACCTGCACAGAAAGTTTTGAGCAGATATCTCCTTCCATTCGGCCGGAATTGCAAGAAGTTTGTGCATCTTCTATGTTCGTCGCGGTCAATGGCAAAAGGCGCTTATCTTCAATCTAGGTGTTTATGCGTGCTGCTCCGGCCCAAAGAGTGCCCGGCGGAAAACGACAACGCAGGCATGTCGGGTGCCACTGTCTGCACCTGCACAGAAAGTTTTGAGCAGATATCTTCTTTCGTTCGGCCGGAATTGCAAGACGTTTGTGCATCTTCAATATTGGTCGCGGTCAATGTCAAAAAGCCCTTATCTGCAATCTAGGTGTTTCTGCGTGCTGCGCCGGCCCAAAGAGTGCCCGGCTGAAAACGACAACGCAGGCATGTCGGGTTCCACTGTCTGCACCTGCACAGAAAGTTTTGAGCAGATATCTCCTTCCATTCGGCCGGAATTGCAAGAAGTTTGTGCATCTTCTATGTTCGTCGCGGTCAATGGCAAAAGGCGCTTATCTTCAATCTAGGTGTTTCTGCGTGCTGCTCCGGCCCAAAGAGTGCCCGGCGGAAAACGACAACGCAGGCATGTTGGGTGCCACTGTCTGCAACTGCACAGAAAGTTTTGAGCAGATATCTTCTTTCGTTCGGCCGGAATTGCAAGACGTTTGTGCATCTTCAATATTGGTCGCGGTCAATGTCAAAAAGCCCTTATCTGCAATCTAGGTGTTTCTGCGTGCTGCGCCGGCCCAAAGAGTCCCCGGCGGAAAACGACAACGCCGGCATGTCGGGTGCCACTGTCTGCACCTGCACAGCAAGTTTTGAGCAGATATCTCCTTCCGTTCGGCCGGAATTGAAAGAAGATTGTGCATCTTCAATGTAGGTCGCGGTCAATGACAAAAAGGCGCTTATCTTCAATCTAGGTGTTTCTGCGTGCTGCGCCGGCCCAAAGAGTGCCCGGCTGAAAACGACAACGCAGGCATGTCGGGTGCCACTGTCTGCACCTGCACAGAAAGTTTTGAGCAGATATCTTCTTTCGTTCGGCCGGAATTGCAAGACGTTTGTGCATCTTCAATATTGGTCGCGGTCAATGTCAAAAAGCCCTTATCTGCAATCTAGGTGTTTCTGCGTGCTGCGCCGGCCCAAAGAGTGCCCGGCTGAAAACGACAACGCAGGCATGTCGGGTGCCATTGTCTGCACCTGCACAAAAAGTTTTGAGCAGATATCTCCTTCCGTTCTGCCGAAATTGAAAGAAGATTGTGCATCTTCTATGTTCGTCGCGGTCAATGGCAAAAGGCGCTTATCTTCAATCTAGGTGTTTCTGCGTGCTGCTCCGGCCCAAAGAGTGCCCGACGGAAAACGACAACGCAGGCATGTCGGGTGCCACTGTCTACACCTGCACAGAAAGTTTTGAGCAGATATCTCCTTCCATTCGGCCGGAATTGCAAGAAGTTTGTGCATCTTCTATGTTCGTCGCGGTCAATGGCAAAAGGCGCTTATCTTCAATATAGGTGTTTCTGCGTGCTGCTCCGGCCCAAAGAGTGCCCGGCGGAAAACGACAACGCAGGCATGTCGGGTGCCACTGTCTACACCTGCACAGAAAGTTTTGAGCAGATATCTCCTTCCGTTCGGCCGGAATTGCAAGAAGTTTGTGCATCTTCAATATTGGTCGCGGTCAATGTCAAAAAGCCCTTATCTTCAATCTAGGTGTTTCTGCGTGCTGCTCCGGCCCAAAGAGTGCTCGGCGGAAAACGACAACGCAGGCATGTCGGGTGCCACTGTCTGCACCTGCACAGAAAGTTTTGAGCAGATATCTCCTTCCATTCGGCCGGAATTGCAAGAAGTTTGTGCATCTTCTATGTTCGTCGCGGTCAATGGCAAAAGGCGCTTATCTTCAATCTAGGTGTTTCTGCGTGCTGCTCCGGCCCAAAGAGTGCCCGGCGGAAAACGACAACGCAGGCATGTTGGGTGCCACTGTCTGCAACTGCACAGAAAGTTTTGAGCAGATATCTTCTTTCGTTCGGCCGGAATTGCAAGACGTTTGTGCATCTTCAATATTGGTCGCGGTCAATGTCAAAAAGCCCTTATCTGCAATCTAGGTGTTTCTGCGTGCTGCGCCGGCCCAAAGAGTGCCCGGCTGAAAACGACAACGCAGGCATGTCGGGTGCCACTGTCTGCACCTGCACAGAAAGGTTTGAGCAGATATCTCCTTCCGTTCGGCCGGAATTGAAAGAAGATTGTGCATCTTCTATGTTCGTCGCGGTCAATGGCAAAAGGCGCTTATCTTCAATCTAGGTGTTTCTGCGTGCTGCTCCGGCCCAAAGAGTGCCCGGCGGAAAACGACAACGCAGGCATGTCGGGTGCCACTGTCTACACCTGCACAGAAAGTTTTGAGCAGATATCTCCTTCCATTCGGCCGGAATTGCAAGACGTTTGTGCATCTTCAATGATGGTCGCGGTCAATGACAAAAAGGCGCTTATCTTCAATCTAGGTGTTTCTACGTGCTGCGCCGGCCCAAAGAGTGCCCGGCTGAAAACGACAACGCAGGCATGTCGGGTGCCACTGTCTGCACCTGCACATAAAGTTTTGAGCAGATATCTTCTTTCGTTCGGCCGGAATTAAAAGACGTTTGTGCATCTTCAATATTGGTCGCGGTCCATGTCAAAAAGCCCTTATCTGCAATCTAGGTGTTTCTGCGTGCTGCGCCAGCCCAAAGAGTGCCAGGCTGAAAACGACAACGCAGGCATGTCGGGTGCCACTGTCTACACCTGCACAGAAAGTTTTGAGCAGATATCTCCTTCCATTCGGCCGGAATTGCAAGAAGTTTGTGCATCTTCTTTGTTCGTCGCGGTCAATGGCAAAAGGCGCTTATCTTCAATCTAGGTGTTTCTGCGTGCTGCGCCGGCCCAAAGAGTGCCCGGCGGAAAACGACAACGCAGGCATGTCGGGTGCCACTGTCTGCACCTGCACAGAAAGTTTTGAGCAGATATCTCCTTCCGTTCGGCCGGAATTGAAAGAAGATTGTGCATCTTCAATGTAGGTCGCGGTCAATCACAAAAAGGCGCTTATCTTCAATCTAGGTGTTTCTGCGTGCTGCGCCGGCCCAAAGAGTGCCCGGCGGAAAACGACAACGCAGGCATGTCGGGTGCCACTGTCAGCACCTGCACAGAAAGTTTTGAGCAGATATCTTCTTTCGTTCGGCCGGAATTGCAAGACGTTTGTGCATCTTCAATATTGGTCGCGGTCAATGTCAAAAAGCCCTTATCTGCAATCTAGGTGTTTCTGCGTGCTGCGCCGGCCCAAAGAGTGCCCGTCTGAAAACGACAACGCAGGCATGTCGGGTGCCGCTGTCTGCACCTGCACAGAAAGTTTTGAGCAGATATCTCCTTCCGTTCTGCCGGAATTGAAAGAAGATTGTGCATCGTCTATGTTCGTCGCGGTCAATGGCAAAAGGCGCTTATCTTCAATCTAGGTGTTTCTGCGTGCTGCTCCGGCCCAAAGAGTGCCCGGCGGAAAACGACAACGCAGGCATGTCGGGTGCCACTGTCTACAGCTGCACAGAAAGTTTTGAGCAGATATCTCCTTCCATTCGGCCGGAATTGCAAGAAGTTTGTGCATCTTCTATGTTCATCGCGGTCAATGGCAAAAGGCGCTTATCTTCAATCTAGGTGTTTCTGCGTGCTGCTCCGGCCCAAAGAGTGTCCGGCGGAAAACGACAACGCAGGCATGTCGGGTGCCACTGTCTACACCTACACAGAAAGTTTTGAGCAGATATCTTCTTTCGTTCGGCCGGAAATGCAAGACGTTTGTGCATCTTCAATATTGGTCGCGGTCAATGTCTAAAAGCCCTTATCTGCAATCTAGGTGTTTCTGCGTGCTGCGCCGGCCCAAAGAGTGCCCGGCGGAAAACGACAACGCAGGCATGTCGGGTACCACTGTCTGCACCAGCACAGAAAGATTTGAGCAGATATCTCCTTCCATTCGGCCGGAATTGCAAGAAGTTTGTGCATCTTCTATGTTCGTCGCGGTCAATGGCAAAAGGCGCTTATCTTCAATCTAGGTGTTTCTGCGTGCTGCTCCGGCCCAAAGAGTGCCCGGCGGAAAACGACAACGCAGGCATGTCGGGTGCCACTATCTACACCTGCACAGAAAGTTTTGAGCAGATATCTCCTTCCATTCGGCCGAAATTGCAAGACGTTTGTGCATCTTCTATGTTCGTCGCGGTCAATGGCAAAAGGCGCTTATCTTCAATCTAGGTGTTTCTGCGTGCTGCTCCGGCCCAAAGAGTGCCCGGCGGAAAACGACAACGCAGGCATGTCGGGTGCCACTATCTACACCTGCACAGAAAGTTTTGAGCAGATATCTCCTTCCATTCGGCCGGAATTGCAAAACGTTTGTGCATCTTCTATGTTCGTCGCGGTCAATGGCAAAAGGCGCTTATCTTCAATCTAGGTGTTTCTGCGTGCTGCGCCGGCCCAAAGAGTGCCCGGCGGAAAACGACAACGCAGGCATGTCGGGTGCCACTGTCTGCACCTACACAGAAAGGTTTGAGCAGATATCTCCTTCCGTTCGGCCGGAATTGAAAGAAGTTTGTGCATCTTCAATGATGGTCGCGGTCAATGACAAAAAGGCCCTTATCTTCAATCTAGGTGTTTCTGCGTGCTGCGCTGGCCCAAAGAGTGCCCGGCTGAAAACGACAACGCAGGCATGTCGGGTGCCACTGTCTGCACCTGCACAGAAAGTTTTGAGCAGATATCTTCTTTCGTTCGGCCGGAATTGCAAGACGTTTGTGCATCTTCAATATTGGTCGCGGTCAATGTCAAAAAGCCCTTATCTGCAATCTAGGTGTTTCTGCGTGCTGCGCCGGCCCAAAGAGTGCCCGGCTGAAAACGACAACGCAGGCATGTCGGGTGCCACTGTCTACACCTGCACAGAAAGTTTTCAGCAGATATCTCCTTCCATTCGGCCGGAATTGCAAGAAGTTTGTGCATCTTCTATGTTCGTCGCGGTCAATGGCAAAAGGCGCTTATCTTCAATCTAGGTGTTTCTGCGTGCTGCGCCGGCCCAAAGAGTCCCCGGCGGAAAACGACAACGCCGGCATGTCGGGTGCCACTGTCTGCACCTGCACAGCAAGTTTTGAGCAGATATCTCCTTCCGTTCGGCCGGAATTGAAAGAAGATTGTGCATCTTCAATGTAGGTCGCGGTCAATGACAAAAAGGCGCTTATCTTCAATCTAGGTGTTTCTGCGTGCTGCGCCGGCCCAAAGAGTGCCCGGCTGAAAACGACAACGCAGGCATGTCGGGTGCCACTGTCTGCACCTGCACAGAAAGTTTTGAGCAGATATCTTCTTTCGTTCGGCCGGAATTGCAAGACGTTTGTGCATCTTCAATATTGGTCGCGGTCAATGTCAAAAAGCCCTTATCTGCAATCTAGGTGTTTCTGCGTGCTGCGCCGGCCCAAAGAGTGCCCGGCTGAAAACGACAACGCAGGCATGTCGGGTGCCATTGTCTGCACCTGCACAAAAAGTTTTGAGCAGATATCTCCTTCCGTTCTGCCGAAATTGAAAGAAGATTGTGCATCTTCTATGTTCGTCGCGGTCAATGGCAAAAGGCGCTTATCTTCAATCTAGGTGTTTCTGCGTGCTGCTCCGGCCCAAAGAGTGCCCGACGGAAAACGACAACGCAGGCATGTCGGGTGCCACTGTCTACACCTGCACAGAAAGTTTTGAGCAGATATCTCCTTCCGTTCGGCCGGAATTGCAAGAAGTTTGTGCATCTTCAATATTGGTCGCGGTCAATGTCAAAAAGCCCTTATCTTCAATCTAGGTGTTTCTGCGTGCTGCTCCGGCCCAAAGAGTGCTCGGCGGAAAACGACAACGCAGGCACGTCGGGTGCCACTGTCTACACCTGCACAGAAAGTTTTGAGCAGATATCTCCTTCCATTCTGCCGGAATTGCAAGAAGTTTGTGCATCTTCTATGTACGTCGCGGTCAATGGCAAAAGGCGCTTATCTTCAATCTAGGTGTTTCTGCGTGCTGCGCCGGCCCAAAGAGTGCCCGGCGGAAAACGACAATGCAGGCATGTCGGGTGCCACTGTCTGCACCTGCACAGAAAGTTTTGAGCAGATTTCTTCTTTCGTTCGGCCGGAATTGCAAGACGTTTGTGCATCTTCAATATTGGTCGCGGTCAATGTCAAAAAGCCCTTATCTGCAATCTAGGTGTTTCTGCGTGCTGCGCCGGCCCAAAGAGTGCCCGGCTGAAAACGACAACGCAGGCATGTCGGGTGCCACTGTCTGCACCTGCACAGAAAGGTTTGAGCAGATATCTCCTTCCGTTCGGCCGGAATTGAAAGAAGATTGTGCATCTTCTATGTTCGTCGCGGTCAATGGCAAAAGGCGCTTATCTTCAATCTAGGTGTTTCTGCGTGCTGCTCCGGCCCAAAGAGTGCCCGGCGGAAAACGACAACGCAGGCATGTCGGGTGCCACTGTCTACACCTGCACAGAAAGTTTTGAGCAGATATCTCCTTCCATTCGGCCGGAATTGCAAGACGTTTGTGCATCTTCAATGATGGTCGCGGTCAATGACAAAAAGGCGCTTATCTTCAATCTAGGTGTTTCTACGTGCTGCGCCGGCCCAAAGAGTGCCCGGCTGAAAACGACAACGCAGGCATGTCGGGTGCCACTGTCTGCACTTGCACAGAAAGTTTTGAGCAGATATCTTCTTTCGTTCGGCCGGAATTGCAAGACGTTTGTGCATCTTCAATATTGGTCGCGGTCAATGTCAAAAAGCCCTTATCTGCAATCTAGGTGTTTCTGCGTGCTGCGCCGGCCCAAAGAGTGCCTGGCTGAAAACGACAACGCAGTCATGTCGGGTGCCACTGTCTGCACCAGCACAGAAAGATTTGAGCAGATATCTCCTTCCATTCGGCCGGAATTGCAAGAAGTTTGTGCATCTTCTATGTTCGTCGCGGTCAATGGCAAAAGGCGCTTATCTTCAATCTAAGTGTTTCTGCGTGCTGCTCCGGCCCAAAGAGTGCCCGGCGGAAAACGACAACGCAGGCATGTCGGGTGCCACTGTCTGCACCTGCACAGAAAGGTTTGAGCAGATATCTCCTTCCGTTCGGCCGGAATTGAAAGAAGTTTGTGCATCTTCAATGATGGTCGCGGTCAATGACAAAAAGGCGCTTATCTTCAATCTAGGTGTTTCTGCGTGCTGCGCCGGCCCAAAGAGTGCCCGGCTGAAAACGACAACGCAGGCATGTCGGGTGCCACTGTCTGCAACTGCACAGAAAGGTTTGAGCAGATATCTCCTTCCATTCGGCCGAAATTGCAAGAAGTTTGTGCATCTTCTATGTTCGTCGCGGTCAATGACAAAAAGGCGCTTATCTTCAATCTAGGTGTTTCTGCGTGCTGCTCCGGCCCAAAGAGTGCCCGGCGGAAAACGACAACGCAGGCATGTCGGGTGCCACTGTCTACACCTGCACAGAAAGTTATGAGCAGATATCTCCTTCCATTCGGCCGGAATTGCAAGACGTTTGTGCATCTTCTATGTTCGTCGCGGTCAATGGCAAAAGGCGCTTATCTTCAATCTAGGTGTTTCTGCGTGCTGCTCCGGCCCAAAGAGTGCCCGGCGGAAAACGACAACGCAGGCATGTCGGGTGCCACTGTCTGCACCTGCACAGAAAGTTTTGAGCAGATATCTTCTTTCGTTCGGCCGGAATTGCAAGACGTTTGTGCATCTTCAATATTGGTCGCGGTCAATGTCAAAAAGCCCTTATCTGCAATCTAGGTGTTTCTGCGTGCTGCGCCGGCCCAAAGAGTGCCCGGCTGAAAACGACAACGCAGGCATGTCGGGTGCCACTGTCTGCACCTGCACAGAAAGTTTTGAGCAGATATCTCCTTCCATTCGGCCGGAATTGAAAGAAGATTGTGCATCTTCAATGTAGGTCGCGGTCAATGACAAAAAGGCGCTTATCTTCAATCTAGGTGTTTCTGCGTGCTGCTCCGGCCCAAAGAGTGCCCGGCGGAAAACGACAACGCAGGCATGTCGGGTGCCACTATCTACACCTGCACAGAAAGTTTTGAGCAGATATCTCCTTCCATTCGGCCGGAATTGCAAGACGTTTGTGCATCTTCTATGTTCGTCGCGGTCAATGTCAAAAAGCCCTTATCTTCAATCTAGGTGTTTCTGCGTGCTGCTCCGGCCCAAAGAGTGCTCGGTGGAAAACGACAACGCAGGCATGTCGGGTGCCACTGTCTACACCTGCACAGAAAGTTTTGAGCAGATATCTCCTTCCATTCTGCCGGAATTGCAAGAAGTTTGTGCATCTTCTATGTACGTCGCGGTCAATGGCAAAAGGCGCTTATCTTCAATCTAGGTGTTTCTGCGTGCTGCGCCGGCCCAAAGAGTGCCCGGCGGAAAACGACAATGCAGGCATGTCGGGTGCCACTGTCTGCACCTGCACAGAAAGTTTTGAGCAGATTTCTTCTTTCGTTCGGCCGGAATTGCAAGACGTTTGTGCATCTTCAATATTGGTCGCGGTCAATGTCAAAAAGCCCTTATCTGCAATCTAGGTGTTTCTGCGTGCTGCGCCGGCCCAAAGAGTGCCCGGCTGAAAACGACAACGCAGGCATGTCGGGTGCCACTGTCTGCACCTGCACAGAAAGGTTTGAGCAGATATCTCCTTCCGTTCTGCCGGAATTGAAAGAAGATTGTGCATCTTCTATGTTCGTCGCGGTCAATGTCAAAAAGCCCTTATCTTCAATCTAGGTGTTTCTGCGTGCTGCTCCGGCCCAAAGAGTGCCCGGCGGAAAACGACAACGCAGGCATGTCGGGTGCCACTGTCTGCACCTGCACATAAAGTTTTGAGCAGATATCTTCTTTCGTTCGGCCGGAATTGCAAGACGTTTGTGCATCTTCAATATTGGTCGCGGTCCATGTCAAAAAGCCCTTATCTGCAATCTAGGTGTTTCTGCGTGCTGCGCCAGCCCAAAGAGTGCCCGGCTGAAAACGACAACGCAGGCATGTCGGGTGCCACTGTCTACACCTGCACAGAAAGTTGTGAGCAGATATCTCCTTCCATTCGGCCGGAATTGCAAGAAGTTTGTGCATCTTCTTTGTTCGTCGCGGTCAATGGCAAAAGGCGCTTATCTTCAATCTAGGTGTTTCTGCGTGCTGCGCCGGCCCAAAGAGTGCCCGGCGGAAAACGACAACGCAGGCATGTCGGGTGCCACTGTCTGCACCTGCACAGAAAGTTTTGAGCAGATATCTCCTTCCGTTCGGCCGGAATTGAAAGAAGATTGTGCATCTTCTATGTTCGTCGCGGTCAATGGCAAAAGGCGCTTATCTTCAATCTAGGTGTTTCTGCGTGCTGCTCCGGCCCAAAGAGTGCCCGACGGAAAACGACAACGCAGGCATGTCGGGTGCCACTGTCTACACCTGCACAGAAAGTTTTGAGCAGATATCTCCTTCCATTCGGCCGGAATTGCAAGAAGTTTGTGCATCTTCTATGTTCGTCGCGGTCAATGGCAAAAGGCGCTTATCTTCAATCTAGGTGTTTCTGCGTGCTGCTCCGGCCCAAAGAGTGCCCGGCGGAAAACGACAACGCAGGCATGTCGGGTGCCACTGTCTACACCTGCACAGAAAGATTTGAGCAGATATCTCCTTCCTTTCGGCCGGAATTGAAAGAAGATTGTGCATCTTCAATGTAGGTCGCGGTCAATGACAAAAAGGCGCTTATCTTCAATCTAGGTGTTTCTGCGTGCTGCGCCGGCCCAAAGAGTGCCCGGCTGAAAACGACAACGCAGGCATGTCGGGTGCCACTGTCTGCACCTGCACAGAAAATTTTGAGCAGATATCTCCTTCCATTCGGCCGGAATTGCAAGAAGTTTGTGCATCTTCTATGTTCGTCGCGGTCAATGGCAAAAGGCGCTTATCTTCAATCTAGGTGTTTCTGCGTGCTGCGCCGGCCAAAAGAGTGTTCGGCGGAAAACGACAACGCAGGCATGTCGGGTGCCACTGTCTGCACCTGCACAGAAAGTTTTGAGCAGATATCTTCTTTCGTTCGGCCGGAATTGCAAGACGTTTGTGCATCTTCAATATTGGTCGCGGTCAATGTCAAAAAGCCCTTATCTGCAATCTAGGTGTTTCTGCGTGCTGCTCCGGCCCAAAGAGTGCCCGGCTGAAAACGACAACGCAGGCATGTCGGGTGCCACTGTCTGCACCTGCACAGAAAGTTTTGAGCAGATATCTCCTTCCATTCGGCCGGAATTGCAAGAAGTTTGTGCATCTTCTATGTTCGTCGCGGTCAATGGCAAAAGGCGCTTATCTGCAATCTAGGTGTTTCTGCGTGCTGCGCCAGCCCAAAGAGTGCCAGGCTGAAAACGACAACGCAGGCATGTCGGGTGCCACTGTCTACACCTGCACAGAAAGTTTTGAGCAGATATCTCCTTCCATTCGGCCGGAATTGCAAGAAGTTTGTGCATCTTCTTTGTTCGTCGCGGTCAATGGCAAAAGGCGCTTATCTTCAATCTAGGTGTTTCTGCGTGCTGCGCCGGCCCAAAGAGTGCCCGGCGGAAAACGACAACGCAGGCATGTCGGGTGCCACTGTCTGCACCTGCACAGAAAGTTTTGAGCAGATATTTCCTTCCGTTCGGCCGGAATTGAAAGAAGATTGTGCATCTTCAATGTAGGTCGCGGTCAATCACAAAAAGGCGCTTATCTTCAATCTAGGTGTTTCTGCGTGCTGCGCCGGCCCAAAGAGTGCCCGGCGGAAAACGACAACGCAGGCATGTCGGGTGCCACTGTCAGCACCTGCACAGAAAGTTTTGAGCAGATATCTTCTTTCGTTCGGCCGGAATTGCAAGACGTTTGTGCATCTTCAATATTGGTCGCGGTCAATGTCAAAAAGCCCTTATCTGCAATCTAGGTGTTTCTGCGTGCTGCGCCGGCCCAAAGAGTGCCCGTCTGAAAACGACAACGCAGGCATGTCGGGTGCCGCTGTCTGCACCTGCACAGAAAGTTTTGAGCAGATATCTCCTTCCGTTCTGCCGGAATTGAAAGAAGATTGTGCATCGTCTATGTTCGTCGCGGTCAATGGCAAAAGGCGCTTATCTTCAATTTAGGTGTTTCTGCGTGCTGCTCCGGCCCAAAGAGTGCCCGGCGGAAAACGACAACGCAGGCATGTCGGGTGCCACTGTCTACAGCTGCACAGGAAGTTTTGAGCAGATATCTCCTTCCATTCGGCCGGAATTGCAAGAAGTTTGTGCATCTTCTATGTTCATCGCGGTCAATGGCAAAAGGCGCTTATCTTCAATCTAGGTGTTTCTGCGTGCTGCTCCGGCCCAAAGAGTGTCCGGCGGAAAACGACAACGCAGGCATGTCGGGTGCCACATTCTACACCTATACAGAAAGTTTTGAGCAGATATCTTCTTTCGTTCGGCCGGAAATGCAAGACGTTTGTGCATCTTCAATATTGGTCGCGGTCAATGTCTAAAAGCCCTTATCTGCAATCTAGGTGTTTCTGCGTGCTGCGCCGGCCCAAAGAGTGCCCGGCGGAAAACGACAACGCAGGCATGTCGGGTGCCACTGTCTGCACCAGCACAGAAAGATTTGAGCAGATATCTCCTTCCATTCGGCCGGAATTGCAAGAAGTTTGTGCATCTTCTATGTTCGTCGCGGTCAATGGCAAAAGGCGCTTATCTTCAATCTAGGTGTTTCTGCGTGCTGCTCCGGCCCAAAGAGTGCCCGGCGGAAAACGACAACGCAGGCATGTCGGGTGCCACTATCTACACCTGCACAGAAAGTTTTGAGCAGATATCTCCTTCCATTCGGCCGGAATTGCAAGACGTTTGTGCATCTTCTATGTTCGTCGCGGTCAATGGCAAAAGGCGCTTATCTTCAATCTAGGTGTTTCTGCGTGCTGCTCCGGCCCAAAGAGTGCCCGGCGGAAAACGACAACGCAGGCATGTCGGGTGCCACTATCTACACCTGCACAGAAAGATTTGAGCAGATATCTCCTTCCTTTCGGCCGGAATTGAAAGAAGATTGTGCATCTTCAATGTAGGTCGCGGTCAATGGCAAAAGGCGCTTATCTTCAATCTAGGTGTTTCTGCGTGCTGCGCCGGCCCAAAGAGTGCCCGGCGGAAAACGACAACGCAAGCATGTCGGGTGCCACTGTCTGCACCTGCACAGAAAGGTTTGAGCAGATATCTCCTTCCGTTCGGCCGGAATTGAAAGAAGTTTGTGCATCTTCAATGATGGTCGCGGTCAATGACAAAAAGGCCCTTATCTTCAATCTAGGTGTTTCTGCGTGCTGCGCTGGCCCAAAGAGTGCCCGGCTGAAAACGACAACGCAGGCATGTCGGGTGCCACTGTCTGCACCTGCACAGAAAGTTTTGAGCAGATATCTTCTTTCGTTCGGCCGGAATTGCAAGACGTTTGTGCATCTTCAATATTGGTCGCGGTCAATGTCAAAAAGCCCTTATCTGCAATCTAGGTGTTTCTGCGTGCTGCGCCGGCCCAAAGAGTGCCCGGCTGAAAACGACAACGCAGGCATGTCGGGTGCCACTGTCTGCACCTGCACAGAAAGTTTTGAGCAGATATCTCCTTCCGTTCTGGCGGAATTGAAAGAAGATTGTGCATCTTCTATGTTCGTCGCGGTCAATGGCAAAAGGCGCTTATTATCAATCTAGGTGTTTCTGCGTGCTGCTCCGGCCGAAAGAGTGCCCGGCGGAAAACGACAACGCAGGCATGTCGGGTGCCACTGTCTACACCTGCACAGAAAGTTTTCAGCAGATATCTCCTTCCATTCGGCCGGAATTGCAAGAAGTTTGTGCATCTTCTATGTTCGTCGCGGTCAATGGCAAAAGGCGCTTATCTTCAATCTAGGTGTTTCTGCGTGCTGCGCCGGCCCAAAGAGTCCCCGGCGGAAAACGACAACGCCGGCATGTCGGGTGCCACTGTCTGCACCTGCACAGCAAGTTTTGAGCAGATATCTCCTTCCGTTCGGCCGGAATTGAAAGAAGATTGTGCATCTTCAATGTAGGTCGCGGTCAATGACAAAAAGGCGCTTATCTTCAATCTAGGTGTTTCTGCGTGCTGCGCCGGCCCAAAGAGTGCCCGGCTGAAAACGACAACGCAGGCATGTCGGGTGCCACTGTCTGCACCTGCACAGAAAGTTTTGAGCAGATATCTTCTTTCGTTCGGCCGGAATTGCAAGACGTTTGTGCATCTTCAATATTGGTCGCGGTCAATGTCAAAAAGCCCTTATCTGCAATCTAGGTGTTTCTGCGTGCTGCGCCGGCCCAAAGAGTGCCCGGCTGAAAACGACAACGCAGGCATGTCGGGTGCCACTGTCTGCACTTGCACAGAAAGTTTTGAGCAGATATCTTCTTTCGTTCGGCCGGAATTGCAAGACGTTTGTGCATCTTCAATATTGGTCGCGGTCAATGTCAAAAAGCCCTTATCTGCAATCTAGGTGTTTCTGCGTGCTGCGCCGGCCCAAAGAGTGCCTGGCTGAAAACGACAACGCAGTCATGTCGGGTGCCACTGTCTGCACCAGCACAGAAAGATTTGAGCAGATATCTCCTTCCATTCGGCCGGAATTGCAAGAAGTTTGTGCATCTTCTATGTTCGTCGCGGTCAATGGCAAAAGGCGCTTATCTTCAATCTAGGTGTTTCTGCGTGCTGCGCCGGCCAAAAGAGTGTTCGGCGGAAAACGACAACGCAGGCATGTCGGGTGCCACTGTCTGCACCTGCACAGAAAGTTTTGAGCAGATATCTTCTTTCGTTCGGCCGGAATTGCAAGACGTTTGTGCATCTTCAATATTGGTCGCGGTCAATGTCAAAAAGCCCTTATCTGCAATCTAGGTGTTTCTGCGTGCTGCTCCGGCCCAAAGAGTGCCCGGCTGAAAACGACAACGCAGGCATGTCGGGTGCCACTGTCTGCACCTGCACAGAAAGGTTTGAGCAGATATCTCCTTCCATTCGGCCGAAATTGCAAGAAGTTTGTGCATCTTCTATGTTCGTCGCGGTCAATGACAAAAAGGCGCTTATCTTCAATCTAGGTGTTTCTGCGTGCTGCTCCGGCCCAAAGAGTGCCCGGCGGAAAACGACAACGCAGGCATGTCGGGTGCCACTGTCTACACCTGCACAGAAAGTTATGAGCAGATATCTCCTTCCATTCGGCCGGAATTGCAAGACGTTTGTGCATCTTCTATGTTCGTCGCGGTCAATGGCAAAAGGCGCTTATCTTCAATCTAGGTGTTTCTGCGTGCTGCTCCGGCCCAAAGAGTGCCCGACGGAAAACGACAACGCAGGCATGTCGGGTGCCACTGTCTGCACCTGCACAGAAAGTTTTGAGCAGATATCTTCTTTCGTTCGGCCGGAATTGCAAGACGTTTGTGCATCTTCAATATTGGTCGCGGTCAATGTCAAAAAGCCCTTATCTGCAATCTAGGTGTTTCTGCGTGCTGCGCCGGCCCAAAGAGTGCCCGGCTGAAAACGACAACGCAGGCATGTCGGGTGCCACTGTCTGCACCTGCACAGAAAGTTTTGAGCAGATATCTCCTTCCATTCGGCCGGAATTGAAAGAAGATTGTGCATCTTCAATGTAGGTCGCGGTCAATGACAAAAAGGCGCTTATCTTCAATCTAGGTGTTTCTGCGTGCTGCTCCGGCCCAAAGAGTGCCCGGCGGAAAACGACAACGCAGGCATGTCGGGTGCCACTGTCTGCACCTGCACAGAAAGTTTTGAGCAGATATCTTCTTTCGTTCTGCCGGAATTGAAAGACGTTTGTGCATCTTCAATGTAGGTCGCGGTTAATGACAAAAAGGCGCTTATCTTCAATCTAGGTGTTTCTGCGTGCTGCGCCGGCCCAAAGAGTGCCCGACTGAAAACGACAACGCAGGCATGTCGGGTGCCACTGTCTGCACCTGCACAGAAAGGTTTGAGCAGATATCTCCTTCCGTTCGGCCGGAATTGAAAGAAGATTGTGCATCTTCTATGTTCGTCGCGGTCAATGGCAAAAGGCGCTTATCTTCAATCTAGGTGTTTCTGCGTGCTGCTCCGGCCCAAAGAGTGCCCGGCGGAAAACGACAACGCAGGCATGTCGGGTGCCACGGTCTACACCTGCACAGAAAGTTATGAGCAGATATCTCCTTCCATTCAGCCGGAATTGCAAGACGTTTGTGCATCTTCAATATTGGTCGCGGTCAATGTCAAAAAGCCCTTATCTGCAATCTAGGTATTTCTGCGTGCTGCGCCGGCCCAAAGAGTGCCCGGCTGAAAACGACAGCGCAGGCATGTCGGGTGCCACTGTCTGCACCTGCACAGAAAGTTTTGAGCAGATATCTCCTTCCGTTCTGCCGGAATTGAAAGAAGATTGTGCATCTTCCATGTTCGTCGCGGTCAATGGCAAAAGGCGCTTATCTTCAATCTAGGTGTTTCTGCGTGCTGCTCCGGCCCAAAGAGTGCCCGGCGGAAAACGACAACGCAGGCATGTCGGGTGCCACTGTCTACACCTGCACAGAAAGATTTGAGCAGATATCTCCTTCCTTTCGGCCGGAATTGAAAGAAGATTGTGCATCTTCAATGTAGGTCGCGGTCAATGACAAAAAGGCGCTTATCTTCAATCTAGGTGTTTCTGCGTGCTGCGCCGGCCCAAAGAGTGCCCGGCTGAAAACGACAACGCAGGCATGTCGGGTGCCACTGTCTGCACCTGCACAGAAAGTTTTGAGCAGATATCTCCTTCCATTCGGCCGGAATTGCAAGAAGTTTGTGCATCTTCTATGTTCGTCGCGGTCAATGGCAAAAGGCGCTTATCTTCAATCTAGGTGTTTCTGCGTGCTGCGCCGGCCAAAAGAGTGTTCGGCGGAAAACGACAACGCAGGCATGTCGGGTGCCACTGTCTGCACCTGCACAGAAAGTTTTGAGCAGATATCTTCTTTCGTTCGGCCGGAATTGCAAGACGTTTGTGCATCTTCAATATTGGTCGCGGTCAATGTCAAAAAGCCCTTATCTGCAATCTAGGTGTTTCTGCGTGCTGCTCCGGCCCAAAGAGTGCCCGGCTGAAAACGACAACGCAGGCATGTCGGGTGCCACTGTCTGCACCTGCACAGAAAGTTTTGAGCAGATATCTCCTTCCGTTCTGCCGGAATTGAAAGAAGATTGTGCATCTTCTATGTTCGTCGCGGTCAATGGCAAAAGGCGCTTATCTTCAATCTAGGTGTTTCTGCGTGCTGCTCCGGCCGAAAGAGTGCCCGGCGGAAAACGACAACGCAGGCATGTCGGGTGCCACTGTCTACACCTGCACAGAAAGTTTTGAGCAGATATCTCCTTCCTTTCGGCCGGAATTGAAAGAAGATTGTGCATCTTCAATGTAGGTCGCGGTCAATGACAAAAAGGCGCTTATCTTCAATCTAGGTGTTTCTGCGTGCTGCGCCGGCCCAAAGAGTGCCCGGCTGAAAACGACAACGCAGGCATGTCGGGTGCCACTGTCTGCACCTGCACAGAAAGTTTTGAGCAGATATCTCCTTCCATTCGGCCGGAATTGCAAGAAGTTTGTGCATTTTCTATGTTCGTCGCGGTCAATGGCAAAAGGCGCTTATCTTCAATGTAGGTGTTTCTGCGTGCTGCGCCGGCCCAAAGAGTGTTCGGCGGAAAACGACAACGCAGGCATGTCGGGTGCCACTGTCTGCACCTGCACAGAAAGTTTTGAGCAGATATCTCCTTCCGTTCGGCCGGAATTGAAAGAAGATTGTGCATCTTCAATGTAGGTCGCGGTCAATGACAAAAAGGCGCTTATCTTCAATCTAGGTGTTTCTGCGTGCTGCTCCGGCCCAAAGAGTGCCCGGCGGAAAACGACAACGCAGGCATGTCGGGTGCCACTGTCTACACCTGCACAGAAAGTTTTGAGCAGATATCTCCTTCCATTCGGCCGGAATTGCAAGACGTTTGTGCATCTTCTATGTTCGTCGCGGTCAATGGCAAAAGGCGCTTATCTTCAATCTAGGTGTTTCTGCGTGCTGCGCCAGCCCAAAGAGTGCCCGGCGGAAAACGACAACGCAGGCATGTCGGGTGCCACTGTCTACACCTGCACAGAAAGTTTTGAGCAGATATCTCCTTCCATTCGGCCGGAATTGCAAGACGTTTGTGCATCTTCTATGTTCGTCGCGGTCAATGGCAAAAGGCGCTTATCTTCAATCAAGGTGTTTCTGCGTGCTGCGCCAGCCCAAAGAGTGCCAGGCGGAAAACGACAACGCAGGCATGTCGGGTGCCACTGTCTGCACCTGCGCAGAAAGTATTGAGCAGATATCTCCTTCCATTCGGCCGGAATTGCAAGAAGTTTGTGCATCTTCTATGTTCGTCGCGGTCAATGGCAAAAGGCGCTTATCTTCAATCTAGGTGTTTATGCGTGCTGCTCCGGCCCAAAGAGTGCCCGGCGGAAAACGACAACGCAGGCATGTCGGGTGCCACTGTCTGCACCTGCACAGAAAGTTTTGAGCAGATATCTTCTTTCGTTCGGCCGGAATTGCAAGACGTTTGTGCATCTTCAATATTGGTCGCGGTCAATGTCAAAAAGCCCTTATCTGCAATCTAGGTGTTTCTGCGTGCTGCGCCGGCCCAAAGAGTGCCCGGCTGAAAACGACAACGCAGGCATGTCGGGTTCCACTGTCTGCACCTGCACAGAAAGTTTTGAGCAGATATCTCCTTCCATTCGGCCGGAATTGCAAGAAGTTTGTGCATCTTCTATGTTCGTCGCGGTCAATGGCAAAAGGCGCTTATCTTCAATCTAGGTGTTTCTGCGTGCTGCTCCGGCCCAAAGAGTGCCCGGCGGAAAACGACAACGCAGGCATGTTGGGTGCCACTGTCTGCAACTGCACAGAAAGTTTTGAGCAGATATCTTCTTTCGTTCGGCCGGAATTGCAAGACGTTTGTGCATCTTCAATATTGGTCGCGGTCAATGTCAAAAAGCCCTTATCTGCAATCTAGGTGTTTCTGCGTGCTGCGCCGGCCCAAAGAGTGCCCGGCTGAAAACGACAACGCAGGCATGTCGGGTGCCACTGTCTGCACCTGCACAGAAAGTTTTGAGCAGATATCTCCTTCCATTCGGCCGGAATTGAAAGAAGATTGTGCATCTTCAATGTAGGTCGCGGTCAATGACAAAAAGGCGCTTATCTTCAATCTAGGTGTTTCTGCGTGCTGCTCCGGCCCAAAGAGTGCCCGGCGGAAAACGACAACGCAGGCATGTCGGGTGCCACTGTCTGCACCTGCACAGAAAGTTTTGAGCAGATATCTTCTTTCGTTCTGCCGGAATTGAAAGACGTTTGTGCATCTTCAATGTAGGTCGCGGTCAATGACAAAAAGGCGCTTATCTTCAATCTAGGTGTTTCTGCGTGCTGCGCCGGCCCAAAGAGTGCCCGACTGAAAACGACAACGCAGGCATGTCGGGTGCCACTGTCTGCACCTGCACAGAAAGGTTTGAGCAGATATCTCCTTCCGTTCGGCCGGAATTGAAAGAAGATTGTGCATCTTCTATGTTCGTCGCGGTCAATGGCAAAAGGCGCTTATCTTCAATCTAGGTGTTTCTGCGTGCTGCTCCGGCCCAAAGAGTGCCCGGCGGAAAACGACAACGCAGGCATGTCGGGTGCCACTGTCTACACCTGCACAGAAAGTTATGAGCAGATATCTCCTTCCATTCAGCCGGAATTGCAAGACGTTTGTGCATCTTCAATATTGGTCGCGGTCAATGTCAAAAAGCCCTTATCTGCAATCTAGGTATTTCTGCGTGCTGCGCCGGCCCAAAGAGTGCCCGGCTGAAAACGACAGCGCAGGCATGTCGGGTGCCACTGTCTGCACCTGCACAGAAAGTTTTGAGCAGATATCTCCTTCCGTTCTGCCGGAATTGAAAGAAGATTGTGCATCTTCCATGTTCGTCGCGGTCAATGGCAAAAGGCGCTTATCTTCAATCTAGGTGTTTCTGCGTGCTGCTCCGGCCCAAAGAGTGCCCGGCGGAAAACGACAACGCAGGCATGTCGGATGCCACTGTCTACACCTGCACAGAAAGATTTGAGCAGATATCTCCTTCCTTTCGGCCGGAATTGAAAGAAGATTGTGCATCTTCAATGTAGGTCGCGGTCAATGGCAAAAGGCGCTTATCTTCAATCTAGGTGTTTCTGCGTGCTGCGCCGGCCCAAAGAGTGCCCGGCGGAAAACGACAACGCAAGCATGTCGGGTGCCACTGTCTGCACCTGCACAGAAAGGTTTGA
This sequence comes from Hyla sarda, assembly GCF_029499605.1. Lineage (NCBI taxonomy): Eukaryota > Metazoa > Chordata > Amphibia > Anura > Hylidae > Hyla > Hyla sarda. Next base: position 139,702 of record NW_026611010.1, read on the forward strand.
GCAGATATCTCCTTCCGTTCGGCCGGAATTGAAAGAAGTTTGTGCATCTTCAATGATGGTCGCGGTCAATGACAAAAAGGCCCTTATCTTCAATCTAGGTGTTTCTGCGTGCTGCGCTGGCCCAAAGAGTGCCCGGCTGAAAACGACAACGCAGGCATGTCGGGTGCCACTGTCTGCACCTGCACAGAAAGTTTTGAGCAGATATCTTCTTTCGTTCGGCCGGAATTGCAAGACGTTTGTGCATCTTCAATATTGGTCGCGGTCAATGTCAAAAAGCCCTTATCTGCAATCTAGGTGTTTCTGCGTGCTGCGCCGGCCCAAAGAGTGCCCGGCTGAAAACGACAACGCAGGCATGTCGGGTGCCACTGTCTGCACCTGCACAGAAAGTTTTGAGCAGATATCTCCTTCCGTTCTGGCGGAATTGAAAGAAGATTGTGCATCTTCTATGTTCGTCGCGGTCAATGGCAAAAGGCGCTTATTATCAATCTAGGTGTTTCTGCGTGCTGCTCCGGCCGAAAGAGTGCCCGGCGGAAAACGACAACGCAGGCATGTCGGGTGCCACTGTCTACACCTGCACAGAAAGTTTTCAGCAGATATCTCCTTCCATTCGGCCGGAATTGCAAGAAGTTTGTGCATCTTCTATGTTCGTCGCGGTCAATGGCAAAAGGCGCTTATCTTCAATCTAGGTGTTTCTGCGTGCTGCGCCGGCCCAAAGAGTCCCCGGCGGAAAACGACAACGCCGGCATGTCGGGTGCCACTGTCTGCACCTGCACAGCAAGTTTTGAGCAGATATCTCCTTCCGTTCGGCCGGAATTGAAAGAAGATTGTGCATCTTCAATGTAGGTCGCGGTCAATGACAAAAAGGCGCTTATCTTCAATCTAGGTGTTTCTGCGTGCTGCGCCGGCCCAAAGAGTGCCCGGCTGAAAACGACAACGCAGGCATGTCGGGTGCCACTGTCTGCACCTGCACAGAAAGTTTTGAGCAGATATCTTCTTTCGTTCGGCCGGAATTGCAAGACGTTTGTGCATCTTCAATATTGGTCGCGGTCAATGTCAAAAAGCCCTTATCTGCAATCTAGGTGTTTCTGCGTGCTGCGCCGGCCCAAAGAGTGCCCGGCTGAAAACGACAACGCAGGCATGTCGGGTGCCACTGTCTGCACCTGCACAGAAAGGTTTGAGCAGATATCTCCTTCCGTTCGGCCGGAATTGAAAGAAGATTGTGCATCTTCTATGTTCGTCGCGGTCAATGGCAAAAGGCGCTTATCTTCAATCTAGGTGTTTCTGCGTGCTGCTCCGGCCCAAAGAGTGCCCGGCGGAAAACGACAACGCAGGCATGTCGGGTGCCACTGTCTACACCTGCACAGAAAGTTTTGAGCAGATATCTCCTTCCATTCGGCCGGAATTGCAAGACGTTTGTGCATCTTCAATGATGGTCGCGGTCAATGACAAAAAGGCGCTTATCTTCAATCTAGGTGTTTCTACGTGCTGCGCCGGCCCAAAGAGTGCCCGGCTGAAAACGACAACGCAGGCATGTCGGGTGCCAATGTCTGCACTTGCACAGAAAGTTTTGAGCAGATATCTTCTTTCGTTCGGCCGGAATTGCAAGACGTTTGTGCATCTTCAATATTGGTCGCGGTCAATGTCAAAAAGCCCTTTTCTGCAATCTAGGTGTTTCTGCGTGCTGCGCCGGCCCAAAGAGTGCCTGGCTGAAAACGACAACGCAGGCATGTCGGGTGCCACTGTCTGCACCAGCACAGAAAGATTTGAGCAGATATCTCCTTCCATTCGGCCGGAATTGCAAGAAGTTTGTGCATCTTCTATGTTCGTCGCGGTCAATGGCAAAAGGCGCTTATCTTCAATCTAGGTGTTTCTGCGTGCTGCTCCGGCCCAAAGAGTGCCCGGCGGAAAACGACAACGCAGGCATGTCGGGTGCCACTGTCTACACCTGCACAGAAAGTTTTGAGCAGATATCTCCTTCCATTCGGCCGGAATTGCAAGACGTTTGTGCATCTTCAATGATGGTCGCGGTCAATGACAAAAAGGCGCTTATCTTCAATCTAGGTGTTTCTACGTGCTGCGCCGGCCCAAAGAGTGCCCGGCTGAAAACGACAACGCAGGCATGTCGGGTGCCAATGTCTGCACTTGCACAGAAAGTTTTGAGCAGATATCTTCTTTCGTTCGGCCGGAATTGCAAGACGTTTGTGCATCTTCAATATTGGTCGCGGTCAATGTCAAAAAGCCCTTTTCTGCAATCTAGGTGTTTCTGCGTGCTGCGCCGGCCCAAAGAGTGCCTGGCTGAAAACGACAACGCAGGCATGTCGGGTGCCACTGTCTGCACCAGCACAGAAAGATTTGAGCAGATATCTCCTTCCATTCGGCCGGAATTGCAAGAAGTTTGTGCATCTTCTATGTTCGTCGCGGTCAATGGCAAAAGGCGCTTATCTTCAATCTAGGTGTTTCTGCGTGCTGCTCCGGCCCAAAGAGTGCCCGGCGGAAAACGACAACGCAGGCATGTTGGGTGCCACTGTCTGCAACTGCACAGAAAGTTTTGAGCAGATATCTCCTTCCATTCGGCCGGAATTGAAAGAAGATTGTGCATCTTCAATGTAGGTCGCGGTCAATGACAAAAAGGCGCTTATCTTCAATCTAGGTGTTTCTGCGTGCTGCTCCGGCCCAAAGAGTGCCCGGCGGAAAACGACAACGCAGGCATGTCGGGTGCCACTGTCTGCACCTGCACAGAAAGTTTTGAGCAGATATCTTCTTTCGTTCTGCCGGAATTGAAAGACGTTTATGCATCTTCAATGTAGGTCGCGGTCAATGACAAAAAGGCGCTTATCTTCAATCTAGGTGTTTCTGCGTGCTGCGCCGGCCCAAAGAGTGCCCGACTGAAAACGACAACGCAGGCATGTCGGGTGCCACTGTCTGCACCTGCACAGAAAGGTTTGAGCAGATATCTCCTTCCGTTCGGCCGGAATTGAAAGAAGATTGTGCATCTTCTATGTTCGTCGCGGTCAATGGCAAAAGGCGCTTATCTTCAATCTAGGTGTTTCTGCGTGCTGCTCCGGCCCAAAGAGTGCCCGGCGGAAAACGACAACGCAGGCATGTCGGGTGCCACTGTCTACACCTGCACAGAAAGTTATGAGCAGATATCTCCTTCCATTCAGCCGGAATTGCAAGACGTTTGTGCATCTTCAATATTGGTCGGGGTCAATGTCAAAAAGCCCTTATCTGCAATCTAGGTGTTTCTGCGTGCTGCGCCGGCCTAAAGAGTGCCCGGCTGAAAACGACAGCGCAGGCATGTCGGGTGCCACTGTCTGCACCTGCACAGAAAGTTTTGAGCAGATATCTCCTTCCGTTCTGCCGGAATTGAAAGAAGATTGTGCATCTTCCATGTTCGTCGCGGTCAATGGCAAAAGGCGCTTATCTTCAATCTAGGTGTTTCTGCGTGCTGCGCCGGCCCAAAGAGTGCCCGGCTGAAAACGACAACGCAGGCATGTCGGGTGCCACTGTCTGCACCTGCACAGAAAGTTTTGAGCAGATATCTCCTTCCATTCGGCCGGAATTGCAAGAAGTTTGTGCATCTTCTATGTTCGTCGCGGTCAATGGCAAAAGGCGCTTATCTTCAATCTAGGTGTTTCTGCGTGCTGCGCCGGCCAAAAGAGTGTTCGGCGGAAAACGACAACGCAGGCATGTCGGGTGCCACTGTCTGCACCTGCACAGAAAGTTTTGAGCAGATATCTTCTTTCGTTCGGCCGGAATTGCAAGACGTTTGTGCATCTTCAATATTGGTCGCGGTCAATGTCAAAAAGCCCTTATCTGCAATCTAGGTGTTTCTGCGTGCTGCTCCGGCCCAAAGAGTGCCCGGCTGAAAACGACAACGCAGGCATGTCGGGTGCCACTGTCTGCACCTGCACAGAAAGTTTTGAGCAGATATCTCCTTCCGTTCTGCCGGAATTGAAAGAAGATTGTGCATCTTCTATGTTCGTCGCGGTCAATGGCAAAAGGCGCTTATCTTCAATCTAGGTCTTTCTGCGTGCTGCTCCGGCCGAAAGAGTGCCCGGCGGAAAACGACAACGCAGGCATGTCGGGTGCCACTGTCTACACCTGCACAGAAAGTTTTGAGCAGATATCTCCTTCCTTTCGGCCGGAATTGAAAGAAGATTGTGCATCTTCAATGTAGGTCGCGGTCAATGACAAAAAGGCGCTTATCTTCAATCTAGGTGTTTCTGCGTGCTGCGCCGGCCCAAAGAGTGCCCGGCTGAAAACGACAACGCAGGCATGTCGGGTGCCACTGTCTGCACCTGCACAGAAAGTTTTGAGCAGATATCTCCTTCCATTCGGCCGGAATTGCAAGAAGTTTGTGCATCTTCTATGTTCGTCGCGGTCAATGGCAAAAGGCGCTTATCTTCAATGTAGGTGTTTCTGCGTGCTGCGCCGGCCCAAAGAGTGTTCGGCGGAAAACGACAACGCAGGCATGTCGGGTGCCACTGTCTGCACCTGCACAGAAAGTTTTGAGCAGATATCTCCTTCCGTTCGGCCGGAATTGAAAGAAGATTGTGCATCTTCAATGTAGGTCGCGGTCAATGACAAAAAGGCGCTTATCTTCAATCTAGGTGTTTCTGCGTGCTGCTCCGGCCCAAAGAGTGCCCGGCGGAAAACGACAACGCAGGCATGTCGGGTGCCACTGTCTACACCTGCACAGAAAGTTTTGAGCAGATATCTCCTTCCATTCGGCCGGAATTGCAAGACGTTTGTGCATCTTCTATGTTCGTCGCGGTCAATGGCAAAAGGCGCTTATCTTCAATCTAGGTGTTTCTGCGTGCTGCGCCAGCCCAAAGAGTGCCCGGCGGAAAACGACAACGCAGGCATGTCGGGTGCCACTGTCTACACCTGCACAGAAAGTTTTGAGCAGATATCTCCTTCCATTCGGCCGGAATTGCAAGACGTTTGTGCATCTTCTATGTTCGTCGCGGTCAATGGCAAAAGGCGCTTATCTTCAATCAAGGTGTTTCTGCGTGCTGCGCCAGCCCAAAGAGTGCCAGGCGGAAAACGACAACGCAGGCATGTCGGGTGCCACTGTCTGCACCTGCGCAGAAAGTATTGAGCAGATATCTCCTTCCATTCGGCCGGAATTGCAAGAAGTTTGTGCATCTTCTATGTTCGTCGCGGTCAATGGCAAAAGGCGCTTATCTTCAATCTAGGTGTTTATGCGTGCTGCTCCGGCCCAAAGAGTGCCCGGCGGAAAACGACAACGCAGGCATGTCGGGTGCCACTGTCTGCACCTGCACAGAAAGTTTTGAGCAGATATCTTCTTTCGTTCGGCCGGAATTGCAAGACGTTTGTGCATCTTCAATATTGGTCGCGGTCAATGTCAAAAAGCCCTTATCTGCAATCTAGGTGTTTCTGCGTGCTGCGCCGGCCCAAAGAGTGCCCGGCTGAAAACGACAACGCAGGCATGTCGGGTTCCACTGTCTGCACCTGCACAGAAAGTTTTGAGCAGATATCTCCTTCCATTCGGCCGGAATTGCAAGAAGTTTGTGCATCTTCTATGTTCGTCGCGGTCAATGGCAAAAGGCGCTTATCTTCAATCTAGGTGTTTCTGCGTGCTGCTCCGGCCCAAAGAGTGCCCGGCGGAAAACGACAACGCAGGCATGTTGGGTGCCACTGTCTGCAACTGCACAGAAAGTTTTGAGCAGATATCTTCTTTCGTTCGGCCGGAATTGCAAGACGTTTGTGCATCTTCAATATTGGTCGCGGTCAATGTCAAAAAGCCCTTATCTGCAATCTAGGTGTTTCTGCGTGCTGCGCCGGCCCAAAGAGTGCCCGGCTGAAAACGACAACGCAGGCATGTCGGGTGCCACTGTCTGCACCTGCACAGAAAGTTTTGAGCAGATATCTCCTTCCATTCGGCCGGAATTGAAAGAAGATTGTGCATCTTCAATGTAGGTCGCGGTCAATGACAAAAAGGCGCTTATCTTCAATCTAGGTGTTTCTGCGTGCTGCTCCGGCCCAAAGAGTGCCCGGCGGAAAACGACAACGCAGGCATGTCGGGTGCCACTGTCTGCACCTGCACAGAAAGTTTTGAGCAGATATCTTCTTTCGTTCTGCCGGAATTGAAAGACGTTTGTGCATCTTCAATGTAGGTCGCGGTCAATGACAAAAAGGCGCTTATCTTCAATCTAGGTGTTTCTGCGTGCTGCGCCGGCCCAAAGAGTGCCCGGCTGAAAACGACAACGCAGGCATGTCGGGTGCCACTGTCTGCACCTGCACAGAAAGTTTTGAGCAGATATCTCCTTCCATTCGGCCGGAATTGCAAGAAGTTTGTGCATCTTCTATGTTCGTCGCGGTCAATGGCAAAAGGCGCTTATCTTCAATGTAGGTGTTTCTGCGTGCTGCGCCGGCCCAAAGAGTGTTCGGCGGAAAACGACAACGCAGGCATGTCGGGTGCCACTGTCTGCACCTGCACAGAAAGTTTTGAGCAGATATCTCCTTCCGTTCGGCCGGAATTGAAAGAAGATTGTGCATCTTCAATGTAGGTCGCGGTCAATGACAAAAAGGCGCTTATCTTCAATCTAGGTGTTTCTGCGTGCTGCTCCGGCCCAAAGAGTGCCCGGCGGAAAACGACAACGCAGGCATGTCGGGTGCCACTGTCTACACCTGCACAGAAAGTTTTGAGCAGATATCTCCTTCCATTCGGCCGGAATTGCAAGAAGTTTGTGCATCTTCTATGTTCGTCGCGGTCAATGGCAAAAGGCGCTTATCTTCAATCTAGGTGTTTATGCGTGCTGCTCCGGCCCAAAGAGTGCCCGGCGGAAAACGACAACGCAGGCATGTCGGGTGCCACTGTCTGCACCTGCACAGAAAGTTTTGAGCAGATATCTTCTTTCGTTCGGCCGGAATTGCAAGACGTTTGTGCATCTTCAATATTGGTCGCGGTCAATGTCAAAAAGCCCTTATCTGCAATCTAGGTGTTTCTGCGTGCTGCGCCGGCCCAAAGAGTGCCCGGCTGAAAACGACAACGCAGGCATGTCGGGTTCCACTGTCTGCACCTGCACAGAAAGTTTTGAGCAGATATCTCCTTCCATTCGGCCGGAATTGCAAGAAGTTTGTGCATCTTCTATGTTCGTCGCGGTCAATGGCAAAAGGCGCTTATCTTCAATCTAGGTGTTTCTGCGTGCTGCTCCGGCCCAAAGAGTGCCCGGCGGAAAACGACAACGCAGGCATGTTGGGTGCCACTGTCTGCAACTGCACAGAAAGTTTTGAGCAGATATCTTCTTTCGTTCGGCCGGAATTGCAAGACGTTTGTGCATCTTCAATATTGGTCGCGGTCAATGTCAAAAAGCCCTTATCTGCAATCTAGGTGTTTCTGCGTGCTGCGCCGGCCCAAAGAGTCCCCGGCGGAAAACGACAACGCCGGCATGTCGGGTGCCACTGTCTGCACCTGCACAGCAAGTTTTGAGCAGATATCTCCTTCCGTTCGGCCGGAATTGAAAGAAGATTGTGCATCTTCAATGTAGGTCGCGGTCAATGACAAAAAGGCGCTTATCTTCAATCTAGGTGTTTCTGCGTGCTGCGCCGGCCCAAAGAGTGCCCGGCTGAAAACGACAACGCAGGCATGTCGGGTGCCACTGTCTGCACCTGCACAGAAAGTTTTGAGCAGATATCTTCTTTCGTTCGGCCGGAATTGCAAGACGTTTGTGCATCTTCAATATTGGTCGCGGTCAATGTCAAAAAGCCCTTATCTGCAATCTAGGTGTTTCTGCGTGCTGCGCCGGCCCAAAGAGTGCCCGGCTGAAAACGACAACGCAGGCATGTCGGGTGCCATTGTCTGCACCTGCACAAAAAGTTTTGAGCAGATATCTCCTTCCGTTCTGCCGAAATTGAAAGAAGATTGTGCATCTTCTATGTTCGTCGCGGTCAATGGCAAAAGGCGCTTATCTTCAATCTAGGTGTTTCTGCGTGCTGCTCCGGCCCAAAGAGTGCCCGACGGAAAACGACAACGCAGGCATGTCGGGTGCCACTGTCTACACCTGCACAGAAAGTTTTGAGCAGATATCTCCTTCCATTCGGCCGGAATTGCAAGAAGTTTGTGCATCTTCTATGTTCGTCGCGGTCAATGGCAAAAGGCGCTTATCTTCAATATAGGTGTTTCTGCGTGCTGCTCCGGCCCAAAGAGTGCCCGGCGGAAAACGACAACGCAGGCATGTCGGGTGCCACTGTCTACACCTGCACAGAAAGTTTTGAGCAGATATCTCCTTCCGTTCGGCCGGAATTGCAAGAAGTTTGTGCATCTTCAATATTGGTCGCGGTCAATGTCAAAAAGCCCTTATCTTCAATCTAGGTGTTTCTGCGTGCTGCTCCGGCCCAAAGAGTGCTCGGCGGAAAACGACAACGCAGGCATGTCGGGTGCCACTGTCTGCACCTGCACAGAAAGTTTTGAGCAGATATCTCCTTCCATTCGGCCGGAATTGCAAGAAGTTTGTGCATCTTCTATGTTCGTCGCGGTCAATGGCAAAAGGCGCTTATCTTCAATCTAGGTGTTTCTGCGTGCTGCTCCGGCCCAAAGAGTGCCCGGCGGAAAACGACAACGCAGGCATGTTGGGTGCCACTGTCTGCAACTGCACAGAAAGTTTTGAGCAGATATCTTCTTTCGTTCGGCCGGAATTGCAAGACGTTTGTGCATCTTCAATATTGGTCGCGGTCAATGTCAAAAAGCCCTTATCTGCAATCTAGGTGTTTCTGCGTGCTGCGCCGGCCCAAAGAGTGCCCGGCTGAAAACGACAACGCAGGCATGTCGGGTGCCACTGTCTGCACCTGCACAGAAAGGTTTGAGCAGATATCTCCTTCCGTTCGGCCGGAATTGAAAGAAGATTGTGCATCTTCTATGTTCGTCGCGGTCAATGGCAAAAGGCGCTTATCTTCAATCTAGGTGTTTCTGCGTGCTGCTCCGGCCCAAAGAGTGCCCGGCGGAAAACGACAACGCAGGCATGTCGGGTGCCACTGTCTACACCTGCACAGAAAGTTTTGAGCAGATATCTCCTTCCATTCGGCCGGAATTGCAAGACGTTTGTGCATCTTCAATGATGGTCGCGGTCAATGACAAAAAGGCGCTTATCTTCAATCTAGGTGTTTCTACGTGCTGCGCCGGCCCAAAGAGTGCCCGGCTGAAAACGACAACGCAGGCATGTCGGGTGCCACTGTCTGCACCTGCACATAAAGTTTTGAGCAGATATCTTCTTTCGTTCGGCCGGAATTAAAAGACGTTTGTGCATCTTCAATATTGGTCGCGGTCCATGTCAAAAAGCCCTTATCTGCAATCTAGGTGTTTCTGCGTGCTGCGCCAGCCCAAAGAGTGCCAGGCTGAAAACGACAACGCAGGCATGTCGGGTGCCACTGTCTACACCTGCACAGAAAGTTTTGAGCAGATATCTCCTTCCATTCGGCCGGAATTGCAAGAAGTTTGTGCATCTTCTTTGTTCGTCGCGGTCAATGGCAAAAGGCGCTTATCTTCAATCTAGGTGTTTCTGCGTGCTGCGCCGGCCCAAAGAGTGCCCGGCGGAAAACGACAACGCAGGCATGTCGGGTGCCACTGTCTGCACCTGCACAGAAAGTTTTGAGCAGATATCTCCTTCCGTTCGGCCGGAATTGAAAGAAGATTGTGCATCTTCAATGTAGGTCGCGGTCAATCACAAAAAGGCGCTTATCTTCAATCTAGGTGTTTCTGCGTGCTGCGCCGGCCCAAAGAGTGCCCGGCGGAAAACGACAACGCAGGCATGTCGGGTGCCACTGTCAGCACCTGCACAGAAAGTTTTGAGCAGATATCTTCTTTCGTTCGGCCGGAATTGCAAGACGTTTGTGCATCTTCAATATTGGTCGCGGTCAATGTCAAAAAGCCCTTATCTGCAATCTAGGTGTTTCTGCGTGCTGCGCCGGCCCAAAGAGTGCCCGTCTGAAAACGACAACGCAGGCATGTCGGGTGCCGCTGTCTGCACCTGCACAGAAAGTTTTGAGCAGATATCTCCTTCCGTTCTGCCGGAATTGAAAGAAGATTGTGCATCGTCTATGTTCGTCGCGGTCAATGGCAAAAGGCGCTTATCTTCAATCTAGGTGTTTCTGCGTGCTGCTCCGGCCCAAAGAGTGCCCGGCGGAAAACGACAACGCAGGCATGTCGGGTGCCACTGTCTACAGCTGCACAGAAAGTTTTGAGCAGATATCTCCTTCCATTCGGCCGGAATTGCAAGAAGTTTGTGCATCTTCTATGTTCATCGCGGTCAATGGCAAAAGGCGCTTATCTTCAATCTAGGTGTTTCTGCGTGCTGCTCCGGCCCAAAGAGTGTCCGGCGGAAAACGACAACGCAGGCATGTCGGGTGCCACTGTCTACACCTACACAGAAAGTTTTGAGCAGATATCTTCTTTCGTTCGGCCGGAAATGCAAGACGTTTGTGCATCTTCAATATTGGTCGCGGTCAATGTCTAAAAGCCCTTATCTGCAATCTAGGTGTTTCTGCGTGCTGCGCCGGCCCAAAGAGTGCCCGGCGGAAAACGACAACGCAGGCATGTCGGGTACCACTGTCTGCACCAGCACAGAAAGATTTGAGCAGATATCTCCTTCCATTCGGCCGGAATTGCAAGAAGTTTGTGCATCTTCTATGTTCGTCGCGGTCAATGGCAAAAGGCGCTTATCTTCAATCTAGGTGTTTCTGCGTGCTGCTCCGGCCCAAAGAGTGCCCGGCGGAAAACGACAACGCAGGCATGTCGGGTGCCACTATCTACACCTGCACAGAAAGTTTTGAGCAGATATCTCCTTCCATTCGGCCGAAATTGCAAGACGTTTGTGCATCTTCTATGTTCGTCGCGGTCAATGGCAAAAGGCGCTTATCTTCAATCTAGGTGTTTCTGCGTGCTGCTCCGGCCCAAAGAGTGCCCGGCGGAAAACGACAACGCAGGCATGTCGGGTGCCACTATCTACACCTGCACAGAAAGTTTTGAGCAGATATCTCCTTCCATTCGGCCGGAATTGCAAAACGTTTGTGCATCTTCTATGTTCGTCGCGGTCAATGGCAAAAGGCGCTTATCTTCAATCTAGGTGTTTCTGCGTGCTGCGCCGGCCCAAAGAGTGCCCGGCGGAAAACGACAACGCAGGCATGTCGGGTGCCACTGTCTGCACCTACACAGAAAGGTTTGAGCAGATATCTCCTTCCGTTCGGCCGGAATTGAAAGAAGTTTGTGCATCTTCAATGATGGTCGCGGTCAATGACAAAAAGGCCCTTATCTTCAATCTAGGTGTTTCTGCGTGCTGCGCTGGCCCAAAGAGTGCCCGGCTGAAAACGACAACGCAGGCATGTCGGGTGCCACTGTCTGCACCTGCACAGAAAGTTTTGAGCAGATATCTTCTTTCGTTCGGCCGGAATTGCAAGACGTTTGTGCATCTTCAATATTGGTCGCGGTCAATGTCAAAAAGCCCTTATCTGCAATCTAGGTGTTTCTGCGTGCTGCGCCGGCCCAAAGAGTGCCCGGCTGAAAACGACAACGCAGGCATGTCGGGTGCCACTGTCTACACCTGCACAGAAAGTTTTCAGCAGATATCTCCTTCCATTCGGCCGGAATTGCAAGAAGTTTGTGCATCTTCTATGTTCGTCGCGGTCAATGGCAAAAGGCGCTTATCTTCAATCTAGGTGTTTCTGCGTGCTGCGCCGGCCCAAAGAGTCCCCGGCGGAAAACGACAACGCCGGCATGTCGGGTGCCACTGTCTGCACCTGCACAGCAAGTTTTGAGCAGATATCTCCTTCCGTTCGGCCGGAATTGAAAGAAGATTGTGCATCTTCAATGTAGGTCGCGGTCAATGACAAAAAGGCGCTTATCTTCAATCTAGGTGTTTCTGCGTGCTGCGCCGGCCCAAAGAGTGCCCGGCTGAAAACGACAACGCAGGCATGTCGGGTGCCACTGTCTGCACCTGCACAGAAAGTTTTGAGCAGATATCTTCTTTCGTTCGGCCGGAATTGCAAGACGTTTGTGCATCTTCAATATTGGTCGCGGTCAATGTCAAAAAGCCCTTATCTGCAATCTAGGTGTTTCTGCGTGCTGCGCCGGCCCAAAGAGTGCCCGGCTGAAAACGACAACGCAGGCATGTCGGGTGCCATTGTCTGCACCTGCACAAAAAGTTTTGAGCAGATATCTCCTTCCGTTCTGCCGAAATTGAAAGAAGATTGTGCATCTTCTATGTTCGTCGCGGTCAATGGCAAAAGGCGCTTATCTTCAATCTAGGTGTTTCTGCGTGCTGCTCCGGCCCAAAGAGTGCCCGACGGAAAACGACAACGCAGGCATGTCGGGTGCCACTGTCTACACCTGCACAGAAAGTTTTGAGCAGATATCTCCTTCCGTTCGGCCGGAATTGCAAGAAGTTTGTGCATCTTCAATATTGGTCGCGGTCAATGTCAAAAAGCCCTTATCTTCAATCTAGGTGTTTCTGCGTGCTGCTCCGGCCCAAAGAGTGCTCGGCGGAAAACGACAACGCAGGCACGTCGGGTGCCACTGTCTACACCTGCACAGAAAGTTTTGAGCAGATATCTCCTTCCATTCTGCCGGAATTGCAAGAAGTTTGTGCATCTTCTATGTACGTCGCGGTCAATGGCAAAAGGCGCTTATCTTCAATCTAGGTGTTTCTGCGTGCTGCGCCGGCCCAAAGAGTGCCCGGCGGAAAACGACAATGCAGGCATGTCGGGTGCCACTGTCTGCACCTGCACAGAAAGTTTTGAGCAGATTTCTTCTTTCGTTCGGCCGGAATTGCAAGACGTTTGTGCATCTTCAATATTGGTCGCGGTCAATGTCAAAAAGCCCTTATCTGCAATCTAGGTGTTTCTGCGTGCTGCGCCGGCCCAAAGAGTGCCCGGCTGAAAACGACAACGCAGGCATGTCGGGTGCCACTGTCTGCACCTGCACAGAAAGGTTTGAGCAGATATCTCCTTCCGTTCGGCCGGAATTGAAAGAAGATTGTGCATCTTCTATGTTCGTCGCGGTCAATGGCAAAAGGCGCTTATCTTCAATCTAGGTGTTTCTGCGTGCTGCTCCGGCCCAAAGAGTGCCCGGCGGAAAACGACAACGCAGGCATGTCGGGTGCCACTGTCTACACCTGCACAGAAAGTTTTGAGCAGATATCTCCTTCCATTCGGCCGGAATTGCAAGACGTTTGTGCATCTTCAATGATGGTCGCGGTCAATGACAAAAAGGCGCTTATCTTCAATCTAGGTGTTTCTACGTGCTGCGCCGGCCCAAAGAGTGCCCGGCTGAAAACGACAACGCAGGCATGTCGGGTGCCACTGTCTGCACTTGCACAGAAAGTTTTGAGCAGATATCTTCTTTCGTTCGGCCGGAATTGCAAGACGTTTGTGCATCTTCAATATTGGTCGCGGTCAATGTCAAAAAGCCCTTATCTGCAATCTAGGTGTTTCTGCGTGCTGCGCCGGCCCAAAGAGTGCCTGGCTGAAAACGACAACGCAGTCATGTCGGGTGCCACTGTCTGCACCAGCACAGAAAGATTTGAGCAGATATCTCCTTCCATTCGGCCGGAATTGCAAGAAGTTTGTGCATCTTCTATGTTCGTCGCGGTCAATGGCAAAAGGCGCTTATCTTCAATCTAAGTGTTTCTGCGTGCTGCTCCGGCCCAAAGAGTGCCCGGCGGAAAACGACAACGCAGGCATGTCGGGTGCCACTGTCTGCACCTGCACAGAAAGGTTTGAGCAGATATCTCCTTCCGTTCGGCCGGAATTGAAAGAAGTTTGTGCATCTTCAATGATGGTCGCGGTCAATGACAAAAAGGCGCTTATCTTCAATCTAGGTGTTTCTGCGTGCTGCGCCGGCCCAAAGAGTGCCCGGCTGAAAACGACAACGCAGGCATGTCGGGTGCCACTGTCTGCAACTGCACAGAAAGGTTTGAGCAGATATCTCCTTCCATTCGGCCGAAATTGCAAGAAGTTTGTGCATCTTCTATGTTCGTCGCGGTCAATGACAAAAAGGCGCTTATCTTCAATCTAGGTGTTTCTGCGTGCTGCTCCGGCCCAAAGAGTGCCCGGCGGAAAACGACAACGCAGGCATGTCGGGTGCCACTGTCTACACCTGCACAGAAAGTTATGAGCAGATATCTCCTTCCATTCGGCCGGAATTGCAAGACGTTTGTGCATCTTCTATGTTCGTCGCGGTCAATGGCAAAAGGCGCTTATCTTCAATCTAGGTGTTTCTGCGTGCTGCTCCGGCCCAAAGAGTGCCCGGCGGAAAACGACAACGCAGGCATGTCGGGTGCCACTGTCTGCACCTGCACAGAAAGTTTTGAGCAGATATCTTCTTTCGTTCGGCCGGAATTGCAAGACGTTTGTGCATCTTCAATATTGGTCGCGGTCAATGTCAAAAAGCCCTTATCTGCAATCTAGGTGTTTCTGCGTGCTGCGCCGGCCCAAAGAGTGCCCGGCTGAAAACGACAACGCAGGCATGTCGGGTGCCACTGTCTGCACCTGCACAGAAAGTTTTGAGCAGATATCTCCTTCCATTCGGCCGGAATTGAAAGAAGATTGTGCATCTTCAATGTAGGTCGCGGTCAATGACAAAAAGGCGCTTATCTTCAATCTAGGTGTTTCTGCGTGCTGCTCCGGCCCAAAGAGTGCCCGGCGGAAAACGACAACGCAGGCATGTCGGGTGCCACTATCTACACCTGCACAGAAAGTTTTGAGCAGATATCTCCTTCCATTCGGCCGGAATTGCAAGACGTTTGTGCATCTTCTATGTTCGTCGCGGTCAATGTCAAAAAGCCCTTATCTTCAATCTAGGTGTTTCTGCGTGCTGCTCCGGCCCAAAGAGTGCTCGGTGGAAAACGACAACGCAGGCATGTCGGGTGCCACTGTCTACACCTGCACAGAAAGTTTTGAGCAGATATCTCCTTCCATTCTGCCGGAATTGCAAGAAGTTTGTGCATCTTCTATGTACGTCGCGGTCAATGGCAAAAGGCGCTTATCTTCAATCTAGGTGTTTCTGCGTGCTGCGCCGGCCCAAAGAGTGCCCGGCGGAAAACGACAATGCAGGCATGTCGGGTGCCACTGTCTGCACCTGCACAGAAAGTTTTGAGCAGATTTCTTCTTTCGTTCGGCCGGAATTGCAAGACGTTTGTGCATCTTCAATATTGGTCGCGGTCAATGTCAAAAAGCCCTTATCTGCAATCTAGGTGTTTCTGCGTGCTGCGCCGGCCCAAAGAGTGCCCGGCTGAAAACGACAACGCAGGCATGTCGGGTGCCACTGTCTGCACCTGCACAGAAAGGTTTGAGCAGATATCTCCTTCCGTTCTGCCGGAATTGAAAGAAGATTGTGCATCTTCTATGTTCGTCGCGGTCAATGTCAAAAAGCCCTTATCTTCAATCTAGGTGTTTCTGCGTGCTGCTCCGGCCCAAAGAGTGCCCGGCGGAAAACGACAACGCAGGCATGTCGGGTGCCACTGTCTGCACCTGCACATAAAGTTTTGAGCAGATATCTTCTTTCGTTCGGCCGGAATTGCAAGACGTTTGTGCATCTTCAATATTGGTCGCGGTCCATGTCAAAAAGCCCTTATCTGCAATCTAGGTGTTTCTGCGTGCTGCGCCAGCCCAAAGAGTGCCCGGCTGAAAACGACAACGCAGGCATGTCGGGTGCCACTGTCTACACCTGCACAGAAAGTTGTGAGCAGATATCTCCTTCCATTCGGCCGGAATTGCAAGAAGTTTGTGCATCTTCTTTGTTCGTCGCGGTCAATGGCAAAAGGCGCTTATCTTCAATCTAGGTGTTTCTGCGTGCTGCGCCGGCCCAAAGAGTGCCCGGCGGAAAACGACAACGCAGGCATGTCGGGTGCCACTGTCTGCACCTGCACAGAAAGTTTTGAGCAGATATCTCCTTCCGTTCGGCCGGAATTGAAAGAAGATTGTGCATCTTCTATGTTCGTCGCGGTCAATGGCAAAAGGCGCTTATCTTCAATCTAGGTGTTTCTGCGTGCTGCTCCGGCCCAAAGAGTGCCCGACGGAAAACGACAACGCAGGCATGTCGGGTGCCACTGTCTACACCTGCACAGAAAGTTTTGAGCAGATATCTCCTTCCATTCGGCCGGAATTGCAAGAAGTTTGTGCATCTTCTATGTTCGTCGCGGTCAATGGCAAAAGGCGCTTATCTTCAATCTAGGTGTTTCTGCGTGCTGCTCCGGCCCAAAGAGTGCCCGGCGGAAAACGACAACGCAGGCATGTCGGGTGCCACTGTCTACACCTGCACAGAAAGATTTGAGCAGATATCTCCTTCCTTTCGGCCGGAATTGAAAGAAGATTGTGCATCTTCAATGTAGGTCGCGGTCAATGACAAAAAGGCGCTTATCTTCAATCTAGGTGTTTCTGCGTGCTGCGCCGGCCCAAAGAGTGCCCGGCTGAAAACGACAACGCAGGCATGTCGGGTGCCACTGTCTGCACCTGCACAGAAAATTTTGAGCAGATATCTCCTTCCATTCGGCCGGAATTGCAAGAAGTTTGTGCATCTTCTATGTTCGTCGCGGTCAATGGCAAAAGGCGCTTATCTTCAATCTAGGTGTTTCTGCGTGCTGCGCCGGCCAAAAGAGTGTTCGGCGGAAAACGACAACGCAGGCATGTCGGGTGCCACTGTCTGCACCTGCACAGAAAGTTTTGAGCAGATATCTTCTTTCGTTCGGCCGGAATTGCAAGACGTTTGTGCATCTTCAATATTGGTCGCGGTCAATGTCAAAAAGCCCTTATCTGCAATCTAGGTGTTTCTGCGTGCTGCTCCGGCCCAAAGAGTGCCCGGCTGAAAACGACAACGCAGGCATGTCGGGTGCCACTGTCTGCACCTGCACAGAAAGTTTTGAGCAGATATCTCCTTCCATTCGGCCGGAATTGCAAGAAGTTTGTGCATCTTCTATGTTCGTCGCGGTCAATGGCAAAAGGCGCTTATCTGCAATCTAGGTGTTTCTGCGTGCTGCGCCAGCCCAAAGAGTGCCAGGCTGAAAACGACAACGCAGGCATGTCGGGTGCCACTGTCTACACCTGCACAGAAAGTTTTGAGCAGATATCTCCTTCCATTCGGCCGGAATTGCAAGAAGTTTGTGCATCTTCTTTGTTCGTCGCGGTCAATGGCAAAAGGCGCTTATCTTCAATCTAGGTGTTTCTGCGTGCTGCGCCGGCCCAAAGAGTGCCCGGCGGAAAACGACAACGCAGGCATGTCGGGTGCCACTGTCTGCACCTGCACAGAAAGTTTTGAGCAGATATTTCCTTCCGTTCGGCCGGAATTGAAAGAAGATTGTGCATCTTCAATGTAGGTCGCGGTCAATCACAAAAAGGCGCTTATCTTCAATCTAGGTGTTTCTGCGTGCTGCGCCGGCCCAAAGAGTGCCCGGCGGAAAACGACAACGCAGGCATGTCGGGTGCCACTGTCAGCACCTGCACAGAAAGTTTTGAGCAGATATCTTCTTTCGTTCGGCCGGAATTGCAAGACGTTTGTGCATCTTCAATATTGGTCGCGGTCAATGTCAAAAAGCCCTTATCTGCAATCTAGGTGTTTCTGCGTGCTGCGCCGGCCCAAAGAGTGCCCGTCTGAAAACGACAACGCAGGCATGTCGGGTGCCGCTGTCTGCACCTGCACAGAAAGTTTTGAGCAGATATCTCCTTCCGTTCTGCCGGAATTGAAAGAAGATTGTGCATCGTCTATGTTCGTCGCGGTCAATGGCAAAAGGCGCTTATCTTCAATTTAGGTGTTTCTGCGTGCTGCTCCGGCCCAAAGAGTGCCCGGCGGAAAACGACAACGCAGGCATGTCGGGTGCCACTGTCTACAGCTGCACAGGAAGTTTTGAGCAGATATCTCCTTCCATTCGGCCGGAATTGCAAGAAGTTTGTGCATCTTCTATGTTCATCGCGGTCAATGGCAAAAGGCGCTTATCTTCAATCTAGGTGTTTCTGCGTGCTGCTCCGGCCCAAAGAGTGTCCGGCGGAAAACGACAACGCAGGCATGTCGGGTGCCACATTCTACACCTATACAGAAAGTTTTGAGCAGATATCTTCTTTCGTTCGGCCGGAAATGCAAGACGTTTGTGCATCTTCAATATTGGTCGCGGTCAATGTCTAAAAGCCCTTATCTGCAATCTAGGTGTTTCTGCGTGCTGCGCCGGCCCAAAGAGTGCCCGGCGGAAAACGACAACGCAGGCATGTCGGGTGCCACTGTCTGCACCAGCACAGAAAGATTTGAGCAGATATCTCCTTCCATTCGGCCGGAATTGCAAGAAGTTTGTGCATCTTCTATGTTCGTCGCGGTCAATGGCAAAAGGCGCTTATCTTCAATCTAGGTGTTTCTGCGTGCTGCTCCGGCCCAAAGAGTGCCCGGCGGAAAACGACAACGCAGGCATGTCGGGTGCCACTATCTACACCTGCACAGAAAGTTTTGAGCAGATATCTCCTTCCATTCGGCCGGAATTGCAAGACGTTTGTGCATCTTCTATGTTCGTCGCGGTCAATGGCAAAAGGCGCTTATCTTCAATCTAGGTGTTTCTGCGTGCTGCTCCGGCCCAAAGAGTGCCCGGCGGAAAACGACAACGCAGGCATGTCGGGTGCCACTATCTACACCTGCACAGAAAGATTTGAGCAGATATCTCCTTCCTTTCGGCCGGAATTGAAAGAAGATTGTGCATCTTCAATGTAGGTCGCGGTCAATGGCAAAAGGCGCTTATCTTCAATCTAGGTGTTTCTGCGTGCTGCGCCGGCCCAAAGAGTGCCCGGCGGAAAACGACAACGCAAGCATGTCGGGTGCCACTGTCTGCACCTGCACAGAAAGGTTTGAGCAGATATCTCCTTCCGTTCGGCCGGAATTGAAAGAAGTTTGTGCATCTTCAATGATGGTCGCGGTCAATGACAAAAAGGCCCTTATCTTCAATCTAGGTGTTTCTGCGTGCTGCGCTGGCCCAAAGAGTGCCCGGCTGAAAACGACAACGCAGGCATGTCGGGTGCCACTGTCTGCACCTGCACAGAAAGTTTTGAGCAGATATCTTCTTTCGTTCGGCCGGAATTGCAAGACGTTTGTGCATCTTCAATATTGGTCGCGGTCAATGTCAAAAAGCCCTTATCTGCAATCTAGGTGTTTCTGCGTGCTGCGCCGGCCCAAAGAGTGCCCGGCTGAAAACGACAACGCAGGCATGTCGGGTGCCACTGTCTGCACCTGCACAGAAAGTTTTGAGCAGATATCTCCTTCCGTTCTGGCGGAATTGAAAGAAGATTGTGCATCTTCTATGTTCGTCGCGGTCAATGGCAAAAGGCGCTTATTATCAATCTAGGTGTTTCTGCGTGCTGCTCCGGCCGAAAGAGTGCCCGGCGGAAAACGACAACGCAGGCATGTCGGGTGCCACTGTCTACACCTGCACAGAAAGTTTTCAGCAGATATCTCCTTCCATTCGGCCGGAATTGCAAGAAGTTTGTGCATCTTCTATGTTCGTCGCGGTCAATGGCAAAAGGCGCTTATCTTCAATCTAGGTGTTTCTGCGTGCTGCGCCGGCCCAAAGAGTCCCCGGCGGAAAACGACAACGCCGGCATGTCGGGTGCCACTGTCTGCACCTGCACAGCAAGTTTTGAGCAGATATCTCCTTCCGTTCGGCCGGAATTGAAAGAAGATTGTGCATCTTCAATGTAGGTCGCGGTCAATGACAAAAAGGCGCTTATCTTCAATCTAGGTGTTTCTGCGTGCTGCGCCGGCCCAAAGAGTGCCCGGCTGAAAACGACAACGCAGGCATGTCGGGTGCCACTGTCTGCACCTGCACAGAAAGTTTTGAGCAGATATCTTCTTTCGTTCGGCCGGAATTGCAAGACGTTTGTGCATCTTCAATATTGGTCGCGGTCAATGTCAAAAAGCCCTTATCTGCAATCTAGGTGTTTCTGCGTGCTGCGCCGGCCCAAAGAGTGCCCGGCTGAAAACGACAACGCAGGCATGTCGGGTGCCACTGTCTGCACTTGCACAGAAAGTTTTGAGCAGATATCTTCTTTCGTTCGGCCGGAATTGCAAGACGTTTGTGCATCTTCAATATTGGTCGCGGTCAATGTCAAAAAGCCCTTATCTGCAATCTAGGTGTTTCTGCGTGCTGCGCCGGCCCAAAGAGTGCCTGGCTGAAAACGACAACGCAGTCATGTCGGGTGCCACTGTCTGCACCAGCACAGAAAGATTTGAGCAGATATCTCCTTCCATTCGGCCGGAATTGCAAGAAGTTTGTGCATCTTCTATGTTCGTCGCGGTCAATGGCAAAAGGCGCTTATCTTCAATCTAGGTGTTTCTGCGTGCTGCGCCGGCCAAAAGAGTGTTCGGCGGAAAACGACAACGCAGGCATGTCGGGTGCCACTGTCTGCACCTGCACAGAAAGTTTTGAGCAGATATCTTCTTTCGTTCGGCCGGAATTGCAAGACGTTTGTGCATCTTCAATATTGGTCGCGGTCAATGTCAAAAAGCCCTTATCTGCAATCTAGGTGTTTCTGCGTGCTGCTCCGGCCCAAAGAGTGCCCGGCTGAAAACGACAACGCAGGCATGTCGGGTGCCACTGTCTGCACCTGCACAGAAAGGTTTGAGCAGATATCTCCTTCCATTCGGCCGAAATTGCAAGAAGTTTGTGCATCTTCTATGTTCGTCGCGGTCAATGACAAAAAGGCGCTTATCTTCAATCTAGGTGTTTCTGCGTGCTGCTCCGGCCCAAAGAGTGCCCGGCGGAAAACGACAACGCAGGCATGTCGGGTGCCACTGTCTACACCTGCACAGAAAGTTATGAGCAGATATCTCCTTCCATTCGGCCGGAATTGCAAGACGTTTGTGCATCTTCTATGTTCGTCGCGGTCAATGGCAAAAGGCGCTTATCTTCAATCTAGGTGTTTCTGCGTGCTGCTCCGGCCCAAAGAGTGCCCGACGGAAAACGACAACGCAGGCATGTCGGGTGCCACTGTCTGCACCTGCACAGAAAGTTTTGAGCAGATATCTTCTTTCGTTCGGCCGGAATTGCAAGACGTTTGTGCATCTTCAATATTGGTCGCGGTCAATGTCAAAAAGCCCTTATCTGCAATCTAGGTGTTTCTGCGTGCTGCGCCGGCCCAAAGAGTGCCCGGCTGAAAACGACAACGCAGGCATGTCGGGTGCCACTGTCTGCACCTGCACAGAAAGTTTTGAGCAGATATCTCCTTCCATTCGGCCGGAATTGAAAGAAGATTGTGCATCTTCAATGTAGGTCGCGGTCAATGACAAAAAGGCGCTTATCTTCAATCTAGGTGTTTCTGCGTGCTGCTCCGGCCCAAAGAGTGCCCGGCGGAAAACGACAACGCAGGCATGTCGGGTGCCACTGTCTGCACCTGCACAGAAAGTTTTGAGCAGATATCTTCTTTCGTTCTGCCGGAATTGAAAGACGTTTGTGCATCTTCAATGTAGGTCGCGGTTAATGACAAAAAGGCGCTTATCTTCAATCTAGGTGTTTCTGCGTGCTGCGCCGGCCCAAAGAGTGCCCGACTGAAAACGACAACGCAGGCATGTCGGGTGCCACTGTCTGCACCTGCACAGAAAGGTTTGAGCAGATATCTCCTTCCGTTCGGCCGGAATTGAAAGAAGATTGTGCATCTTCTATGTTCGTCGCGGTCAATGGCAAAAGGCGCTTATCTTCAATCTAGGTGTTTCTGCGTGCTGCTCCGGCCCAAAGAGTGCCCGGCGGAAAACGACAACGCAGGCATGTCGGGTGCCACGGTCTACACCTGCACAGAAAGTTATGAGCAGATATCTCCTTCCATTCAGCCGGAATTGCAAGACGTTTGTGCATCTTCAATATTGGTCGCGGTCAATGTCAAAAAGCCCTTATCTGCAATCTAGGTATTTCTGCGTGCTGCGCCGGCCCAAAGAGTGCCCGGCTGAAAACGACAGCGCAGGCATGTCGGGTGCCACTGTCTGCACCTGCACAGAAAGTTTTGAGCAGATATCTCCTTCCGTTCTGCCGGAATTGAAAGAAGATTGTGCATCTTCCATGTTCGTCGCGGTCAATGGCAAAAGGCGCTTATCTTCAATCTAGGTGTTTCTGCGTGCTGCTCCGGCCCAAAGAGTGCCCGGCGGAAAACGACAACGCAGGCATGTCGGGTGCCACTGTCTACACCTGCACAGAAAGATTTGAGCAGATATCTCCTTCCTTTCGGCCGGAATTGAAAGAAGATTGTGCATCTTCAATGTAGGTCGCGGTCAATGACAAAAAGGCGCTTATCTTCAATCTAGGTGTTTCTGCGTGCTGCGCCGGCCCAAAGAGTGCCCGGCTGAAAACGACAACGCAGGCATGTCGGGTGCCACTGTCTGCACCTGCACAGAAAGTTTTGAGCAGATATCTCCTTCCATTCGGCCGGAATTGCAAGAAGTTTGTGCATCTTCTATGTTCGTCGCGGTCAATGGCAAAAGGCGCTTATCTTCAATCTAGGTGTTTCTGCGTGCTGCGCCGGCCAAAAGAGTGTTCGGCGGAAAACGACAACGCAGGCATGTCGGGTGCCACTGTCTGCACCTGCACAGAAAGTTTTGAGCAGATATCTTCTTTCGTTCGGCCGGAATTGCAAGACGTTTGTGCATCTTCAATATTGGTCGCGGTCAATGTCAAAAAGCCCTTATCTGCAATCTAGGTGTTTCTGCGTGCTGCTCCGGCCCAAAGAGTGCCCGGCTGAAAACGACAACGCAGGCATGTCGGGTGCCACTGTCTGCACCTGCACAGAAAGTTTTGAGCAGATATCTCCTTCCGTTCTGCCGGAATTGAAAGAAGATTGTGCATCTTCTATGTTCGTCGCGGTCAATGGCAAAAGGCGCTTATCTTCAATCTAGGTGTTTCTGCGTGCTGCTCCGGCCGAAAGAGTGCCCGGCGGAAAACGACAACGCAGGCATGTCGGGTGCCACTGTCTACACCTGCACAGAAAGTTTTGAGCAGATATCTCCTTCCTTTCGGCCGGAATTGAAAGAAGATTGTGCATCTTCAATGTAGGTCGCGGTCAATGACAAAAAGGCGCTTATCTTCAATCTAGGTGTTTCTGCGTGCTGCGCCGGCCCAAAGAGTGCCCGGCTGAAAACGACAACGCAGGCATGTCGGGTGCCACTGTCTGCACCTGCACAGAAAGTTTTGAGCAGATATCTCCTTCCATTCGGCCGGAATTGCAAGAAGTTTGTGCATCTTCTATGTTCGTCGCGGTCAATGGCAAAAGGCGCTTATCTTCAATGTAGGTGTTTCTGCGTGCTGCGCCGGCCCAAAGAGTGTTCGGCGGAAAACGACAACGCAGGCATGTCGGGTGCCACTGTCTGCACCTGCACAGAAAGTTTTGAGCAGATATCTCCTTCCGTTCGGCCGGAATTGAAAGAAGATTGTGCATCTTCAATGTAGGTCGCGGTCAATGACAAAAAGGCGCTTATCTTCAATCTAGGTGTTTCTGCGTGCTGCTCCGGCCCAAAGAGTGCCCGGCGGAAAACGACAACGCAGGCATGTCGGGTGCCACTGTCTACACCTGCACAGAAAGTTTTGAGCAGATATCTCCTTCCATTCGGCCGGAATTGCAAGACGTTTGTGCATCTTCTATGTTCGTCGCGGTCAATGGCAAAAGGCGCTTATCTTCAATCTAGGTGTTTCTGCGTGCTGCGCCAGCCCAAAGAGTGCCCGGCGGAAAACGACAACGCAGGCATGTCGGGTGCCACTGTCTACACCTGCACAGAAAGTTTTGAGCAGATATCTCCTTCCATTCGGCCGGAATTGCAAGACGTTTGTGCATCTTCTATGTTCGTCGCGGTCAATGGCAAAAGGCGCTTATCTTCAATCAAGGTGTTTCTGCGTGCTGCGCCAGCCCAAAGAGTGCCAGGCGGAAAACGACAACGCAGGCATGTCGGGTGCCACTGTCTGCACCTGCGCAGAAAGTATTGAGCAGATATCTCCTTCCATTCGGCCGGAATTGCAAGAAGTTTGTGCATCTTCTATGTTCGTCGCGGTCAATGGCAAAAGGCGCTTATCTTCAATCTAGGTGTTTATGCGTGCTGCTCCGGCCCAAAGAGTGCCCGGCGGAAAACGACAACGCAGGCATGTCGGGTGCCACTGTCTGCACCTGCACAGAAAGTTTTGAGCAGATATCTTCTTTCGTTCGGCCGGAATTGCAAGACGTTTGTGCATCTTCAATATTGGTCGCGGTCAATGTCAAAAAGCCCTTATCTGCAATCTAGGTGTTTCTGCGTGCTGCGCCGGCCCAAAGAGTGCCCGGCTGAAAACGACAACGCAGGCATGTCGGGTTCCACTGTCTGCACCTGCACAGAAAGTTTTGAGCAGATATCTCCTTCCATTCGGCCGGAATTGCAAGAAGTTTGTGCATCTTCTATGTTCGTCGCGGTCAATGGCAAAAGGCGCTTATCTTCAATCTAGGTGTTTCTGCGTGCTGCTCCGGCCCAAAGAGTGCCCGGCGGAAAACGACAACGCAGGCATGTTGGGTGCCACTGTCTGCAACTGCACAGAAAGTTTTGAGCAGATATCTTCTTTCGTTCGGCCGGAATTGCAAGACGTTTGTGCATCTTCAATATTGGTCGCGGTCAATGTCAAAAAGCCCTTATCTGCAATCTAGGTGTTTCTGCGTGCTGCGCCGGCCCAAAGAGTGCCCGGCTGAAAACGACAACGCAGGCATGTCGGGTGCCACTGTCTGCACCTGCACAGAAAGGTTTGAGCAGATATCTCCTTCCGTTCGGCCGGAATTGAAAGAAGATTGTGCATCTTCTATGTTCGTCGCGGTCAATGGCAAAAGGCCCTTATCTTCAATCTAGGTGTTTCTGCGTGCTGCTCCGGCCCAAAGAGTGCCCGGCGGAAAACGACAACGCAGGCATGTCGGGTGCCACTGTCTGCACCTGCACAGAAAGTTTTGAGCAGATATCTTCTTTCGTTCGGCCGGAATTGCAAGACGTTTGTGCATCTTCAATATTGGTCGCGGTCAATGTCAAAAAGCCCTTATCTGCAATCTAGGTGTTTCTGCGTGCTGCGCCGGCCCAAAGAGTGCCCGGCTGAAAACGACAACGCAGGCATGTCGGGTTCCACTGTCTGCACCTGCACAGAAAGTTTTGAGCAGATATCTCCTTCCATTCGGCCGGAATTGCAAGAAGTTTGTGCATCTTCTATGTTCGTCGCGGTCAATGGCAAAAGGCGCTTATCTTCAATCTAGGTGTTTCTGCGTGCTGCTCCGGCCCAAAGAGTGCCCGGCGGAAAACGACAACGCAGGCATGTTGGGTGCCACTGTCTGCAACTGCACAGAAAGTTTTGAGCAGATATCTTCTTTCGTTCGGCCGGAATTGCAAGACGTTTGTGCATCTTCAATATTGGTCGCGGTCAATGTCAAAAAGCCCTTATCTGCAATCTAGGTGTTTCTGCCTGCTGCGCCGGCCCAAAGAGTGCCCGGCTGAAAACGACAACGCAGGCATGTCGGGTGCCACTGTCTGCACCTGCACAGAAAGGTTTGAGCAGATATCTCCTTCCGTTCGGCCGGAATTGAAAGAAGATTGTGCATCTTCTATGTTCGTCGCGGTCAATGGCAAAAGGCCCTTATCTTCAATCTAGGTGTTTCTGCGTGCTGCTCCGGCCCAAAGAGTGCCCGGCGGAAAACGACAACGCAGGCATGTCGGGTGCCACTGTCTACACCTGCACAGAAAGTTTTGAGCAGATATCTCCTTCCATTCGGCCGGAATTGCAAGACGTTTGTGCATCTTCAATGATGGTCGCGGTCAATGACAAAAAGGCGCTTATCTTCAATCTAGGTGTTTCTACGTGCTGCGCCGGCCCAAAGAGTGCCCGGCTGAAAACGACAACGCAGGCATGTCGGGTGCCACTGTCTGCACTTGCACAGAAAGTTTTGAGCAGATATCTTCTTTCGTTCGGCCGGAATTGCAAGACGTTTGTGCATCTTCAATATTGGTCGCGGTCAATGTCAAAAAGCCCTTATCTGCAATCTAGGTGTTTCTGCGTGCTGCGCCGGCCCAAAGAGTGCCTGGCTGAAAACGACAACGCAGGCATGTCGGGTGCCACTGTCTGCACCAGCACAGAAAGATTTGAGCAGATATCTCCTTCCATTCGGCCGGAATTGCAAGAAGTTTGTGCATCTTCTATGTTCGTCGCGGTCAATGGCAAAAGGCGCTTATCTTCCATCTAGGTGTTTCTACGTGCTGCGCTGGCCCAAAGAGTGCCCGGCGGAAAACGACAACGCAGGCATGTCGGGTGCCACTGTCTGCACCTGCACAGAAAGGTTTGAGCAGATATCTCCTTTCGTTCGGCCGCAATTGAAAGAAGTTTGTGCATCTTCAATGATGGTCGCGGTCAATGACAAAAAGGCCCTTATCTTCAATCTAGGTGTTTCTGCGTGCTGCGCTGGCCCAAAGAGTGCCCGGCTGAAAACGACAACGCAGGCATGTCGGGTGCCACTGTCTGCACCTGCACAGAAAGTTTTGAGCAGATATCTTCTTTCGTTCGGCCGGAATTGCAAGACGTTTGTGCATCTTCAATATTGGTCGCGGTCAATGTCAAAAAGCCCTTATCTGCAATCTAGGTGTTTCTGCGTGCTGCGCCGGCCCAAAGAGTGCCCGGCTGAAAACGACAACGCAGGCATGTCGGGTGCCACTGTCTGCACCTGCACAGAAAGTTTTGAGCAGATATCTCCTTCCATTCGGCCGGAATTGAAAGAAGATTGTGCATCTTCAATGTAGGTCGCGGTCAATGACAAAAAGGCGCTTATCTTCAATCTAGGTGTTTCTGCGTGCTGCGCCGGCCCAAAGAGTGCCCGGCTGAAAACGACAACGCAGGCATGTCGGGTGCCACTGTCTGCACCTGCACAGAAAGTTTTGAGCAGATATCTCCTTCCATTCGGCCGGAATTGCAAGAAGTTTGTGCATCTTCTATGTTCGTCGCGGTCAATGGCAAAAGGCGCTTATCTTCAATCTAGGTGTTTCTGCGTGCTGCGCCGGCCAAAAGAGTGTTCGGCGGAAAACGACAACGCAGGCATGTCGGGTGCCACTGTCTGCACCTGCACAGAAAGTTTTGAGCAGATATCTTCTTTCGTTCGGCCGGAATTGCAAGACGTTTGTGCATCTTCAATATTGGTCGCGGTCAATGTCAAAAAGCCCTTATCTGCAATCTAGGTGTTTCTGCGTGCTGCTCCGGCCCAAAGAGTGCCCGGCTGAAAACGACAACGCAGGCATGTCGGGTTCCACTGTCTGCACCTGCACAGAAAGTTTTGAGCAGATATCTCCTTCCATTCGGCCGGAATTGCAAGAAGTTTGTGCATCTTCTATGTTCGTCGCGGTCAATGGCAAAAGGCGCTTATCTTCAATCTAGGTGTTTCTGCGTGCTGCTCCGGCCCAAAGAGTGCCCGGCGGAAAACGACAACGCAGGCATGTTGGGTGCCACTGTCTGCAACTGCACAGAAAGTTTTGAGCAGATATCTTCTTTCGTTCGGCCGGAATTGCAAGACGTTTGTGCATCTTCAATATTGGTCGCGGTCAATGTCAAAAAGCCCTTATCTGCAATCTAGGTGTTTCTGCCTGCTGCGCCGGCCCAAAGAGTGCCCGGCTGAAAACGACAACGCAGGCATGTCGGGTGCCACTGTCTGCACCTGCACAGAAAGGTTTGAGCAGATATCTCCTTCCGTTCGGCCGGAATTGAAAGAAGATTGTGCATCTTCTATGTTCGTCGCGGTCAATGGCAAAAGGCCCTTATCTTCAATCTAGGTGTTTCTGCGTGCTGCTCCGGCCCAAAGAGTGCCCGGCGGAAAACGACAACGCAGGCATGTCGGGTGCCACTGTCTACACCTGCACAGAAAGTTTTGAGCAGATATCTCCTTCCATTCGGCCGGAATTGCAAGACGTTTGTGCATCTTCAATGATGGTCGCGGTCAATGACAAAAAGGCGCTTATCTTCAATCTAGGTGTTTCTACGTGCTGCGCCGGCCCAAAGAGTGCCCGGCTGAAAACGACAACGCAGGCATGTCGGGTGCCACTGTCTGCACTTGCACAGAAAGTTTTGAGCAGATATCTTCTTTCGTTCGGCCGGAATTGCAAGACGTTTGTGCATCTTCAATATTGGTCGCGGTCAATGTCAAAAAGCCCTTATCTGCAATCTAGGTGTTTCTGCGTGCTGCGCCGGCCCAAAGAGTGCCTGGCTGAAAACGACAACGCAGGCATGTCGGGTGCCACTGTCTGCACCAGCACAGAAAGATTTGAGCAGATATCTCCTTCCATTCGGCCGGAATTGCAAGAAGTTTGTGCATCTTCTATGTTCGTCGCGGTCAATGGCAAAAGGCGCTTATCTTCCATCTAGGTGTTTCTACGTGCTGCGCTGGCCCAAAGAGTGCCCGGCGGAAAACGACAACGCAGGCATGTCGGGTGCCACTGTCTGCACCTGCACAGAAAGGTTTGAGCAGATATCTCCTTTCGTTCGGCCGCAATTGAAAGAAGTTTGTGCATCTTCAATGATGGTCGCGGTCAATGACAAAAAGGCCCTTATCTTCAATCTAGGTGTTTCTGCGTGCTGCGCTGGCCCAAAGAGTGCCCGGCTGAAAACGACAACGCAGGCATGTCGGGTGCCACTGTCTGCACCTGCACAGAAAGTTTTGAGCAGATATCTTCTTTCGTTCGGCCGGAATTGCAAGACGTTTGTGCATCTTCAATATTGGTCGCGGTCAATGTCAAAAAGCCCTTATCTGCAATCTAGGTGTTTCTGCGTGCTGCGCCGGCCCAAAGAGTGCCCGGCTGAAAACGACAACGCAGGCATGTCGGGTGCCACTGTCTGCACCTGCACAGAAAGTTTTGAGCAGATATCTCCTTCCATTCGGCCGGAATTGAAAGAAGATTGTGCATCTTCAATGTAGGTCGCGGTCAATGACAAAAAGGCGCTTATCTTCAATCTAGGTGTTTCTGCGTGCTGCGCCGGCCCAAAGAGTGCCCGGCTGAAAACGACAACGCAGGCATGTCGGGTGCCACTGTCTGCACCTGCACAGAAAGTTTTGAGCAGATATCTCCTTCCATTCGGCCGGAATTGCAAGAAGTTTGTGCATCTTCTATGTTCGTCGCGGTCAATGGCAAAAGGCGCTTATCTTCAATCTAGGTGTTTCTGCGTGCTGCGCCGGCCAAAAGAGTGTTCGGCGGAAAACGACAACGCAGGCATGTCGGGTGCCACTGTCTGCACCTGCACAGAAAGTTTTGAGCAGATATCTTCTTTCGTTCGGCCGGAATTGCAAGACGTTTGTGCATCTTCAATATTGGTCGCGGTCAATGTCAAAAAGCCCTTATCTGCAATCTAGGTGTTTCTGCGTGCTGCTCCGGCCCAAAGAGTGCCCGGCTGAAAACGACAACGCAGGCATGTCGGGTGCCACTGTCTGCACCTGCACAGAAAGTTTTGAGCAGATATCTCCTTCCGTTCTGCCGGAATTGAAAGAAGATTGTGCATCTTCTATGTTCGTCGCGGTCAATGGCAAAAGGCGCTTATCTTCAATCTAGGTGTTTCTGCGTGCTGCTCCGGCCGAAAGAGTGCCCGGCGGAAAACGACAACGCAGGCATGTCGGGTGCCACTGTCTACACCTGCACAGAAAGTTTTGAGCAGATATCTCCTTCCTTTCGGCCGGAATTGAAAGAAGATTGTGCATCTTCAATGTAGGTCGCGGTCAATGACAAAAAGGCGCTTATCTTCAATCTAGGTGTTTCTGCGTGCTGCGCCGGCCCAAAGAGTGCCCGGCTGAAAACGACAACGCAGGCATGTCGGGTGCCACTGTCTGCACCTGCACAGAAAGTTTTGAGCAGATATCTCCTTCCATTCGGCCGGAATTGCAAGAAGTTTGTGCATCTTCTATGTTCGTCGCGGTCAATGGCAAAAGGCGCTTATCTTCAATGTAGGTGTTTCTGCGTGCTGCGCCGGCCCAAAGAGTGTTCGGCGGAAAACGACAACGCAGGCATGTCGGGTGCCACTGTCTGCACCTGCACAGAAAGTTTTGAGCAGATATCTCCTTCCGTTCGGCCGGAATTGAAAGAAGATTGTGCATCTTCAATGTAGGTCGCGGTCAATGACAAAAAGGCGCTTATCTTCAATCTAGGTGTTTCTGCGTGCTGCTCCGGCCCAAAGAGTGCCCGGCGGAAAACGACAACGCAGGCATGTCGGGTGCCACTGTCTACACCTGCACAGAAAGTTTTGAGCAGATATCTCCTTCCATTCGGCCGGAATTGCAAGACGTTTGTGCATCTTCTATGTTCGTCGCGGTCAATGGCAAAAGGCGCTTATCTTCAATCTAGGTGTTTCTGCGTGCTGCGCCAGCCCAAAGAGTGCCCGGCGGAAAACGACAACGCAGGCATGTCGGGTGCCACTGTCTACACCTGCACAGAAAGTTTTGAGCAGATATCTCCTTCCATTCGGCCGGAATTGCAAGACGTTTGTGCATCTTCTATGTTCGTCGCGGTCAATGGCAAAAGGCGCTTATCTTCAATCAAGGTGTTTCTGCGTGCTGCGCCAGCCCAAAGAGTGCCAGGCGGAAAACGACAACGCAGGCATGTCGGGTGCCACTGTCTGCACCTGCGCAGAAAGTATTGAGCAGATATCTCCTTCCATTCGGCCGGAATTGCAAGAAGTTTGTGCATCTTCTATGTTCGTCGCGGTCAATGGCAAAAGGCGCTTATCTTCAATCTAGGTGTTTATGCGTGCTGCTCCGGCCCAAAGAGTGCCCGGCGGAAAACGACAACGCAGGCATGTCGGGTGCCACTGTCTGCACCTGCACAGAAAGTTTTGAGCAGATATCTTCTTTCGTTCGGCCGGAATTGCAAGACGTTTGTGCATCTTCAATATTGGTCGCGGTCAATGTCAAAAAGCCCTTATCTGCAATCTAGGTGTTTCTGCGTGCTGCGCCGGCCCAAAGAGTGCCCGGCTGAAAACGACAACGCAGGCATGTCGGGTTCCACTGTCTGCACCTGCACAGAAAGTTTTGAGCAGATATCTCCTTCCATTCGGCCGGAATTGCAAGAAGTTTGTGCATCTTCTATGTTCGTCGCGGTCAATGGCAAAAGGCGCTTATCTTCAATCTAGGTGTTTCTGCGTGCTGCTCCGGCCCAAAGAGTGCCCGGCGGAAAACGACAACGCAGGCATGTTGGGTGCCACTGTCTGCAACTGCACAGAAAGTTTTGAGCAGATATCTTCTTTCGTTCGGCCGGAATTGCAAGACGTTTGTGCATCTTCAATATTGGTCGCGGTCAATGTCAAAAAGCCCTTATCTGCAATCTAGGTGTTTCTGCGTGCTGCGCCGGCCCAAAGAGTGCCCGGCTGAAAACGACAACGCAGGCATGTCGGGTGCCACTGTCTGCACCTGCACAGAAAGGTTTGAGCAGATATCTCCTTCCGTTCGGCCGGAATTGAAAGAAGATTGTGCATCTTCTATGTTCGTCGCGGTCAATGGCAAAAGGCCCTTATCTTCAATCTAGGTGTTTCTGCGTGCTGCTCCGGCCCAAAGAGTGCCCGGCGGAAAACGACAACGCAGGCATGTCGGGTGCCACTGTCTGCACCTGCACAGAAAGTTTTGAGCAGATATCTTCTTTCGTTCGGCCGGAATTGCAAGACGTTTGTGCATCTTCAATATTGGTCGCGGTCAATGTCAAAAAGCCCTTATCTGCAATCTAGGTGTTTCTGCGTGCTGCGCCGGCCCAAAGAGTGCCCGGCTGAAAACGACAACGCAGGCATGTCGGGTTCCACTGTCTG
Source organism: Hyla sarda (assembly GCF_029499605.1). Lineage (NCBI taxonomy): Eukaryota > Metazoa > Chordata > Amphibia > Anura > Hylidae > Hyla > Hyla sarda. The sequence continues at coordinate 171,471 of NW_026611010.1, forward strand.
CACCTGCACAGAAAGTTTTGAGCAGATATCTCCTTCCATTCGGCCGGAATTGCAAGAAGTTTGTGCATCTTCTATGTTCGTCGCGGTCAATGGCAAAAGGCGCTTATCTTCAATCTAGGTGTTTCTGCGTGCTGCTCCGGCCCAAAGAGTGCCCGGCGGAAAACGACAACGCAGGCATGTTGGGTGCCACTGTCTGCAACTGCACAGAAAGTTTTGAGCAGATATCTTCTTTCGTTCGGCCGGAATTGCAAGACGTTTGTGCATCTTCAATATTGGTCGCGGTCAATGTCAAAAAGCCCTTATCTGCAATCTAGGTGTTTCTGCCTGCTGCGCCGGCCCAAAGAGTGCCCGGCTGAAAACGACAACGCAGGCATGTCGGGTGCCACTGTCTGCACCTGCACAGAAAGGTTTGAGCAGATATCTCCTTCCGTTCGGCCGGAATTGAAAGAAGATTGTGCATCTTCTATGTTCGTCGCGGTCAATGGCAAAAGGCCCTTATCTTCAATCTAGGTGTTTCTGCGTGCTGCTCCGGCCCAAAGAGTGCCCGGCGGAAAACGACAACGCAGGCATGTCGGGTGCCACTGTCTACACCTGCACAGAAAGTTTTGAGCAGATATCTCCTTCCATTCGGCCGGAATTGCAAGACGTTTGTGCATCTTCAATGATGGTCGCGGTCAATGACAAAAAGGCGCTTATCTTCAATCTAGGTGTTTCTACGTGCTGCGCCGGCCCAAAGAGTGCCCGGCTGAAAACGACAACGCAGGCATGTCGGGTGCCACTGTCTGCACTTGCACAGAAAGTTTTGAGCAGATATCTTCTTTCGTTCGGCCGGAATTGCAAGACGTTTGTGCATCTTCAATATTGGTCGCGGTCAATGTCAAAAAGCCCTTATCTGCAATCTAGGTGTTTCTGCGTGCTGCGCCGGCCCAAAGAGTGCCTGGCTGAAAACGACAACGCAGGCATGTCGGGTGCCACTGTCTGCACCAGCACAGAAAGATTTGAGCAGATATCTCCTTCCATTCGGCCGGAATTGCAAGAAGTTTGTGCATCTTCTATGTTCGTCGCGGTCAATGGCAAAAGGCGCTTATCTTCCATCTAGGTGTTTCTACGTGCTGCGCTGGCCCAAAGAGTGCCCGGCGGAAAACGACAACGCAGGCATGTCGGGTGCCACTGTCTGCACCTGCACAGAAAGGTTTGAGCAGATATCTCCTTTCGTTCGGCCGCAATTGAAAGAAGTTTGTGCATCTTCAATGATGGTCGCGGTCAATGACAAAAAGGCCCTTATCTTCAATCTAGGTGTTTCTGCGTGCTGCGCTGGCCCAAAGAGTGCCCGGCTGAAAACGACAACGCAGGCATGTCGGGTGCCACTGTCTGCACCTGCACAGAAAGTTTTGAGCAGATATCTTCTTTCGTTCGGCCGGAATTGCAAGACGTTTGTGCATCTTCAATATTGGTCGCGGTCAATGTCAAAAAGCCCTTATCTGCAATCTAGGTGTTTCTGCGTGCTGCGCCGGCCCAAAGAGTGCCCGGCTGAAAACGACAACGCAGGCATGTCGGGTGCCACTGTCTGCACCTGCACAGAAAGTTTTGAGCAGATATCTCCTTCCGTTCTGGCGGAATTGAAAGAAGATTGTGCATCTTCTATGTTCGTCGCGGTCAATGGCAAAAGGCGCTTATTATCAATCTAGGTGTTTCTGCGTGCTGCTCCGGCCGAAAGAGTGCCCGGCGGAAAACGACAACGCAGGCATGTCGGGTGCCACTGTCTACACCTGCACAGAAAGTTTTCAGCAGATATCTCCTTCCATTCGGCCGGAATTGCAAGAAGTTTGTGCATCTTCTATGTTCGTCGCGGTCAATGGCAAAAGGCGCTTATCTTCAATCTAGGTGTTTCTGCGTGCTGCGCCGGCCCAAAGAGTCCCCGGCGGAAAACGACAACGCCGGCATGTCGGGTGCCACTGTCTGCACCTGCACAGCAAGTTTTGAGCAGATATCTCCTTCCGTTCGGCCGGAATTGAAAGAAGATTGTGCATCTTCAATGTAGGTCGCGGTCAATGACAAAAAGGCGCTTATCTTCAATCTAGGTGTTTCTGCGTGCTGCGCCGGCCCAAAGAGTGCCCGGCTGAAAACGACAACGCAGGCATGTCGGGTGCCACTGTCTGCACCTGCACAGAAAGTTTTGAGCAGATATCTTCTTTCGTTCGGCCGGAATTGCAAGACGTGCATCTTCAATATTGGTCGCGGTCAATGTCAAAAAGCCCTTATCTGCAATCTAGGTGTTTCTGCGTGCTGCGCCGGCCCAAAGAGTGCCCGGCTGAAATCGACAACGCAGGCATGTCGGGTGCCATTGTCTGCACCTGCACAAAAAGTTTTGAGCAGATATCTCCTTCCGTTCTGCCGAAATTGAAAGAAGATTGTGCATCTTCTATGTTCGTCGCGGTCAATGGCAAAAGGCGCTTATCTTCAATCTAGGTGTTTCTGCGTGCTGCTCCGGCCCAAAGAGTGCCCGACGGAAAACGACAACGCAGGCATGTCGGGTGCCACTGTCTACACCTGCACAGAAAGTTTTGAGCAGATATCTCCTTCCGTTCGGCCGGAATTGCAAGAAGTTTGTGCATCTTCAATATTGGTCGCGGTCAATGTCAAAAAGCCCTTATCTTCAATCTAGGTGTTTCTGCGTGCTGCTCCGGCCCAAAGAGTGCTCGGCGGAAAACGACAACGCAGGCATGTCAGGTGCCACTGTCTACACCTGCACAGAAAGTTTTGAGCAGATATCTCCTTCCATTCTGCCGGAATTGCAAGAAGTTTGTGCATCTTCTATGTACGTCGCGGTCAATGGCAAAAGGCGCTTATCTTCAATCTAGGTGTTTCTGCGTGCTGCGCCGGCCCAAAGAGTGCCCGGCGGAAAACGACAATGCAGGCATGTCGGGTGCCACTGTCTGCACCTGCACAGAAAGTTTTGAGCAGATTTCTTCTTTCGTTCGGCCGGAATTGCAAGACGTTTGTGCATCTTCAATATTGGTCGCGGTCAATGTCAAAAAGCCCTTATCTGCAATCTAGGTGTTTCTGCGTGCTGCGCCGGCCCAAAGAGTGCCCGGCTGAAAACGACAACGCAGGCATGTCGGGTGCCACTGTCTGCACCTGCACAGAAAGGTTTGAGCAGATATCTCCTTCCGTTCGGCCGGAATTGAAAGAAGATTGTGCATCTTCTATGTTCGTCGCGGTCAATGGCAAAAGGCGCTTATCTTCAATCTAGGTGTTTCTGCGTGCTGCTCCGGCCCAAAGAGTGCCCGGCGGAAAACGACAACGCAGGCATGTCGGGTGCCACTGTCTACACCTGCACAGAAAGTTTTGAGCAGATATCTCCTTCCATTCGGCCGGAATTGCAAGACGTTTGTGCATCTTCAATGATGGTCGCAGTCAATGACAAAAAGGCGCTTATCTTCAATCTAGGTGTTTCTACGTGCTGCGCCGGCCCAAAGAGTGCCCGGCTGAAAACGACAACGCAGGCATGTCGGGTGCCACTGTCTGCACTTGCACAGAAAGTTTTGAGCAGATATCTTCTTTCGTTCGGCCGGAATTGCAAGACGTTTGTGCATCTTCAATATTGGTCGCGGTCAATGTCAAAAAGCCCTTATCTGCAATCTAGGTGTTTCTGCGTGCTGCGCCGGCCCAAAGAGTGCCTGGCTGAAAACGACAACGCAGTCATGTCGGGTGCCACTGTCTGCACCAGCACAGAAAGATTTGAGCAGATATCTCCTTCCATTCGGCCGGAATTGCAAGAAGTTTGTGCATCTTCTATGTTCGTCGCGGTCAATGGCAAAAGGCGCTTATCTTCAATCTAAGTGTTTCTGCGTGCTGCTCCGGCCCAAAGAGTGCCCGGCGGAAAACGACAACGCAGGCATGTCGGGTGCCACTGTCTGCACCTGCACAGAAAGGTTTGAGCAGATATCTCCTTCCGTTCGGCCGGAATTGAAAGAAGTTTGTGCATCTTCAATGATGGTCGCGGTCAATGACAAAAAGGCGCTTATCTTCAATCTAGGTGTTTCTGCGTGCTGCGCCGGCCCAAAGAGTGCCCGGCTGAAAACGACAACGCAGGCATGTCGGGTGCCACTGTCTGCACCTGCACAGAAAGGTTTGAGCAGATATCTCCTTCCATTCGGCCGAAATTGCAAGAAGTTTGTGCATCTTCTATGTTCGTCGCGGTCAATGACAAAAAGGCGCTTATCTTCAATCTAGGTGTTTCTGCGTGCTGCTCCGGCCCAAAGAGTGCCCGGCGGAAAACGACAACGCAGGCATGTCGGGTGCCACTGTCTACACCTGCACAGAAAGTTATGAGCAGATATCTCCTTCCATTCGGCCGGAATTGCAAGACGTTTGTGCATCTTCTATGTTCGTCGCGGTCAATGGCAAAAGGCGCTTATCTTCAATCTAGGTGTTTCTGCGTGCTGCTCCGGCCCAAAGAGTGCCCGGCGGAAAACGACAACGCAGGCATGTCGGGTGCCACTGTCTGCACCTGCACAGAAAGTTTTGAGCAGATATCTTCTTTCGTTCGGCCGGAATTGCAAGACGTTTGTGCATCTTCAATATTGGTCGCGGTCAATGTCAAAAAGCCCTTATCTGCAATCTAGGTGTTTCTGCGTGCTGCGCCGGCCCAAAGAGTGCCCGGCGGAAAACGACAACGCAGGCATGTCGGGTGCCACTGTCTGCACCTGCACAGAAAGTTTTGAGCAGATATCTCCTTCCATTCGGCCGGAATTGAAAGAAGATTGTGCATCTTCAATGTAGGTCGCGGTCAATGACAAAAAGGCGCTTATCTTCAATCTAGGTGTTTCTGCGTGCTGCTCCGGCCCAAAGAGTGCCCGGCGGAAAACGACAACGCAGGCATGTCGGGTGCCACTGTCTGCACCTGCACAGAAAGTTTTGAGCAGATATCTTCTTTCGTTCTGCCGGAATTGAAAGACGTTTGTGCATCTTCAATGTAGGTCGCGTTCAATGACAAAAAGGCGCTTATCTTCAATCTAGGTGTTTCTGCGTGCTGCGCCGGCCCAAAGAGTGCCCGACTGAAAACGACAACGCAGGCATGTCGGGTGCCACTGTCTGCACCTGCACAGAAAGGTTTGAGCAGATATCTCCTTCCGTTCGGCCGGAATTGAAAGAAGATTGTGCATCTTCTATGTTCGTCGCGGTCAATGGCAAAAGGCGCTTATCTTCAATCTAGGTGTTTCTGCGTGCTGCTCCGGCCCAAAGAGTGCCCGGCGGAAAACGACAACGCAGGCATGTCGGGTGCCACTGTCTACACCTGCACAGAAAGTTTTGAGCAGATATCTCCTTCCATTCGGCCGGAATTGCAAGACGTTTGTGCATCTTCTATGTTCGTCGCGGTCAATGGCAAAAGGCGCTTATCTTCAATCAAGGTGTTTCTGCGTGCTGCGCCAGCCCAAAGAGTGCCAGGCGGAAAACGACAACGCAGGCATGTCGGGTGCCACTGTTTGCACCTGCGCAGAAAGTATTGAGCAGATATCTCCTTCCGTTCTGCCGGAATTGAAAGAAGATTGTGCATCTTCTATGTTCGTCGCGGTCAATGGCAAAAGGCGCTTATCTTCAATCTAGGTGTTTCTGCGTGCTGCGCCGGCCCAAAGAGTGCTCGGCGGAAAACGACAACGCAGGCATGTCGGGTGCCACTGTCTGCACCTGCACAGAAAGTTTTGAGCAGATATCTCCTTCCATTCGGCCGGAATTGCAAGAAGTTTGTGCATCTTCTATGTTCGTCGCGGTCAATGGCAAAAGGCGCTTATCTTCAATCTAGGTGTTTATGCGTGCTGCTCCGGCCCAAAGAGTGCCCGGCGGAAAACGACAACGCAGGCATGTCGGGTGCCACTGTCTGCACCTGCACAGAAAGTTTTGAGCAGATATCTTCTTTCGTTCGGCCGGAATTGCAAGACGTTTGTGCATCTTCAATATTGGTCGCGGTCAATGTCAAAAAGCCCTTATCTGCAATCTAGGTGTTTCTGCGTGCTGCGCCGGCCCAAAGAGTGCCCGGCTGAAAACGACAACGCAGGCATGTCGGGTTCCACTGTCTGCACCTGCACAGAAAGTTTTGAGCAGATATCTCCTTCCATTCGGCCGGAATTGCAAGAAGTTTGTGCATCTTCTATGTTCGTCGCGGTCAATGGCAAAAGGCGCTTATCTTCAATCTAGGTGTTTCTGCGTGCTGCTCCGGCCCAAAGAGTGCCCGGCGGAAAACGACAACGCAGGCATGTTGGGTGCCACTGTCTGCAACTGCACAGAAAGTTTTGAGCAGATATCTTCTTTCGTTCGGCCGGAATTGCAAGACGTTTGTGCATCTTCAATATTGGTCGCGGTCAATGTCAAAAAGCCCTTATCTGCAATCTAGGTGTTTCTGCGTGCTGCGCCGGCCCAAAGAGTGCCCGGCTGAAAACGACAACGCAGGCATGTCGGGTGCCACTGTCTGCACCTGCACAGAAAGGTTTGAGCAGATATCTCCTTCCGTTCGGCCGGAATTGAAAGAAGATTGTGCATCTTCTATGTTCGTCGCGGTCAATGGCAAAAGGCCCTTATCTTCAATCTAGGTGTTTCTGCGTGCTGCTCCGGCCCAAAGAGTGCCCGGCGGAAAACGACAACGCAGGCATGTCGGGTGCCACTGTCTGCACCTGCACAGAAAGTTTTGAGCAGATATCTTCTTTCGTTCGGCCGGAATTGCAAGACGTTTGTGCATCTTCAATATTGGTCGCGGTCAATGTCAAAAAGCCCTTATCTGCAATCTAGGTGTTTCTGCGTGCTGCGCCGGCCCAAAGAGTGCCCGGCTGAAAACGACAACGCAGGCATGTCGGGTTCCACTGTCTGCACCTGCACAGAAAGTTTTGAGCAGATATCTCCTTCCATTCGGCCGGAATTGCAAGAAGTTTGTGCATCTTCTATGTTCGTCGCGGTCAATGGCAAAAGGCGCTTATCTTCAATCTAGGTGTTTCTGCGTGCTGCTCCGGCCCAAAGAGTGCCCGGCGGAAAACGACAACGCAGGCATGTTGGGTGCCACTGTCTGCAACTGCACAGAAAGTTTTGAGCAGATATCTTCTTTCGTTCGGCCGGAATTGCAAGACGTTTGTGCATCTTCAATATTGGTCGCGGTCAATGTCAAAAAGCCCTTATCTGCAATCTAGGTGTTTCTGCCTGCTGCGCCGGCCCAAAGAGTGCCCGGCTGAAAACGACAACGCAGGCATGTCGGGTGCCACTGTCTGCACCTGCACAGAAAGGTTTGAGCAGATATCTCCTTCCGTTCGGCCGGAATTGAAAGAAGATTGTGCATCTTCTATGTTCGTCGCGGTCAATGGCAAAAGGCCCTTATCTTCAATCTAGGTGTTTCTGCGTGCTGCTCCGGCCCAAAGAGTGCCCGGCGGAAAACGACAACGCAGGCATGTCGGGTGCCACTGTCTACACCTGCACAGAAAGTTTTGAGCAGATATCTCCTTCCATTCGGCCGGAATTGCAAGACGTTTGTGCATCTTCAATGATGGTCGCGGTCAATGACAAAAAGGCGCTTATCTTCAATCTAGGTGTTTCTACGTGCTGCGCCGGCCCAAAGAGTGCCCGGCTGAAAACGACAACGCAGGCATGTCGGGTGCCACTGTCTGCACTTGCACAGAAAGTTTTGAGCAGATATCTTCTTTCGTTCGGCCGGAATTGCAAGACGTTTGTGCATCTTCAATATTGGTCGCGGTCAATGTCAAAAAGCCCTTATCTGCAATCTAGGTGTTTCTGCGTGCTGCGCCGGCCCAAAGAGTGCCTGGCTGAAAACGACAACGCAGGCATGTCGGGTGCCACTGTCTGCACCAGCACAGAAAGATTTGAGCAGATATCTCCTTCCATTCGGCCGGAATTGCAAGAAGTTTGTGCATCTTCTATGTTCGTCGCGGTCAATGGCAAAAGGCGCTTATCTTCCATCTAGGTGTTTCTACGTGCTGCGCTGGCCCAAAGAGTGCCCGGCGGAAAACGACAACGCAGGCATGTCGGGTGCCACTGTCTGCACCTGCACAGAAAGGTTTGAGCAGATATCTCCTTTCGTTCGGCCGCAATTGAAAGAAGTTTGTGCATCTTCAATGATGGTCGCGGTCAATGACAAAAAGGCCCTTATCTTCAATCTAGGTGTTTCTGCGTGCTGCGCTGGCCCAAAGAGTGCCCGGCTGAAAACGACAACGCAGGCATGTCGGGTGCCACTGTCTGCACCTGCACAGAAAGGTTTGAGCAGATATCTCCTTCCGTTCGGCCGGAATTGAAAGAAGTTTGTGCATCTTCAATGATGGTCGCGGTCAATGACAAAAAGGCGCTTATCTTCAATCTAGGTGTTTCTGCGTGCTGCGCCGGCCCAAAGAGTGCCCGGCTGAAAACGACAACGCAGGCATGTCGGGTGCCACTGTCTGCACCTGCACAGAAAGGTTTGAGCAGATATCTCCTTCCATTCGGCCGAAATTGCAAGAAGTTTGTGCATCTTCTATGTTCGTCGCGGTCAATGACAAAAAGGCGCTTATCTTCAATCTAGGTGTTTCTGCGTGCTGCTCCGGCCCAAAGAGTGCCCGGCGGAAAACGACAACGCAGGCATGTCGGGTGCCACTGTCTACACCTGCACAGAAAGTTATGAGCAGATATCTCCTTCCATTCGGCCGGAATTGCAAGACGTTTGTGCATCTTCTATGTTCGTCGCGGTCAATGGCAAAAGGCGCTTATCTTCAATCTAGGTGTTTCTGCGTGCTGCTCCGGCCCAAAGAGTGCCCGGCGGAAAACGACAACGCAGGCATGTCGGGTGCCACTGTCTGCACCTGCACAGAAAGTTTTGAGCAGATATCTTCTTTCGTTCGGCCGGAATTGCAAGACGTTTGTGCATCTTCAATATTGGTCGCGGTCAATGTCAAAAAGCCCTTATCTGCAATCTAGGTGTTTCTGCGTGCTGCGCCGGCCCAAAGAGTGCCCGGCTGAAAACGACAACGCAGGCATGTCGGGTGCCACTGTCTGCACCTGCACAGAAAGTTTTGAGCAGATATCTCCTTCCATTCGGCCGGAATTGAAAGAAGATTGTGCATCTTCAATGTAGGTCGCGGTCAATGACAAAAAGGCGCTTATCTTCAATCTAGGTGTTTCTGCGTGCTGCTCCGGCCCAAAGAGTGCCCGGCGGAAAACGACAACGCAGGCATGTCGGGTGCCACTATCTACACCTGCACAGAAAGTTTTGAGCAGATATCTCCTTCCATTCGGCCGGAATTGCAAGACGTTTGTGCATCTTCTATGTTCGTCGCGGTCAATGTCAAAAAGCCCTTATCTTCAATCTAGGTGTTTCTGCGTGCTGCTCCGGCCCAAAGAGTGCTCGGTGGAAAACGACAACGCAGGCATGTCGGGTGCCACTGTCTACACCTGCACAGAAAGTTTTGAGCAGATATCTCCTTCCATTCTGCCGGAATTGCAAGAAGTTTGTGCATCTTCTATGTACGTCGCGGTCAATGGCAAAAGGCGCTTATCTTCAATCTAGGTGTTTCTGCGTGCTGCGCCGGCCCAAAGAGTGCCCGGCGGAAAACGACAATGCAGGCATGTCGGGTGCCACTGTCTGCACCTGCACAGAAAGTTTTGAGCAGATTTCTTCTTTCGTTCGGCCGGAATTGCAAGACGTTTGTGCATCTTCAATATTGGTCGCGGTCAATGTCAAAAAGCCCTTATCTGCAATCTAGGTGTTTCTGCGTGCTGCGCCGGCCCAAAGAGTGCCCGGCTGAAAACGACAACGCAGGCATGTCGGGTGCCACTGTCTGCACCTGCACAGAAAGGTTTGAGCAGATATCTCCTTCCGTTCTGCCGGAATTGAAAGAAGATTGTGCATCTTCTATGTTCGTCGCGGTCAATGTCAAAAAGCCCTTATCTTCAATCTAGGTGTTTCTGCGTGCTGCTCCGGCCCAAAGAGTGCCCGGCGGAAAACGACAACGCAGGCATGTCGGGTGCCACTGTCTGCACCTGCACATAAAGTTTTGAGCAGATATCTTCTTTCGTTCGGCCGGAATTGCAAGACGTTTGTGCATCTTCAATATTGGTCGCGGTCCATGTCAAAAAGCCCTTATCTGCAATCTAGGTGTTTCTGCGTGCTGCGCCAGCCCAAAGAGTGCCCGGCTGAAAACGACAACGCAGGCATGTCGGGTGCCACTGTCTACACCTGCACAGAAAGTTGTGAGCAGATATCTCCTTCCATTCGGCCGGAATTGCAAGAAGTTTGTGCATCTTCTTTGTTCGTCGCGGTCAATGGCAAAAGGCGCTTATCTTCAATCTAGGTGTTTCTGCGTGCTGCGCCGGCCCAAAGAGTGCCCGGCGGAAAACGACAACGCAGGCATGTCGGGTGCCACTGTCTGCACCTGCACAGAAAGTTTTGAGCAGATATCTCCTTCCGTTCGGCCGGAATTGAAAGAAGATTGTGCATCTTCTATGTTCGTCGCGGTCAATGGCAAAAGGCGCTTATCTTCAATCTAGGTGTTTCTGCGTGCTGCTCCGGCCCAAAGAGTGCCCGACGGAAAACGACAACGCAGGCATGTCGGGTGCCACTGTCTACACCTGCACAGAAAGTTTTGAGCAGATATCTCCTTCCATTCGGCCGGAATTGCAAGAAGTTTGTGCATCTTCTATGTTCGTCGCGGTCAATGGCAAAAGGCGCTTATCTTCAATCTAGGTGTTTCTGCGTGCTGCTCCGGCCCAAAGAGTGCCCGGCGGAAAACGACAACGCAGGCATGTCGGGTGCCACTGTCTACACCTGCACAGAAAGATTTGAGCAGATATCTCCTTCCTTTCGGCCGGAATTGAAAGAAGATTGTGCATCTTCAATGTAGGTCGCGGTCAATGACAAAAAGGCGCTTATCTTCAATCTAGGTGTTTCTGCGTGCTGCGCCGGCCCAAAGAGTGCCCGGCTGAAAACGACAACGCAGGCATGTCGGGTGCCACTGTCTGCACCTGCACAGAAAATTTTGAGCAGATATCTCCTTCCATTCGGCCGGAATTGCAAGAAGTTTGTGCATCTTCTATGTTCGTCGCGGTCAATGGCAAAAGGCGCTTATCTTCAATCTAGGTGTTTCTGCGTGCTGCGCCGGCCAAAAGAGTGTTCGGCGGAAAACGACAACGCAGGCATGTCGGGTGCCACTGTCTGCACCTGCACAGAAAGTTTTGAGCAGATATCTTCTTTCGTTCGGCCGGAATTGCAAGACGTTTGTGCATCTTCAATATTGGTCGCGGTCAATGTCAAAAAGCCCTTATCTGCAATCTAGGTGTTTCTGCGTGCTGCTCCGGCCCAAAGAGTGCCCGGCTGAAAACGACAACGCAGGCATGTCGGGTGCCACTGTCTGCACCTGCACAGAAAGTTTTGAGCAGATATCTCCTTCCATTCGGCCGGAATTGCAAGAAGTTTGTGCATCTTCTATGTTCGTCGCGGTCAATGGCAAAAGGCGCTTATCTGCAATCTAGGTGTTTCTGCGTGCTGCGCCAGCCCAAAGAGTGCCAGGCTGAAAACGACAACGCAGGCATGTCGGGTGCCACTGTCTACACCTGCACAGAAAGTTTTGAGCAGATATCTCCTTCCATTCGGCCGGAATTGCAAGAAGTTTGTGCATCTTCTTTGTTCGTCGCGGTCAATGGCAAAAGGCGCTTATCTTCAATCTAGGTGTTTCTGCGTGCTGCGCCGGCCCAAAGAGTGCCCGGCGGAAAACGACAACGCAGGCATGTCGGGTGCCACTGTCTGCACCTGCACAGAAAGTTTTGAGCAGATATCTCCTTCCGTTCGGCCGGAATTGAAAGAAGATTGTGCATCTTCAATGTAGGTCGCGGTCAATCACAAAAAGGCGCTTATCTTCAATCTAGGTGTTTCTGCGTGCTGCGCCGGCCCAAAGAGTGCCCGGCGGAAAACGACAACGCAGGCATGTCGGGTGCCACTGTCAGCACCTGCACAGAAAGTTTTGAGCAGATATCTTCTTTCGTTCGGCCGGAATTGCAAGACGTTTGTGCATCTTCAATATTGGTCGCGGTCAATGTCAAAAAGCCCTTATCTGCAATCTAGGTGTTTCTGCGTGCTGCGCCGGCCCAAAGAGTGCCCGTCTGAAAACGACAACGCAGGCATGTCGGGTGCCGCTGTCTGCACCTGCACAGAAAGTTTTGAGCAGATATCTCCTTCCGTTCTGCCGGAATTGAAAGAAGATTGTGCATCGTCTATGTTCGTCGCGGTCAATGGCAAAAGGCGCTTATCTTCAATTTAGGTGTTTCTGCGTGCTGCTCCGGCCCAAAGAGTGCCCGGCGGAAAACGACAACGCAGGCATGTCGGGTGCCACTGTCTACAGCTGCACAGGAAGTTTTGAGCAGATATCTCCTTCCATTCGGCCGGAATTGCAAGAAGTTTGTGCATCTTCTATGTTCATCGCGGTCAATGGCAAAAGGCGCTTATCTTCAATCTAGGTGTTTCTGCGTGCTGCTCCGGCCCAAAGAGTGTCCGGCGGAAAACGACAACGCAGGCATGTCGGGTGCCACATTCTACACCTATACAGAAAGTTTTGAGCAGATATCTTCTTTCGTTCGGCCGGAAATGCAAGACGTTTGTGCATCTTCAATATTGGTCGCGGTCAATGTCTAAAAGCCCTTATCTGCAATCTAGGTGTTTCTGCGTGCTGCGCCGGCCCAAAGAGTGCCCGGCGGAAAACGACAACGCAGGCATGTCGGGTGCCACTGTCTGCACCAGCACAGAAAGATTTGAGCAGATATCTCCTTCCATTCGGCCGGAATTGCAAGAAGTTTGTGCATCTTCTATGTTCGTCGCGGTCAATGGCAAAAGGCGCTTATCTTCAATCTAGGTGTTTCTGCGTGCTGCTCCGGCCCAAAGAGTGCCCGGCGGAAAACGACAACGCAGGCATGTCGGGTGCCACTATCTACACCTGCACAGAAAGTTTTGAGCAGATATCTCCTTCCATTCGGCCGGAATTGCAAGACGTTTGTGCATCTTCTATGTTCGTCGCGGTCAATGGCAAAAGGCGCTTATCTTCAATCTAGGTGTTTCTGCGTGCTGCTCCGGCCCAAAGAGTGCCCGGCGGAAAACGACAACGCAGGCATGTCGGGTGCCACTATCTACACCTGCACAGAAAGATTTGAGCAGATATCTCCTTCCTTTCGGCCGGAATTGAAAGAAGATTGTGCATCTTCAATGTAGGTCGCGGTCAATGGCAAAAGGCGCTTATCTTCAATCTAGGTGTTTCTGCGTGCTGCGCCGGCCCAAAGAGTGCCCGGCGGAAAACGACAACGCAAGCATGTCGGGTGCCACTGTCTGCACCTGCACAGAAAGGTTTGAGCAGATATCTCCTTCCGTTCGGCCGGAATTGAAAGAAGTTTGTGCATCTTCAATGATGGTCGCGGTCAATGACAAAAAGGCCCTTATCTTCAATCTAGGTGTTTCTGCGTGCTGCGCTGGCCCAAAGAGTGCCCGGCTGAAAACGACAACGCAGGCATGTCGGGTGCCACTGTCTGCACCTGCACAGAAAGTTTTGAGCAGATATCTTCTTTCGTTCGGCCGGAATTGCAAGACGTTTGTGCATCTTCAATATTGGTCGCGGTCAATGTCAAAAAGCCCTTATCTGCAATCTAGGTGTTTCTGCGTGCTGCGCCGGCCCAAAGAGTGCCCGGCTGAAAACGACAACGCAGGCATGTCGGGTGCCACTGTCTGCACCTGCACAGAAAGTTTTGAGCAGATATCTCCTTCCGTTCTGGCGGAATTGAAAGAAGATTGTGCATCTTCTATGTTCGTCGCGGTCAATGGCAAAAGGCGCTTATTATCAATCTAGGTGTTTCTGCGTGCTGCTCCGGCCGAAAGAGTGCCCGGCGGAAAACGACAACGCAGGCATGTCGGGTGCCACTGTCTACACCTGCACAGAAAGTTTTCAGCAGATATCTCCTTCCATTCGGCCGGAATTGCAAGAAGTTTGTGCATCTTCTATGTTCGTCGCGGTCAATGGCAAAAGGCGCTTATCTTCAATCTAGGTGTTTCTGCGTGCTGCGCCGGCCCAAAGAGTCCCCGGCGGAAAACGACAACGCCGGCATGTCGGGTGCCACTGTCTGCACCTGCACAGCAAGTTTTGAGCAGATATCTCCTTCCGTTCGGCCGGAATTGAAAGAAGATTGTGCATCTTCAATGTAGGTCGCGGTCAATGACAAAAAGGCGCTTATCTTCAATCTAGGTGTTTCTGCGTGCTGCGCCGGCCCAAAGAGTGCCCGGCTGAAAACGACAACGCAGGCATGTCGGGTGCCACTGTCTGCACCTGCACAGAAAGTTTTGAGCAGATATCTTCTTTCGTTCGGCCGGAATTGCAAGACGTTTGTGCATCTTCAATATTGGTCGCGGTCAATGTCAAAAAGCCCTTATCTGCAATCTAGGTGTTTCTGCGTGCTGCGCCGGCCCAAAGAGTGCCCGGCTGAAAACGACAACGCAGGCATGTCGGGTGCCACTGTCTGCACCTGCACAGAAAGGTTTGAGCAGATATCTCCTTCCGTTCGGCCGGAATTGAAAGAAGATTGTGCATCTTCTATGTTCGTCGCGGTCAATGGCAAAAGGCGCTTATCTTCAATCTAGGTGTTTCTGCGTGCTGCTCCGGCCCAAAGAGTGCCCGGCGGAAAACGACAACGCAGGCATGTCGGGTGCCACTGTCTACACCTGCACAGAAAGTTTTGAGCAGATATCTCCTTCCATTCGGCCGGAATTGCAAGACGTTTGTGCATCTTCAATGATGGTCGCGGTCAATGACAAAAAGGCGCTTATCTTCAATCTAGGTGTTTCTACGTGCTGCGCCGGCCCAAAGAGTGCCCGGCTGAAAACGACAACGCAGGCATGTCGGGTGCCAATGTCTGCACTTGCACAGAAAGTTTTGAGCAGATATCTTCTTTCGTTCGGCCGGAATTGCAAGACGTTTGTGCATCTTCAATATTGGTCGCGGTCAATGTCAAAAAGCCCTTTTCTGCAATCTAGGTGTTTCTGCGTGCTGCGCCGGCCCAAAGAGTGCCTGGCTGAAAACGACAACGCAGGCATGTCGGGTGCCACTGTCTGCACCAGCACAGAAAGATTTGAGCAGATATCTCCTTCCATTCGGCCGGAATTGCAAGAAGTTTGTGCATCTTCTATGTTCGTCGCGGTCAATGGCAAAAGGCGCTTATCTTCAATCTAGGTGTTTCTGCGTGCTGCTCCGGCCCAAAGAGTGCCCGGCGGAAAACGACAACGCAGGCATGTCGGGTGCCACTGTCTACACCTGCACAGAAAGTTTTGAGCAGATATCTCCTTCCATTCGGCCGGAATTGCAAGACGTTTGTGCATCTTCAATGATGGTCGCGGTCAATGACAAAAAGGCGCTTATCTTCAATCTAGGTGTTTCTACGTGCTGCGCCGGCCCAAAGAGTGCCCGGCTGAAAACGACAACGCAGGCATGTCGGGTGCCAATGTCTGCACTTGCACAGAAAGTTTTGAGCAGATATCTTCTTTCGTTCGGCCGGAATTGCAAGACGTTTGTGCATCTTCAATATTGGTCGCGGTCAATGTCAAAAAGCCCTTTTCTGCAATCTAGGTGTTTCTGCGTGCTGCGCCGGCCCAAAGAGTGCCTGGCTGAAAACGACAACGCAGGCATGTCGGGTGCCACTGTCTGCACCAGCACAGAAAGATTTGAGCAGATATCTCCTTCCATTCGGCCGGAATTGCAAGAAGTTTGTGCATCTTCTATGTTCGTCGCGGTCAATGGCAAAAGGCGCTTATCTTCAATCTAGGTGTTTCTGCGTGCTGCTCCGGCCCAAAGAGTGCCCGGCGGAAAACGACAACGCAGGCATGTTGGGTGCCACTGTCTGCAACTGCACAGAAAGTTTTGAGCAGATATCTCCTTCCATTCGGCCGGAATTGAAAGAAGATTGTGCATCTTCAATGTAGGTCGCGGTCAATGACAAAAAGGCGCTTATCTTCAATCTAGGTGTTTCTGCGTGCTGCTCCGGCCCAAAGAGTGCCCGGCGGAAAACGACAACGCAGGCATGTCGGGTGCCACTGTCTGCACCTGCACAGAAAGTTTTGAGCAGATATCTTCTTTCGTTCTGCCGGAATTGAAAGACGTTTATGCATCTTCAATGTAGGTCGCGGTCAATGACAAAAAGGCGCTTATCTTCAATCTAGGTGTTTCTGCGTGCTGCGCCGGCCCAAAGAGTGCCCGACTGAAAACGACAACGCAGGCATGTCGGGTGCCACTGTCTGCACCTGCACAGAAAGGTTTGAGCAGATATCTCCTTCCGTTCGGCCGGAATTGAAAGAAGATTGTGCATCTTCTATGTTCGTCGCGGTCAATGGCAAAAGGCGCTTATCTTCAATCTAGGTGTTTCTGCGTGCTGCTCCGGCCCAAAGAGTGCCCGGCGGAAAACGACAACGCAGGCATGTCGGGTGCCACTGTCTACACCTGCACAGAAAGTTATGAGCAGATATCTCCTTCCATTCAGCCGGAATTGCAAGACGTTTGTGCATCTTCAATATTGGTCGGGGTCAATGTCAAAAAGCCCTTATCTGCAATCTAGGTGTTTCTGCGTGCTGCGCCGGCCTAAAGAGTGCCCGGCTGAAAACGACAGCGCAGGCATGTCGGGTGCCACTGTCTGCACCTGCACAGAAAGTTTTGAGCAGATATCTCCTTCCGTTCTGCCGGAATTGAAAGAAGATTGTGCATCTTCCATGTTCGTCGCGGTCAATGGCAAAAGGCGCTTATCTTCAATCTAGGTGTTTCTGCGTGCTGCGCCGGCCCAAAGAGTGCCCGGCTGAAAACGACAACGCAGGCATGTCGGGTGCCACTGTCTGCACCTGCACAGAAAGTTTTGAGCAGATATCTCCTTCCATTCGGCCGGAATTGCAAGAAGTTTGTGCATCTTCTATGTTCGTCGCGGTCAATGGCAAAAGGCGCTTATCTTCAATCTAGGTGTTTCTGCGTGCTGCGCCGGCCAAAAGAGTGTTCGGCGGAAAACGACAACGCAGGCATGTCGGGTGCCACTGTCTGCACCTGCACAGAAAGTTTTGAGCAGATATCTTCTTTCGTTCGGCCGGAATTGCAAGACGTTTGTGCATCTTCAATATTGGTCGCGGTCAATGTCAAAAAGCCCTTATCTGCAATCTAGGTGTTTCTGCGTGCTGCTCCGGCCCAAAGAGTGCCCGGCTGAAAACGACAACGCAGGCATGTCGGGTGCCACTGTCTGCACCTGCACAGAAAGTTTTGAGCAGATATCTCCTTCCGTTCTGCCGGAATTGAAAGAAGATTGTGCATCTTCTATGTTCGTCGCGGTCAATGGCAAAAGGCGCTTATCTTCAATCTAGGTCTTTCTGCGTGCTGCTCCGGCCGAAAGAGTGCCCGGCGGAAAACGACAACGCAGGCATGTCGGGTGCCACTGTCTACACCTGCACAGAAAGTTTTGAGCAGATATCTCCTTCCTTTCGGCCGGAATTGAAAGAAGATTGTGCATCTTCAATGTAGGTCGCGGTCAATGACAAAAAGGCGCTTATCTTCAATCTAGGTGTTTCTGCGTGCTGCGCCGGCCCAAAGAGTGCCCGGCTGAAAACGACAACGCAGGCATGTCGGGTGCCACTGTCTGCACCTGCACAGAAAGTTTTGAGCAGATATCTCCTTCCATTCGGCCGGAATTGCAAGAAGTTTGTGCATCTTCTATGTTCGTCGCGGTCAATGGCAAAAGGCGCTTATCTTCAATGTAGGTGTTTCTGCGTGCTGCGCCGGCCCAAAGAGTGTTCGGCGGAAAACGACAACGCAGGCATGTCGGGTGCCACTGTCTGCACCTGCACAGAAAGTTTTGAGCAGATATCTCCTTCCGTTCGGCCGGAATTGAAAGAAGATTGTGCATCTTCAATGTAGGTCGCGGTCAATGACAAAAAGGCGCTTATCTTCAATCTAGGTGTTTCTGCGTGCTGCTCCGGCCCAAAGAGTGCCCGGCGGAAAACGACAACGCAGGCATGTCGGGTGCCACTGTCTACACCTGCACAGAAAGTTTTGAGCAGATATCTCCTTCCATTCGGCCGGAATTGCAAGAAGTTTGTGCATCTTCTATGTTCGTCGCGGTCAATGGCAAAAGGCGCTTATCTTCAATCTAGGTGTTTATGCGTGCTGCTCCGGCCCAAAGAGTGCCCGGCGGAAAACGACAACGCAGGCATGTCGGGTGCCACTGTCTGCACCTGCACAGAAAGTTTTGAGCAGATATCTTCTTTCGTTCGGCCGGAATTGCAAGACGTTTGTGCATCTTCAATATTGGTCGCGGTCAATGTCAAAAAGCCCTTATCTGCAATCTAGGTGTTTCTGCGTGCTGCGCCGGCCCAAAGAGTGCCCGGCTGAAAACGACAACGCAGGCATGTCGGGTTCCACTGTCTGCACCTGCACAGAAAGTTTTGAGCAGATATCTCCTTCCATTCGGCCGGAATTGCAAGAAGTTTGTGCATCTTCTATGTTCGTCGCGGTCAATGGCAAAAGGCGCTTATCTTCAATCTAGGTGTTTCTGCGTGCTGCTCCGGCCCAAAGAGTGCCCGGCGGAAAACGACAACGCAGGCATGTTGGGTGCCACTGTCTGCAACTGCACAGAAAGTTTTGAGCAGATATCTTCTTTCGTTCGGCCGGAATTGCAAGACGTTTGTGCATCTTCAATATTGGTCGCGGTCAATGTCAAAAAGCCCTTATCTGCAATCTAGGTGTTTCTGCGTGCTGCGCCGGCCCAAAGAGTCCCCGGCGGAAAACGACAACGCCGGCATGTCGGGTGCCACTGTCTGCACCTGCACAGCAAGTTTTGAGCAGATATCTCCTTCCGTTCGGCCGGAATTGAAAGAAGATTGTGCATCTTCAATGTAGGTCGCGGTCAATGACAAAAAGGCGCTTATCTTCAATCTAGGTGTTTCTGCGTGCTGCGCCGGCCCAAAGAGTGCCCGGCTGAAAACGACAACGCAGGCATGTCGGGTGCCACTGTCTGCACCTGCACAGAAAGTTTTGAGCAGATATCTTCTTTCGTTCGGCCGGAATTGCAAGACGTTTGTGCATCTTCAATATTGGTCGCGGTCAATGTCAAAAAGCCCTTATCTGCAATCTAGGTGTTTCTGCGTGCTGCGCCGGCCCAAAGAGTGCCCGGCTGAAAACGACAACGCAGGCATGTCGGGTGCCATTGTCTGCACCTGCACAAAAAGTTTTGAGCAGATATCTCCTTCCGTTCTGCCGAAATTGAAAGAAGATTGTGCATCTTCTATGTTCGTCGCGGTCAATGGCAAAAGGCGCTTATCTTCAATCTAGGTGTTTCTGCGTGCTGCTCCGGCCCAAAGAGTGCCCGACGGAAAACGACAACGCAGGCATGTCGGGTGCCACTGTCTACACCTGCACAGAAAGTTTTGAGCAGATATCTCCTTCCATTCGGCCGGAATTGCAAGAAGTTTGTGCATCTTCTATGTTCGTCGCGGTCAATGGCAAAAGGCGCTTATCTTCAATATAGGTGTTTCTGCGTGCTGCTCCGGCCCAAAGAGTGCCCGGCGGAAAACGACAACGCAGGCATGTCGGGTGCCACTGTCTACACCTGCACAGAAAGTTTTGAGCAGATATCTCCTTCCGTTCGGCCGGAATTGCAAGAAGTTTGTGCATCTTCAATATTGGTCGCGGTCAATGTCAAAAAGCCCTTATCTTCAATCTAGGTGTTTCTGCGTGCTGCTCCGGCCCAAAGAGTGCTCGGCGGAAAACGACAACGCAGGCATGTCGGGTGCCACTGTCTGCACCTGCACAGAAAGTTTTGAGCAGATATCTCCTTCCATTCGGCCGGAATTGCAAGAAGTTTGTGCATCTTCTATGTTCGTCGCGGTCAATGGCAAAAGGCGCTTATCTTCAATCTAGGTGTTTCTGCGTGCTGCTCCGGCCCAAAGAGTGCCCGGCGGAAAACGACAACGCAGGCATGTTGGGTGCCACTGTCTGCAACTGCACAGAAAGTTTTGAGCAGATATCTTCTTTCGTTCGGCCGGAATTGCAAGACGTTTGTGCATCTTCAATATTGGTCGCGGTCAATGTCAAAAAGCCCTTATCTGCAATCTAGGTGTTTCTGCGTGCTGCGCCGGCCCAAAGAGTGCCCGGCTGAAAACGACAACGCAGGCATGTCGGGTGCCACTGTCTGCACCTGCACAGAAAGGTTTGAGCAGATATCTCCTTCCGTTCGGCCGGAATTGAAAGAAGATTGTGCATCTTCTATGTTCGTCGCGGTCAATGGCAAAAGGCGCTTATCTTCAATCTAGGTGTTTCTGCGTGCTGCTCCGGCCCAAAGAGTGCCCGGCGGAAAACGACAACGCAGGCATGTCGGGTGCCACTGTCTACACCTGCACAGAAAGTTTTGAGCAGATATCTCCTTCCATTCGGCCGGAATTGCAAGACGTTTGTGCATCTTCAATGATGGTCGCGGTCAATGACAAAAAGGCGCTTATCTTCAATCTAGGTGTTTCTACGTGCTGCGCCGGCCCAAAGAGTGCCCGGCTGAAAACGACAACGCAGGCATGTCGGGTGCCACTGTCTGCACCTGCACATAAAGTTTTGAGCAGATATCTTCTTTCGTTCGGCCGGAATTAAAAGACGTTTGTGCATCTTCAATATTGGTCGCGGTCCATGTCAAAAAGCCCTTATCTGCAATCTAGGTGTTTCTGCGTGCTGCGCCAGCCCAAAGAGTGCCAGGCTGAAAACGACAACGCAGGCATGTCGGGTGCCACTGTCTACACCTGCACAGAAAGTTTTGAGCAGATATCTCCTTCCATTCGGCCGGAATTGCAAGAAGTTTGTGCATCTTCTTTGTTCGTCGCGGTCAATGGCAAAAGGCGCTTATCTTCAATCTAGGTGTTTCTGCGTGCTGCGCCGGCCCAAAGAGTGCCCGGCGGAAAACGACAACGCAGGCATGTCGGGTGCCACTGTCTGCACCTGCACAGAAAGTTTTGAGCAGATATCTCCTTCCGTTCGGCCGGAATTGAAAGAAGATTGTGCATCTTCAATGTAGGTCGCGGTCAATCACAAAAAGGCGCTTATCTTCAATCTAGGTGTTTCTGCGTGCTGCGCCGGCCCAAAGAGTGCCCGGCGGAAAACGACAACGCAGGCATGTCGGGTGCCACTGTCAGCACCTGCACAGAAAGTTTTGAGCAGATATCTTCTTTCGTTCGGCCGGAATTGCAAGACGTTTGTGCATCTTCAATATTGGTCGCGGTCAATGTCAAAAAGCCCTTATCTGCAATCTAGGTGTTTCTGCGTGCTGCGCCGGCCCAAAGAGTGCCCGTCTGAAAACGACAACGCAGGCATGTCGGGTGCCGCTGTCTGCACCTGCACAGAAAGTTTTGAGCAGATATCTCCTTCCGTTCTGCCGGAATTGAAAGAAGATTGTGCATCGTCTATGTTCGTCGCGGTCAATGGCAAAAGGCGCTTATCTTCAATCTAGGTGTTTCTGCGTGCTGCTCCGGCCCAAAGAGTGCCCGGCGGAAAACGACAACGCAGGCATGTCGGGTGCCACTGTCTACAGCTGCACAGAAAGTTTTGAGCAGATATCTCCTTCCATTCGGCCGGAATTGCAAGAAGTTTGTGCATCTTCTATGTTCATCGCGGTCAATGGCAAAAGGCGCTTATCTTCAATCTAGGTGTTTCTGCGTGCTGCTCCGGCCCAAAGAGTGTCCGGCGGAAAACGACAACGCAGGCATGTCGGGTGCCACTGTCTACACCTACACAGAAAGTTTTGAGCAGATATCTTCTTTCGTTCGGCCGGAAATGCAAGACGTTTGTGCATCTTCAATATTGGTCGCGGTCAATGTCTAAAAGCCCTTATCTGCAATCTAGGTGTTTCTGCGTGCTGCGCCGGCCCAAAGAGTGCCCGGCGGAAAACGACAACGCAGGCATGTCGGGTACCACTGTCTGCACCAGCACAGAAAGATTTGAGCAGATATCTCCTTCCATTCGGCCGGAATTGCAAGAAGTTTGTGCATCTTCTATGTTCGTCGCGGTCAATGGCAAAAGGCGCTTATCTTCAATCTAGGTGTTTCTGCGTGCTGCTCCGGCCCAAAGAGTGCCCGGCGGAAAACGACAACGCAGGCATGTCGGGTGCCACTATCTACACCTGCACAGAAAGTTTTGAGCAGATATCTCCTTCCATTCGGCCGAAATTGCAAGACGTTTGTGCATCTTCTATGTTCGTCGCGGTCAATGGCAAAAGGCGCTTATCTTCAATCTAGGTGTTTCTGCGTGCTGCTCCGGCCCAAAGAGTGCCCGGCGGAAAACGACAACGCAGGCATGTCGGGTGCCACTATCTACACCTGCACAGAAAGTTTTGAGCAGATATCTCCTTCCATTCGGCCGGAATTGCAAAACGTTTGTGCATCTTCTATGTTCGTCGCGGTCAATGGCAAAAGGCGCTTATCTTCAATCTAGGTGTTTCTGCGTGCTGCGCCGGCCCAAAGAGTGCCCGGCGGAAAACGACAACGCAGGCATGTCGGGTGCCACTGTCTGCACCTACACAGAAAGGTTTGAGCAGATATCTCCTTCCGTTCGGCCGGAATTGAAAGAAGTTTGTGCATCTTCAATGATGGTCGCGGTCAATGACAAAAAGGCCCTTATCTTCAATCTAGGTGTTTCTGCGTGCTGCGCTGGCCCAAAGAGTGCCCGGCTGAAAACGACAACGCAGGCATGTCGGGTGCCACTGTCTGCACCTGCACAGAAAGTTTTGAGCAGATATCTTCTTTCGTTCGGCCGGAATTGCAAGACGTTTGTGCATCTTCAATATTGGTCGCGGTCAATGTCAAAAAGCCCTTATCTGCAATCTAGGTGTTTCTGCGTGCTGCGCCGGCCCAAAGAGTGCCCGGCTGAAAACGACAACGCAGGCATGTCGGGTGCCACTGTCTACACCTGCACAGAAAGTTTTCAGCAGATATCTCCTTCCATTCGGCCGGAATTGCAAGAAGTTTGTGCATCTTCTATGTTCGTCGCGGTCAATGGCAAAAGGCGCTTATCTTCAATCTAGGTGTTTCTGCGTGCTGCGCCGGCCCAAAGAGTCCCCGGCGGAAAACGACAACGCCGGCATGTCGGGTGCCACTGTCTGCACCTGCACAGCAAGTTTTGAGCAGATATCTCCTTCCGTTCGGCCGGAATTGAAAGAAGATTGTGCATCTTCAATGTAGGTCGCGGTCAATGACAAAAAGGCGCTTATCTTCAATCTAGGTGTTTCTGCGTGCTGCGCCGGCCCAAAGAGTGCCCGGCTGAAAACGACAACGCAGGCATGTCGGGTGCCACTGTCTGCACCTGCACAGAAAGTTTTGAGCAGATATCTTCTTTCGTTCGGCCGGAATTGCAAGACGTTTGTGCATCTTCAATATTGGTCGCGGTCAATGTCAAAAAGCCCTTATCTGCAATCTAGGTGTTTCTGCGTGCTGCGCCGGCCCAAAGAGTGCCCGGCTGAAAACGACAACGCAGGCATGTCGGGTGCCATTGTCTGCACCTGCACAAAAAGTTTTGAGCAGATATCTCCTTCCGTTCTGCCGAAATTGAAAGAAGATTGTGCATCTTCTATGTTCGTCGCGGTCAATGGCAAAAGGCGCTTATCTTCAATCTAGGTGTTTCTGCGTGCTGCTCCGGCCCAAAGAGTGCCCGACGGAAAACGACAACGCAGGCATGTCGGGTGCCACTGTCTACACCTGCACAGAAAGTTTTGAGCAGATATCTCCTTCCGTTCGGCCGGAATTGCAAGAAGTTTGTGCATCTTCAATATTGGTCGCGGTCAATGTCAAAAAGCCCTTATCTTCAATCTAGGTGTTTCTGCGTGCTGCTCCGGCCCAAAGAGTGCTCGGCGGAAAACGACAACGCAGGCACGTCGGGTGCCACTGTCTACACCTGCACAGAAAGTTTTGAGCAGATATCTCCTTCCATTCTGCCGGAATTGCAAGAAGTTTGTGCATCTTCTATGTACGTCGCGGTCAATGGCAAAAGGCGCTTATCTTCAATCTAGGTGTTTCTGCGTGCTGCGCCGGCCCAAAGAGTGCCCGGCGGAAAACGACAATGCAGGCATGTCGGGTGCCACTGTCTGCACCTGCACAGAAAGTTTTGAGCAGATTTCTTCTTTCGTTCGGCCGGAATTGCAAGACGTTTGTGCATCTTCAATATTGGTCGCGGTCAATGTCAAAAAGCCCTTATCTGCAATCTAGGTGTTTCTGCGTGCTGCGCCGGCCCAAAGAGTGCCCGGCTGAAAACGACAACGCAGGCATGTCGGGTGCCACTGTCTGCACCTGCACAGAAAGGTTTGAGCAGATATCTCCTTCCGTTCGGCCGGAATTGAAAGAAGATTGTGCATCTTCTATGTTCGTCGCGGTCAATGGCAAAAGGCGCTTATCTTCAATCTAGGTGTTTCTGCGTGCTGCTCCGGCCCAAAGAGTGCCCGGCGGAAAACGACAACGCAGGCATGTCGGGTGCCACTGTCTACACCTGCACAGAAAGTTTTGAGCAGATATCTCCTTCCATTCGGCCGGAATTGCAAGACGTTTGTGCATCTTCAATGATGGTCGCGGTCAATGACAAAAAGGCGCTTATCTTCAATCTAGGTGTTTCTACGTGCTGCGCCGGCCCAAAGAGTGCCCGGCTGAAAACGACAACGCAGGCATGTCGGGTGCCACTGTCTGCACTTGCACAGAAAGTTTTGAGCAGATATCTTCTTTCGTTCGGCCGGAATTGCAAGACGTTTGTGCATCTTCAATATTGGTCGCGGTCAATGTCAAAAAGCCCTTATCTGCAATCTAGGTGTTTCTGCGTGCTGCGCCGGCCCAAAGAGTGCCTGGCTGAAAACGACAACGCAGTCATGTCGGGTGCCACTGTCTGCACCAGCACAGAAAGATTTGAGCAGATATCTCCTTCCATTCGGCCGGAATTGCAAGAAGTTTGTGCATCTTCTATGTTCGTCGCGGTCAATGGCAAAAGGCGCTTATCTTCAATCTAAGTGTTTCTGCGTGCTGCTCCGGCCCAAAGAGTGCCCGGCGGAAAACGACAACGCAGGCATGTCGGGTGCCACTGTCTGCACCTGCACAGAAAGGTTTGAGCAGATATCTCCTTCCGTTCGGCCGGAATTGAAAGAAGTTTGTGCATCTTCAATGATGGTCGCGGTCAATGACAAAAAGGCGCTTATCTTCAATCTAGGTGTTTCTGCGTGCTGCGCCGGCCCAAAGAGTGCCCGGCTGAAAACGACAACGCAGGCATGTCGGGTGCCACTGTCTGCAACTGCACAGAAAGGTTTGAGCAGATATCTCCTTCCATTCGGCCGAAATTGCAAGAAGTTTGTGCATCTTCTATGTTCGTCGCGGTCAATGACAAAAAGGCGCTTATCTTCAATCTAGGTGTTTCTGCGTGCTGCTCCGGCCCAAAGAGTGCCCGGCGGAAAACGACAACGCAGGCATGTCGGGTGCCACTGTCTACACCTGCACAGAAAGTTATGAGCAGATATCTCCTTCCATTCGGCCGGAATTGCAAGACGTTTGTGCATCTTCTATGTTCGTCGCGGTCAATGGCAAAAGGCGCTTATCTTCAATCTAGGTGTTTCTGCGTGCTGCTCCGGCCCAAAGAGTGCCCGGCGGAAAACGACAACGCAGGCATGTCGGGTGCCACTGTCTGCACCTGCACAGAAAGTTTTGAGCAGATATCTTCTTTCGTTCGGCCGGAATTGCAAGACGTTTGTGCATCTTCAATATTGGTCGCGGTCAATGTCAAAAAGCCCTTATCTGCAATCTAGGTGTTTCTGCGTGCTGCGCCGGCCCAAAGAGTGCCCGGCTGAAAACGACAACGCAGGCATGTCGGGTGCCACTGTCTGCACCTGCACAGAAAGTTTTGAGCAGATATCTCCTTCCATTCGGCCGGAATTGAAAGAAGATTGTGCATCTTCAATGTAGGTCGCGGTCAATGACAAAAAGGCGCTTATCTTCAATCTAGGTGTTTCTGCGTGCTGCTCCGGCCCAAAGAGTGCCCGGCGGAAAACGACAACGCAGGCATGTCGGGTGCCACTATCTACACCTGCACAGAAAGTTTTGAGCAGATATCTCCTTCCATTCGGCCGGAATTGCAAGACGTTTGTGCATCTTCTATGTTCGTCGCGGTCAATGTCAAAAAGCCCTTATCTTCAATCTAGGTGTTTCTGCGTGCTGCTCCGGCCCAAAGAGTGCTCGGTGGAAAACGACAACGCAGGCATGTCGGGTGCCACTGTCTACACCTGCACAGAAAGTTTTGAGCAGATATCTCCTTCCATTCTGCCGGAATTGCAAGAAGTTTGTGCATCTTCTATGTACGTCGCGGTCAATGGCAAAAGGCGCTTATCTTCAATCTAGGTGTTTCTGCGTGCTGCGCCGGCCCAAAGAGTGCCCGGCGGAAAACGACAATGCAGGCATGTCGGGTGCCACTGTCTGCACCTGCACAGAAAGTTTTGAGCAGATTTCTTCTTTCGTTCGGCCGGAATTGCAAGACGTTTGTGCATCTTCAATATTGGTCGCGGTCAATGTCAAAAAGCCCTTATCTGCAATCTAGGTGTTTCTGCGTGCTGCGCCGGCCCAAAGAGTGCCCGGCTGAAAACGACAACGCAGGCATGTCGGGTGCCACTGTCTGCACCTGCACAGAAAGGTTTGAGCAGATATCTCCTTCCGTTCTGCCGGAATTGAAAGAAGATTGTGCATCTTCTATGTTCGTCGCGGTCAATGTCAAAAAGCCCTTATCTTCAATCTAGGTGTTTCTGCGTGCTGCTCCGGCCCAAAGAGTGCCCGGCGGAAAACGACAACGCAGGCATGTCGGGTGCCACTGTCTGCACCTGCACATAAAGTTTTGAGCAGATATCTTCTTTCGTTCGGCCGGAATTGCAAGACGTTTGTGCATCTTCAATATTGGTCGCGGTCCATGTCAAAAAGCCCTTATCTGCAATCTAGGTGTTTCTGCGTGCTGCGCCAGCCCAAAGAGTGCCCGGCTGAAAACGACAACGCAGGCATGTCGGGTGCCACTGTCTACACCTGCACAGAAAGTTGTGAGCAGATATCTCCTTCCATTCGGCCGGAATTGCAAGAAGTTTGTGCATCTTCTTTGTTCGTCGCGGTCAATGGCAAAAGGCGCTTATCTTCAATCTAGGTGTTTCTGCGTGCTGCGCCGGCCCAAAGAGTGCCCGGCGGAAAACGACAACGCAGGCATGTCGGGTGCCACTGTCTGCACCTGCACAGAAAGTTTTGAGCAGATATCTCCTTCCGTTCGGCCGGAATTGAAAGAAGATTGTGCATCTTCTATGTTCGTCGCGGTCAATGGCAAAAGGCGCTTATCTTCAATCTAGGTGTTTCTGCGTGCTGCTCCGGCCCAAAGAGTGCCCGACGGAAAACGACAACGCAGGCATGTCGGGTGCCACTGTCTACACCTGCACAGAAAGTTTTGAGCAGATATCTCCTTCCATTCGGCCGGAATTGCAAGAAGTTTGTGCATCTTCTATGTTCGTCGCGGTCAATGGCAAAAGGCGCTTATCTTCAATCTAGGTGTTTCTGCGTGCTGCTCCGGCCCAAAGAGTGCCCGGCGGAAAACGACAACGCAGGCATGTCGGGTGCCACTGTCTACACCTGCACAGAAAGATTTGAGCAGATATCTCCTTCCTTTCGGCCGGAATTGAAAGAAGATTGTGCATCTTCAATGTAGGTCGCGGTCAATGACAAAAAGGCGCTTATCTTCAATCTAGGTGTTTCTGCGTGCTGCGCCGGCCCAAAGAGTGCCCGGCTGAAAACGACAACGCAGGCATGTCGGGTGCCACTGTCTGCACCTGCACAGAAAATTTTGAGCAGATATCTCCTTCCATTCGGCCGGAATTGCAAGAAGTTTGTGCATCTTCTATGTTCGTCGCGGTCAATGGCAAAAGGCGCTTATCTTCAATCTAGGTGTTTCTGCGTGCTGCGCCGGCCAAAAGAGTGTTCGGCGGAAAACGACAACGCAGGCATGTCGGGTGCCACTGTCTGCACCTGCACAGAAAGTTTTGAGCAGATATCTTCTTTCGTTCGGCCGGAATTGCAAGACGTTTGTGCATCTTCAATATTGGTCGCGGTCAATGTCAAAAAGCCCTTATCTGCAATCTAGGTGTTTCTGCGTGCTGCTCCGGCCCAAAGAGTGCCCGGCTGAAAACGACAACGCAGGCATGTCGGGTGCCACTGTCTGCACCTGCACAGAAAGTTTTGAGCAGATATCTCCTTCCATTCGGCCGGAATTGCAAGAAGTTTGTGCATCTTCTATGTTCGTCGCGGTCAATGGCAAAAGGCGCTTATCTGCAATCTAGGTGTTTCTGCGTGCTGCGCCAGCCCAAAGAGTGCCAGGCTGAAAACGACAACGCAGGCATGTCGGGTGCCACTGTCTACACCTGCACAGAAAGTTTTGAGCAGATATCTCCTTCCATTCGGCCGGAATTGCAAGAAGTTTGTGCATCTTCTTTGTTCGTCGCGGTCAATGGCAAAAGGCGCTTATCTTCAATCTAGGTGTTTCTGCGTGCTGCGCCGGCCCAAAGAGTGCCCGGCGGAAAACGACAACGCAGGCATGTCGGGTGCCACTGTCTGCACCTGCACAGAAAGTTTTGAGCAGATATCTCCTTCCGTTCGGCCGGAATTGAAAGAAGATTGTGCATCTTCAATGTAGGTCGCGGTCAATCACAAAAAGGCGCTTATCTTCAATCTAGGTGTTTCTGCGTGCTGCGCCGGCCCAAAGAGTGCCCGGCGGAAAACGACAACGCAGGCATGTCGGGTGCCACTGTCAGCACCTGCACAGAAAGTTTTGAGCAGATATCTTCTTTCGTTCGGCCGGAATTGCAAGACGTTTGTGCATCTTCAATATTGGTCGCGGTCAATGTCAAAAAGCCCTTATCTGCAATCTAGGTGTTTCTGCGTGCTGCGCCGGCCCAAAGAGTGCCCGTCTGAAAACGACAACGCAGGCATGTCGGGTGCCGCTGTCTGCACCTGCACAGAAAGTTTTGAGCAGATATCTCCTTCCGTTCTGCCGGAATTGAAAGAAGATTGTGCATCGTCTATGTTCGTCGCGGTCAATGGCAAAAGGCGCTTATCTTCAATTTAGGTGTTTCTGCGTGCTGCTCCGGCCCAAAGAGTGCCCGGCGGAAAACGACAACGCAGGCATGTCGGGTGCCACTGTCTACAGCTGCACAGGAAGTTTTGAGCAGATATCTCCTTCCATTCGGCCGGAATTGCAAGAAGTTTGTGCATCTTCTATGTTCATCGCGGTCAATGGCAAAAGGCGCTTATCTTCAATCTAGGTGTTTCTGCGTGCTGCTCCGGCCCAAAGAGTGTCCGGCGGAAAACGACAACGCAGGCATGTCGGGTGCCACATTCTACACCTATACAGAA
This sequence comes from Hyla sarda, assembly GCF_029499605.1. NCBI lineage: Eukaryota > Metazoa > Chordata > Amphibia > Anura > Hylidae > Hyla > Hyla sarda. The sequence goes on from NW_026611010.1 coordinate 200,914, forward strand.
AGTTTTGAGCAGATATCTTCTTTCGTTCGGCCGGAAATGCAAGACGTTTGTGCATCTTCAATATTGGTCGCGGTCAATGTCTAAAAGCCCTTATCTGCAATCTAGGTGTTTCTGCGTGCTGCGCCGGCCCAAAGAGTGCCCGGCGGAAAACGACAACGCAGGCATGTCGGGTGCCACTGTCTGCACCAGCACAGAAAGATTTGAGCAGATATCTCCTTCCATTCGGCCGGAATTGCAAGAAGTTTGTGCATCTTCTATGTTCGTCGCGGTCAATGGCAAAAGGCGCTTATCTTCAATCTAGGTGTTTCTGCGTGCTGCTCCGGCCCAAAGAGTGCCCGGCGGAAAACGACAACGCAGGCATGTCGGGTGCCACTATCTACACCTGCACAGAAAGTTTTGAGCAGATATCTCCTTCCATTCGGCCGGAATTGCAAGACGTTTGTGCATCTTCTATGTTCGTCGCGGTCAATGGCAAAAGGCGCTTATCTTCAATCTAGGTGTTTCTGCGTGCTGCTCCGGCCCAAAGAGTGCCCGGCGGAAAACGACAACGCAGGCATGTCGGGTGCCACTATCTACACCTGCACAGAAAGATTTGAGCAGATATCTCCTTCCTTTCGGCCGGAATTGAAAGAAGATTGTGCATCTTCAATGTAGGTCGCGGTCAATGGCAAAAGGCGCTTATCTTCAATCTAGGTGTTTCTGCGTGCTGCGCCGGCCCAAAGAGTGCCCGGCGGAAAACGACAACGCAAGCATGTCGGGTGCCACTGTCTGCACCTGCACAGAAAGGTTTGAGCAGATATCTCCTTCCGTTCGGCCGGAATTGAAAGAAGTTTGTGCATCTTCAATGATGGTCGCGGTCAATGACAAAAAGGCCCTTATCTTCAATCTAGGTGTTTCTGCGTGCTGCGCTGGCCCAAAGAGTGCCCGGCTGAAAACGACAACGCAGGCATGTCGGGTGCCACTGTCTGCACCTGCACAGAAAGTTTTGAGCAGATATCTTCTTTCGTTCGGCCGGAATTGCAAGACGTTTGTGCATCTTCAATATTGGTCGCGGTCAATGTCAAAAAGCCCTTATCTGCAATCTAGGTGTTTCTGCGTGCTGCGCCGGCCCAAAGAGTGCCCGGCTGAAAACGACAACGCAGGCATGTCGGGTGCCACTGTCTGCACCTGCACAGAAAGTTTTGAGCAGATATCTCCTTCCGTTCTGGCGGAATTGAAAGAAGATTGTGCATCTTCTATGTTCGTCGCGGTCAATGGCAAAAGGCGCTTATTATCAATCTAGGTGTTTCTGCGTGCTGCTCCGGCCGAAAGAGTGCCCGGCGGAAAACGACAACGCAGGCATGTCGGGTGCCACTGTCTACACCTGCACAGAAAGTTTTCAGCAGATATCTCCTTCCATTCGGCCGGAATTGCAAGAAGTTTGTGCATCTTCTATGTTCGTCGCGGTCAATGGCAAAAGGCGCTTATCTTCAATCTAGGTGTTTCTGCGTGCTGCGCCGGCCCAAAGAGTCCCCGGCGGAAAACGACAACGCCGGCATGTCGGGTGCCACTGTCTGCACCTGCACAGCAAGTTTTGAGCAGATATCTCCTTCCGTTCGGCCGGAATTGAAAGAAGATTGTGCATCTTCAATGTAGGTCGCGGTCAATGACAAAAAGGCGCTTATCTTCAATCTAGGTGTTTCTGCGTGCTGCGCCGGCCCAAAGAGTGCCCGGCTGAAAACGACAACGCAGGCATGTCGGGTGCCACTGTCTGCACCTGCACAGAAAGTTTTGAGCAGATATCTTCTTTCGTTCGGCCGGAATTGCAAGACGTTTGTGCATCTTCAATATTGGTCGCGGTCAATGTCAAAAAGCCCTTATCTGCAATCTAGGTGTTTCTGCGTGCTGCGCCGGCCCAAAGAGTGCCCGGCTGAAAACGACAACGCAGGCATGTCGGGTGCCACTGTCTGCACTTGCACAGAAAGTTTTGAGCAGATATCTTCTTTCGTTCGGCCGGAATTGCAAGACGTTTGTGCATCTTCAATATTGGTCGCGGTCAATGTCAAAAAGCCCTTATCTGCAATCTAGGTGTTTCTGCGTGCTGCGCCGGCCCAAAGAGTGCCTGGCTGAAAACGACAACGCAGTCATGTCGGGTGCCACTGTCTGCACCAGCACAGAAAGATTTGAGCAGATATCTCCTTCCATTCGGCCGGAATTGCAAGAAGTTTGTGCATCTTCTATGTTCGTCGCGGTCAATGGCAAAAGGCGCTTATCTTCAATCTAGGTGTTTCTGCGTGCTGCGCCGGCCAAAAGAGTGTTCGGCGGAAAACGACAACGCAGGCATGTCGGGTGCCACTGTCTGCACCTGCACAGAAAGTTTTGAGCAGATATCTTCTTTCGTTCGGCCGGAATTGCAAGACGTTTGTGCATCTTCAATATTGGTCGCGGTCAATGTCAAAAAGCCCTTATCTGCAATCTAGGTGTTTCTGCGTGCTGCTCCGGCCCAAAGAGTGCCCGGCTGAAAACGACAACGCAGGCATGTCGGGTGCCACTGTCTGCACCTGCACAGAAAGGTTTGAGCAGATATCTCCTTCCATTCGGCCGAAATTGCAAGAAGTTTGTGCATCTTCTATGTTCGTCGCGGTCAATGACAAAAAGGCGCTTATCTTCAATCTAGGTGTTTCTGCGTGCTGCTCCGGCCCAAAGAGTGCCCGGCGGAAAACGACAACGCAGGCATGTCGGGTGCCACTGTCTACACCTGCACAGAAAGTTATGAGCAGATATCTCCTTCCATTCGGCCGGAATTGCAAGACGTTTGTGCATCTTCTATGTTCGTCGCGGTCAATGGCAAAAGGCGCTTATCTTCAATCTAGGTGTTTCTGCGTGCTGCTCCGGCCCAAAGAGTGCCCGACGGAAAACGACAACGCAGGCATGTCGGGTGCCACTGTCTGCACCTGCACAGAAAGTTTTGAGCAGATATCTTCTTTCGTTCGGCCGGAATTGCAAGACGTTTGTGCATCTTCAATATTGGTCGCGGTCAATGTCAAAAAGCCCTTATCTGCAATCTAGGTGTTTCTGCGTGCTGCGCCGGCCCAAAGAGTGCCCGGCTGAAAACGACAACGCAGGCATGTCGGGTGCCACTGTCTGCACCTGCACAGAAAGTTTTGAGCAGATATCTCCTTCCATTCGGCCGGAATTGAAAGAAGATTGTGCATCTTCAATGTAGGTCGCGGTCAATGACAAAAAGGCGCTTATCTTCAATCTAGGTGTTTCTGCGTGCTGCTCCGGCCCAAAGAGTGCCCGGCGGAAAACGACAACGCAGGCATGTCGGGTGCCACTGTCTGCACCTGCACAGAAAGTTTTGAGCAGATATCTTCTTTCGTTCTGCCGGAATTGAAAGACGTTTGTGCATCTTCAATGTAGGTCGCGGTTAATGACAAAAAGGCGCTTATCTTCAATCTAGGTGTTTCTGCGTGCTGCGCCGGCCCAAAGAGTGCCCGACTGAAAACGACAACGCAGGCATGTCGGGTGCCACTGTCTGCACCTGCACAGAAAGGTTTGAGCAGATATCTCCTTCCGTTCGGCCGGAATTGAAAGAAGATTGTGCATCTTCTATGTTCGTCGCGGTCAATGGCAAAAGGCGCTTATCTTCAATCTAGGTGTTTCTGCGTGCTGCTCCGGCCCAAAGAGTGCCCGGCGGAAAACGACAACGCAGGCATGTCGGGTGCCACGGTCTACACCTGCACAGAAAGTTATGAGCAGATATCTCCTTCCATTCAGCCGGAATTGCAAGACGTTTGTGCATCTTCAATATTGGTCGCGGTCAATGTCAAAAAGCCCTTATCTGCAATCTAGGTATTTCTGCGTGCTGCGCCGGCCCAAAGAGTGCCCGGCTGAAAACGACAGCGCAGGCATGTCGGGTGCCACTGTCTGCACCTGCACAGAAAGTTTTGAGCAGATATCTCCTTCCGTTCTGCCGGAATTGAAAGAAGATTGTGCATCTTCCATGTTCGTCGCGGTCAATGGCAAAAGGCGCTTATCTTCAATCTAGGTGTTTCTGCGTGCTGCTCCGGCCCAAAGAGTGCCCGGCGGAAAACGACAACGCAGGCATGTCGGGTGCCACTGTCTACACCTGCACAGAAAGATTTGAGCAGATATCTCCTTCCTTTCGGCCGGAATTGAAAGAAGATTGTGCATCTTCAATGTAGGTCGCGGTCAATGACAAAAAGGCGCTTATCTTCAATCTAGGTGTTTCTGCGTGCTGCGCCGGCCCAAAGAGTGCCCGGCTGAAAACGACAACGCAGGCATGTCGGGTGCCACTGTCTGCACCTGCACAGAAAGTTTTGAGCAGATATCTCCTTCCATTCGGCCGGAATTGCAAGAAGTTTGTGCATCTTCTATGTTCGTCGCGGTCAATGGCAAAAGGCGCTTATCTTCAATCTAGGTGTTTCTGCGTGCTGCGCCGGCCAAAAGAGTGTTCGGCGGAAAACGACAACGCAGGCATGTCGGGTGCCACTGTCTGCACCTGCACAGAAAGTTTTGAGCAGATATCTTCTTTCGTTCGGCCGGAATTGCAAGACGTTTGTGCATCTTCAATATTGGTCGCGGTCAATGTCAAAAAGCCCTTATCTGCAATCTAGGTGTTTCTGCGTGCTGCTCCGGCCCAAAGAGTGCCCGGCTGAAAACGACAACGCAGGCATGTCGGGTGCCACTGTCTGCACCTGCACAGAAAGTTTTGAGCAGATATCTCCTTCCGTTCTGCCGGAATTGAAAGAAGATTGTGCATCTTCTATGTTCGTCGCGGTCAATGGCAAAAGGCGCTTATCTTCAATCTAGGTGTTTCTGCGTGCTGCTCCGGCCGAAAGAGTGCCCGGCGGAAAACGACAACGCAGGCATGTCGGGTGCCACTGTCTACACCTGCACAGAAAGTTTTGAGCAGATATCTCCTTCCTTTCGGCCGGAATTGAAAGAAGATTGTGCATCTTCAATGTAGGTCGCGGTCAATGACAAAAAGGCGCTTATCTTCAATCTAGGTGTTTCTGCGTGCTGCGCCGGCCCAAAGAGTGCCCGGCTGAAAACGACAACGCAGGCATGTCGGGTGCCACTGTCTGCACCTGCACAGAAAGTTTTGAGCAGATATCTCCTTCCATTCGGCCGGAATTGCAAGAAGTTTGTGCATCTTCTATGTTCGTCGCGGTCAATGGCAAAAGGCGCTTATCTTCAATGTAGGTGTTTCTGCGTGCTGCGCCGGCCCAAAGAGTGTTCGGCGGAAAACGACAACGCAGGCATGTCGGGTGCCACTGTCTGCACCTGCACAGAAAGTTTTGAGCAGATATCTCCTTCCGTTCGGCCGGAATTGAAAGAAGATTGTGCATCTTCAATGTAGGTCGCGGTCAATGACAAAAAGGCGCTTATCTTCAATCTAGGTGTTTCTGCGTGCTGCTCCGGCCCAAAGAGTGCCCGGCGGAAAACGACAACGCAGGCATGTCGGGTGCCACTGTCTACACCTGCACAGAAAGTTTTGAGCAGATATCTCCTTCCATTCGGCCGGAATTGCAAGACGTTTGTGCATCTTCTATGTTCGTCGCGGTCAATGGCAAAAGGCGCTTATCTTCAATCTAGGTGTTTCTGCGTGCTGCGCCAGCCCAAAGAGTGCCCGGCGGAAAACGACAACGCAGGCATGTCGGGTGCCACTGTCTACACCTGCACAGAAAGTTTTGAGCAGATATCTCCTTCCATTCGGCCGGAATTGCAAGACGTTTGTGCATCTTCTATGTTCGTCGCGGTCAATGGCAAAAGGCGCTTATCTTCAATCAAGGTGTTTCTGCGTGCTGCGCCAGCCCAAAGAGTGCCAGGCGGAAAACGACAACGCAGGCATGTCGGGTGCCACTGTCTGCACCTGCGCAGAAAGTATTGAGCAGATATCTCCTTCCATTCGGCCGGAATTGCAAGAGGTTTGTGCATCTTCTATGTTCGTCGCGGTCAATGGCAAAAGGCGCTTATCTTCAATCTAGGTGTTTATGCGTGCTGCTCCGGCCCAAAGAGTGCCCGGCGGAAAACGACAACGCAGGCATGTCGGGTGCCACTGTCTGCACCTGCACAGAAAGTTTTGAGCAGATATCTTCTTTCGTTCGGCCGGAATTGCAAGACGTTTGTGCATCTTCAATATTGGTCGCGGTCAATGTCAAAAAGCCCTTATCTGCAATCTAGGTGTTTCTGCGTGCTGCGCCGGCCCAAAGAGTGCCCGGCTGAAAACGACAACGCAGGCATGTCGGGTTCCACTGTCTGCACCTGCACAGAAAGTTTTGAGCAGATATCTCCTTCCATTCGGCCGGAATTGCAAGAAGTTTGTGCATCTTCTATGTTCGTCGCGGTCAATGGCAAAAGGCGCTTATCTTCAATCTAGGTGTTTCTGCGTGCTGCTCCGGCCCAAAGAGTGCCCGGCGGAAAACGACAACGCAGGCATGTTGGGTGCCACTGTCTGCAACTGCACAGAAAGTTTTGAGCAGATATCTTCTTTCGTTCGGCCGGAATTGCAAGACGTTTGTGCATCTTCAATATTGGTCGCGGTCAATGTCAAAAAGCCCTTATCTGCAATCTAGGTGTTTCTGCGTGCTGCGCCGGCCCAAAGAGTGCCCGGCTGAAAACGACAACGCAGGCATGTCGGGTGCCACTGTCTGCACCTGCACAGAAAGGTTTGAGCAGATATCTCCTTCCGTTCGGCCGGAATTGAAAGAAGATTGTGCATCTTCTATGTTCGTCGCGGTCAATGGCAAAAGGCCCTTATCTTCAATCTAGGTGTTTCTGCGTGCTGCTCCGGCCCAAAGAGTGCCCGGCGGAAAACGACAACGCAGGCATGTCGGGTGCCACTGTCTGCACCTGCACAGAAAGTTTTGAGCAGATATCTTCTTTCGTTCGGCCGGAATTGCAAGACGTTTGTGCATCTTCAATATTGGTCGCGGTCAATGTCAAAAAGCCCTTATCTGCAATCTAGGTGTTTCTGCGTGCTGCGCCGGCCCAAAGAGTGCCCGGCTGAAAACGACAACGCAGGCATGTCGGGTTCCACTGTCTGCACCTGCACAGAAAGTTTTGAGCAGATATCTCCTTCCATTCGGCCGGAATTGCAAGAAGTTTGTGCATCTTCTATGTTCGTCGCGGTCAATGGCAAAAGGCGCTTATCTTCAATCTAGGTGTTTCTGCGTGCTGCTCCGGCCCAAAGAGTGCCCGGCGGAAAACGACAACGCAGGCATGTTGGGTGCCACTGTCTGCAACTGCACAGAAAGTTTTGAGCAGATATCTTCTTTCGTTCGGCCGGAATTGCAAGACGTTTGTGCATCTTCAATATTGGTCGCGGTCAATGTCAAAAAGCCCTTATCTGCAATCTAGGTGTTTCTGCCTGCTGCGCCGGCCCAAAGAGTGCCCGGCTGAAAACGACAACGCAGGCATGTCGGGTGCCACTGTCTGCACCTGCACAGAAAGGTTTGAGCAGATATCTCCTTCCGTTCGGCCGGAATTGAAAGAAGATTGTGCATCTTCTATGTTCGTCGCGGTCAATGGCAAAAGGCCCTTATCTTCAATCTAGGTGTTTCTGCGTGCTGCTCCGGCCCAAAGAGTGCCCGGCGGAAAACGACAACGCAGGCATGTCGGGTGCCACTGTCTACACCTGCACAGAAAGTTTTGAGCAGATATCTCCTTCCATTCGGCCGGAATTGCAAGACGTTTGTGCATCTTCAATGATGGTCGCGGTCAATGACAAAAAGGCGCTTATCTTCAATCTAGGTGTTTCTACGTGCTGCGCCGGCCCAAAGAGTGCCCGGCTGAAAACGACAACGCAGGCATGTCGGGTGCCACTGTCTGCACTTGCACAGAAAGTTTTGAGCAGATATCTTCTTTCGTTCGGCCGGAATTGCAAGACGTTTGTGCATCTTCAATATTGGTCGCGGTCAATGTCAAAAAGCCCTTATCTGCAATCTAGGTGTTTCTGCGTGCTGCGCCGGCCCAAAGAGTGCCTGGCTGAAAACGACAACGCAGGCATGTCGGGTGCCACTGTCTGCACCAGCACAGAAAGATTTGAGCAGATATCTCCTTCCATTCGGCCGGAATTGCAAGAAGTTTGTGCATCTTCTATGTTCGTCGCGGTCAATGGCAAAAGGCGCTTATCTTCCATCTAGGTGTTTCTACGTGCTGCGCTGGCCCAAAGAGTGCCCGGCGGAAAACGACAACGCAGGCATGTCGGGTGCCACTGTCTGCACCTGCACAGAAAGGTTTGAGCAGATATCTCCTTTCGTTCGGCCGCAATTGAAAGAAGTTTGTGCATCTTCAATGATGGTCGCGGTCAATGACAAAAAGGCCCTTATCTTCAATCTAGGTGTTTCTGCGTGCTGCGCTGGCCCAAAGAGTGCCCGGCTGAAAACGACAACGCAGGCATGTCGGGTGCCACTGTCTGCACCTGCACAGAAAGTTTTGAGCAGATATCTTCTTTCGTTCGGCCGGAATTGCAAGACGTTTGTGCATCTTCAATATTGGTCGCGGTCAATGTCAAAAAGCCCTTATCTGCAATCTAGGTGTTTCTGCGTGCTGCGCCGGCCCAAAGAGTGCCCGGCTGAAAACGACAACGCAGGCATGTCGGGTGCCACTGTCTGCACCTGCACAGAAAGTTTTGAGCAGATATCTCCTTCCGTTCTGGCGGAATTGAAAGAAGATTGTGCATCTTCTATGTTCGTCGCGGTCAATGGCAAAAGGCGCTTATTATCAATCTAGGTGTTTCTGCGTGCTGCTCCGGCCGAAAGAGTGCCCGGCGGAAAACGACAACGCAGGCATGTCGGGTGCCACTGTCTACACCTGCACAGAAAGTTTTCAGCAGATATCTCCTTCCATTCGGCCGGAATTGCAAGAAGTTTGTGCATCTTCTATGTTCGTCGCGGTCAATGGCAAAAGGCGCTTATCTTCAATCTAGGTGTTTCTGCGTGCTGCGCCGGCCCAAAGAGTCCCCGGCGGAAAACGACAACGCCGGCATGTCGGGTGCCACTGTCTGCACCTGCACAGCAAGTTTTGAGCAGATATCTCCTTCCGTTCGGCCGGAATTGAAAGAAGATTGTGCATCTTCAATGTAGGTCGCGGTCAATGACAAAAAGGCGCTTATCTTCAATCTAGGTGTTTCTGCGTGCTGCGCCGGCCCAAAGAGTGCCCGGCTGAAAACGACAACGCAGGCATGTCGGGTGCCACTGTCTGCACCTGCACAGAAAGTTTTGAGCAGATATCTTCTTTCGTTCGGCCGGAATTGCAAGACGTGCATCTTCAATATTGGTCGCGGTCAATGTCAAAAAGCCCTTATCTGCAATCTAGGTGTTTCTGCGTGCTGCGCCGGCCCAAAGAGTGCCCGGCTGAAATCGACAACGCAGGCATGTCGGGTGCCATTGTCTGCACCTGCACAAAAAGTTTTGAGCAGATATCTCCTTCCGTTCTGCCGAAATTGAAAGAAGATTGTGCATCTTCTATGTTCGTCGCGGTCAATGGCAAAAGGCGCTTATCTTCAATCTAGGTGTTTCTGCGTGCTGCTCCGGCCCAAAGAGTGCCCGACGGAAAACGACAACGCAGGCATGTCGGGTGCCACTGTCTACACCTGCACAGAAAGTTTTGAGCAGATATCTCCTTCCGTTCGGCCGGAATTGCAAGAAGTTTGTGCATCTTCAATATTGGTCGCGGTCAATGTCAAAAAGCCCTTATCTTCAATCTAGGTGTTTCTGCGTGCTGCTCCGGCCCAAAGAGTGCTCGGCGGAAAACGACAACGCAGGCATGTCGGGTGCCACTGTCTACACCTGCACAGAAAGTTTTGAGCAGATATCTCCTTCCATTCTGCCGGAATTGCAAGAAGTTTGTGCATCTTCTATGTACGTCGCGGTCAATGGCAAAAGGCGCTTATCTTCAATCTAGGTGTTTCTGCGTGCTGCGCCGGCCCAAAGAGTGCCCGGCGGAAAACGACAATGCAGGCATGTCGGGTGCCACTGTCTGCACCTGCACAGAAAGTTTTGAGCAGATTTCTTCTTTCGTTCGGCCGGAATTGCAAGACGTTTGTGCATCTTCAATATTGGTCGCGGTCAATGTCAAAAAGCCCTTATCTGCAATCTAGGTGTTTCTGCGTGCTGCGCCGGCCCAAAGAGTGCCCGGCTGAAAACGACAACGCAGGCATGTCGGGTGCCACTGTCTGCACCTGCACAGAAAGGTTTGAGCAGATATCTCCTTCCGTTCGGCCGGAATTGAAAGAAGATTGTGCATCTTCTATGTTCGTCGCGGTCAATGGCAAAAGGCGCTTATCTTCAATCTAGGTGTTTCTGCGTGCTGCTCCGGCCCAAAGAGTGCCCGGCGGAAAACGACAACGCAGGCATGTCGGGTGCCACTGTCTACACCTGCACAGAAAGTTTTGAGCAGATATCTCCTTCCATTCGGCCGGAATTGCAAGACGTTTGTGCATCTTCAATGATGGTCGCAGTCAATGACAAAAAGGCGCTTATCTTCAATCTAGGTGTTTCTACGTGCTGCGCCGGCCCAAAGAGTGCCCGGCTGAAAACGACAACGCAGGCATGTCGGGTGCCACTGTCTGCACTTGCACAGAAAGTTTTGAGCAGATATCTTCTTTCGTTCGGCCGGAATTGCAAGACGTTTGTGCATCTTCAATATTGGTCGCGGTCAATGTCAAAAAGCCCTTATCTGCAATCTAGGTGTTTCTGCGTGCTGCGCCGGCCCAAAGAGTGCCTGGCTGAAAACGACAACGCAGTCATGTCGGGTGCCACTGTCTGCACCAGCACAGAAAGATTTGAGCAGATATCTCCTTCCATTCGGCCGGAATTGCAAGAAGTTTGTGCATCTTCTATGTTCGTCGCGGTCAATGGCAAAAGGCGCTTATCTTCAATCTAAGTGTTTCTGCGTGCTGCTCCGGCCCAAAGAGTGCCCGGCGGAAAACGACAACGCAGGCATGTCGGGTGCCACTGTCTGCACCTGCACAGAAAGGTTTGAGCAGATATCTCCTTCCGTTCGGCCGGAATTGAAAGAAGTTTGTGCATCTTCAATGATGGTCGCGGTCAATGACAAAAAGGCGCTTATCTTCAATCTAGGTGTTTCTGCGTGCTGCGCCGGCCCAAAGAGTGCCCGGCTGAAAACGACAACGCAGGCATGTCGGGTGCCACTGTCTGCACCTGCACAGAAAGGTTTGAGCAGATATCTCCTTCCATTCGGCCGAAATTGCAAGAAGTTTGTGCATCTTCTATGTTCGTCGCGGTCAATGACAAAAAGGCGCTTATCTTCAATCTAGGTGTTTCTGCGTGCTGCTCCGGCCCAAAGAGTGCCCGGCGGAAAACGACAACGCAGGCATGTCGGGTGCCACTGTCTACACCTGCACAGAAAGTTATGAGCAGATATCTCCTTCCATTCGGCCGGAATTGCAAGACGTTTGTGCATCTTCTATGTTCGTCGCGGTCAATGGCAAAAGGCGCTTATCTTCAATCTAGGTGTTTCTGCGTGCTGCTCCGGCCCAAAGAGTGCCCGGCGGAAAACGACAACGCAGGCATGTCGGGTGCCACTGTCTGCACCTGCACAGAAAGTTTTGAGCAGATATCTTCTTTCGTTCGGCCGGAATTGCAAGACGTTTGTGCATCTTCAATATTGGTCGCGGTCAATGTCAAAAAGCCCTTATCTGCAATCTAGGTGTTTCTGCGTGCTGCGCCGGCCCAAAGAGTGCCCGGCGGAAAACGACAACGCAGGCATGTCGGGTGCCACTGTCTGCACCTGCACAGAAAGTTTTGAGCAGATATCTCCTTCCATTCGGCCGGAATTGAAAGAAGATTGTGCATCTTCAATGTAGGTCGCGGTCAATGACAAAAAGGCGCTTATCTTCAATCTAGGTGTTTCTGCGTGCTGCTCCGGCCCAAAGAGTGCCCGGCGGAAAACGACAACGCAGGCATGTCGGGTGCCACTGTCTGCACCTGCACAGAAAGTTTTGAGCAGATATCTTCTTTCGTTCTGCCGGAATTGAAAGACGTTTGTGCATCTTCAATGTAGGTCGCGTTCAATGACAAAAAGGCGCTTATCTTCAATCTAGGTGTTTCTGCGTGCTGCGCCGGCCCAAAGAGTGCCCGACTGAAAACGACAACGCAGGCATGTCGGGTGCCACTGTCTGCACCTGCACAGAAAGGTTTGAGCAGATATCTCCTTCCGTTCGGCCGGAATTGAAAGAAGATTGTGCATCTTCTATGTTCGTCGCGGTCAATGGCAAAAGGCGCTTATCTTCAATCTAGGTGTTTCTGCGTGCTGCTCCGGCCCAAAGAGTGCCCGGCGGAAAACGACAACGCAGGCATGTCGGGTGCCACTGTCTACACCTGCACAGAAAGTTTTGAGCAGATATCTCCTTCCATTCGGCCGGAATTGCAAGACGTTTGTGCATCTTCTATGTTCGTCGCGGTCAATGGCAAAAGGCGCTTATCTTCAATCAAGGTGTTTCTGCGTGCTGCGCCAGCCCAAAGAGTGCCAGGCGGAAAACGACAACGCAGGCATGTCGGGTGCCACTGTCTGCACCTGCGCAGAAAGTATTGAGCAGATATCTCCTTCCGTTCTGCCGGAATTGAAAGAAGATTGTGCATCTTCTATGTTCGTCGCGGTCAATGGCAAAAGGCGCTTATCTTCAATCTAGGTGTTTCTGCGTGCTGCGCCGGCCCAAAGAGTGCTCGGCGGAAAACGACAACGCAGGCATGTCGGGTGCCACTGTCTGCACCTGCACAGAAAGTTTTGAGCAGATATCTCCTTCCATTCGGCCGGAATTGCAAGAAGTTTGTGCATCTTCTATGTTCGTCGCGGTCAATGGCAAAAGGCGCTTATCTTCAATCTAGGTGTTTATGCGTGCTGCTCCGGCCCAAAGAGTGCCCGGCGGAAAACGACAACGCAGGCATGTCGGGTGCCACTGTCTGCACCTGCACAGAAAGTTTTGAGCAGATATCTTCTTTCGTTCGGCCGGAATTGCAAGACGTTTGTGCATCTTCAATATTGGTCGCGGTCAATGTCAAAAAGCCCTTATCTGCAATCTAGGTGTTTCTGCGTGCTGCGCCGGCCCAAAGAGTGCCCGGCTGAAAACGACAACGCAGGCATGTCGGGTTCCACTGTCTGCACCTGCACAGAAAGTTTTGAGCAGATATCTCCTTCCATTCGGCCGGAATTGCAAGAAGTTTGTGCATCTTCTATGTTCGTCGCGGTCAATGGCAAAAGGCGCTTATCTTCAATCTAGGTGTTTCTGCGTGCTGCTCCGGCCCAAAGAGTGCCCGGCGGAAAACGACAACGCAGGCATGTTGGGTGCCACTGTCTGCAACTGCACAGAAAGTTTTGAGCAGATATCTTCTTTCGTTCGGCCGGAATTGCAAGACGTTTGTGCATCTTCAATATTGGTCGCGGTCAATGTCAAAAAGCCCTTATCTGCAATCTAGGTGTTTCTGCGTGCTGCGCCGGCCCAAAGAGTGCCCGGCTGAAAACGACAACGCAGGCATGTCGGGTGCCACTGTCTGCACCTGCACAGAAAGGTTTGAGCAGATATCTCCTTCCGTTCGGCCGGAATTGAAAGAAGATTGTGCATCTTCTATGTTCGTCGCGGTCAATGGCAAAAGGCCCTTATCTTCAATCTAGGTGTTTCTGCGTGCTGCTCCGGCCCAAAGAGTGCCCGGCGGAAAACGACAACGCAGGCATGTCGGGTGCCACTGTCTGCACCTGCACAGAAAGTTTTGAGCAGATATCTTCTTTCGTTCGGCCGGAATTGCAAGACGTTTGTGCATCTTCAATATTGGTCGCGGTCAATGTCAAAAAGCCCTTATCTGCAATCTAGGTGTTTCTGCGTGCTGCGCCGGCCCAAAGAGTGCCCGGCTGAAAACGACAACGCAGGCATGTCGGGTTCCACTGTCTGCACCTGCACAGAAAGTTTTGAGCAGATATCTCCTTCCATTCGGCCGGAATTGCAAGAAGTTTGTGCATCTTCTATGTTCGTCGCGGTCAATGGCAAAAGGCGCTTATCTTCAATCTAGGTGTTTCTGCGTGCTGCTCCGGCCCAAAGAGTGCCCGGCGGAAAACGACAACGCAGGCATGTTGGGTGCCACTGTCTGCAACTGCACAGAAAGTTTTGAGCAGATATCTTCTTTCGTTCGGCCGGAATTGCAAGACGTTTGTGCATCTTCAATATTGGTCGCGGTCAATGTCAAAAAGCCCTTATCTGCAATCTAGGTGTTTCTGCCTGCTGCGCCGGCCCAAAGAGTGCCCGGCTGAAAACGACAACGCAGGCATGTCGGGTGCCACTGTCTGCACCTGCACAGAAAGGTTTGAGCAGATATCTCCTTCCGTTCGGCCGGAATTGAAAGAAGATTGTGCATCTTCTATGTTCGTCGCGGTCAATGGCAAAAGGCCCTTATCTTCAATCTAGGTGTTTCTGCGTGCTGCTCCGGCCCAAAGAGTGCCCGGCGGAAAACGACAACGCAGGCATGTCGGGTGCCACTGTCTACACCTGCACAGAAAGTTTTGAGCAGATATCTCCTTCCATTCGGCCGGAATTGCAAGACGTTTGTGCATCTTCAATGATGGTCGCGGTCAATGACAAAAAGGCGCTTATCTTCAATCTAGGTGTTTCTACGTGCTGCGCCGGCCCAAAGAGTGCCCGGCTGAAAACGACAACGCAGGCATGTCGGGTGCCACTGTCTGCACTTGCACAGAAAGTTTTGAGCAGATATCTTCTTTCGTTCGGCCGGAATTGCAAGACGTTTGTGCATCTTCAATATTGGTCGCGGTCAATGTCAAAAAGCCCTTATCTGCAATCTAGGTGTTTCTGCGTGCTGCGCCGGCCCAAAGAGTGCCTGGCTGAAAACGACAACGCAGGCATGTCGGGTGCCACTGTCTGCACCAGCACAGAAAGATTTGAGCAGATATCTCCTTCCATTCGGCCGGAATTGCAAGAAGTTTGTGCATCTTCTATGTTCGTCGCGGTCAATGGCAAAAGGCGCTTATCTTCCATCTAGGTGTTTCTACGTGCTGCGCTGGCCCAAAGAGTGCCCGGCGGAAAACGACAACGCAGGCATGTCGGGTGCCACTGTCTGCACCTGCACAGAAAGGTTTGAGCAGATATCTCCTTTCGTTCGGCCGCAATTGAAAGAAGTTTGTGCATCTTCAATGATGGTCGCGGTCAATGACAAAAAGGCCCTTATCTTCAATCTAGGTGTTTCTGCGTGCTGCGCTGGCCCAAAGAGTGCCCGGCTGAAAACGACAACGCAGGCATGTCGGGTGCCACTGTCTGCACCTGCACAGAAAGGTTTGAGCAGATATCTCCTTCCGTTCGGCCGGAATTGAAAGAAGTTTGTGCATCTTCAATGATGGTCGCGGTCAATGACAAAAAGGCGCTTATCTTCAATCTAGGTGTTTCTGCGTGCTGCGCCGGCCCAAAGAGTGCCCGGCTGAAAACGACAACGCAGGCATGTCGGGTGCCACTGTCTGCACCTGCACAGAAAGGTTTGAGCAGATATCTCCTTCCATTCGGCCGAAATTGCAAGAAGTTTGTGCATCTTCTATGTTCGTCGCGGTCAATGACAAAAAGGCGCTTATCTTCAATCTAGGTGTTTCTGCGTGCTGCTCCGGCCCAAAGAGTGCCCGGCGGAAAACGACAACGCAGGCATGTCGGGTGCCACTGTCTACACCTGCACAGAAAGTTATGAGCAGATATCTCCTTCCATTCGGCCGGAATTGCAAGACGTTTGTGCATCTTCTATGTTCGTCGCGGTCAATGGCAAAAGGCGCTTATCTTCAATCTAGGTGTTTCTGCGTGCTGCTCCGGCCCAAAGAGTGCCCGGCGGAAAACGACAACGCAGGCATGTCGGGTGCCACTGTCTGCACCTGCACAGAAAGTTTTGAGCAGATATCTTCTTTCGTTCGGCCGGAATTGCAAGACGTTTGTGCATCTTCAATATTGGTCGCGGTCAATGTCAAAAAGCCCTTATCTGCAATCTAGGTGTTTCTGCGTGCTGCGCCGGCCCAAAGAGTGCCCGGCTGAAAACGACAACGCAGGCATGTCGGGTGCCACTGTCTGCACCTGCACAGAAAGTTTTGAGCAGATATCTCCTTCCATTCGGCCGGAATTGAAAGAAGATTGTGCATCTTCAATGTAGGTCGCGGTCAATGACAAAAAGGCGCTTATCTTCAATCTAGGTGTTTCTGCGTGCTGCTCCGGCCCAAAGAGTGCCCGGCGGAAAACGACAACGCAGGCATGTCGGGTGCCACTATCTACACCTGCACAGAAAGTTTTGAGCAGATATCTCCTTCCATTCGGCCGGAATTGCAAGACGTTTGTGCATCTTCTATGTTCGTCGCGGTCAATGTCAAAAAGCCCTTATCTTCAATCTAGGTGTTTCTGCGTGCTGCTCCGGCCCAAAGAGTGCTCGGTGGAAAACGACAACGCAGGCATGTCGGGTGCCACTGTCTACACCTGCACAGAAAGTTTTGAGCAGATATCTCCTTCCATTCTGCCGGAATTGCAAGAAGTTTGTGCATCTTCTATGTACGTCGCGGTCAATGGCAAAAGGCGCTTATCTTCAATCTAGGTGTTTCTGCGTGCTGCGCCGGCCCAAAGAGTGCCCGGCGGAAAACGACAATGCAGGCATGTCGGGTGCCACTGTCTGCACCTGCACAGAAAGTTTTGAGCAGATTTCTTCTTTCGTTCGGCCGGAATTGCAAGACGTTTGTGCATCTTCAATATTGGTCGCGGTCAATGTCAAAAAGCCCTTATCTGCAATCTAGGTGTTTCTGCGTGCTGCGCCGGCCCAAAGAGTGCCCGGCTGAAAACGACAACGCAGGCATGTCGGGTGCCACTGTCTGCACCTGCACAGAAAGGTTTGAGCAGATATCTCCTTCCGTTCTGCCGGAATTGAAAGAAGATTGTGCATCTTCTATGTTCGTCGCGGTCAATGTCAAAAAGCCCTTATCTTCAATCTAGGTGTTTCTGCGTGCTGCTCCGGCCCAAAGAGTGCCCGGCGGAAAACGACAACGCAGGCATGTCGGGTGCCACTGTCTGCACCTGCACATAAAGTTTTGAGCAGATATCTTCTTTCGTTCGGCCGGAATTGCAAGACGTTTGTGCATCTTCAATATTGGTCGCGGTCCATGTCAAAAAGCCCTTATCTGCAATCTAGGTGTTTCTGCGTGCTGCGCCAGCCCAAAGAGTGCCCGGCTGAAAACGACAACGCAGGCATGTCGGGTGCCACTGTCTACACCTGCACAGAAAGTTGTGAGCAGATATCTCCTTCCATTCGGCCGGAATTGCAAGAAGTTTGTGCATCTTCTTTGTTCGTCGCGGTCAATGGCAAAAGGCGCTTATCTTCAATCTAGGTGTTTCTGCGTGCTGCGCCGGCCCAAAGAGTGCCCGGCGGAAAACGACAACGCAGGCATGTCGGGTGCCACTGTCTGCACCTGCACAGAAAGTTTTGAGCAGATATCTCCTTCCGTTCGGCCGGAATTGAAAGAAGATTGTGCATCTTCTATGTTCGTCGCGGTCAATGGCAAAAGGCGCTTATCTTCAATCTAGGTGTTTCTGCGTGCTGCTCCGGCCCAAAGAGTGCCCGA
This sequence comes from Hyla sarda, assembly GCF_029499605.1. NCBI lineage: Eukaryota > Metazoa > Chordata > Amphibia > Anura > Hylidae > Hyla > Hyla sarda. Next base: position 218,518 of record NW_026611010.1, read on the forward strand.
CGGAAAACGACAACGCAGGCATGTCGGGTGCCACTGTCTACACCTGCACAGAAAGTTTTGAGCAGATATCTCCTTCCATTCGGCCGGAATTGCAAGAAGTTTGTGCATCTTCTATGTTCGTTGCGGTCAATGGCAAAAGGCGCTTATCTTCAATATAGGTGTTTCTGCGTGCTGCTCCGGCCCAAAGAGTGCCCGGCGGAAAACGACAACGCAGGCATGTCGGGTGCCACTGTCTACACCTGCACAGAAAGTTTTGAGCAGATATCTCCTTCCGTTCGGCCGGAATTGCAAGAAGTTTGTGCATCTTCAATATTGGTCGCGGTCAATGTCAAAAAGCCCTTATCTTCAATCTAGGTGTTTCTGCGTGCTGCTCCGGCCCAAAGAGTGCTCGGCGGAAAACGACAACGCAGGCATGTCGGGTGCCACTGTCTACACCTGCACAGAAAGTTTTGAGCAGATATCTCCTTCCATTCTGCCGGAATTGCAAGAAGTTTGTGCATCTTCTATGTACGTCGCGGTCAATGGCAAAAGGCGCTTATCTTCAATCTAGGTGTTTCTGCGTGCTGCGCCGGCCCAAAGAGTGCCCGGCGGAAAACGACAATGCAGGCATGTCGGGTGCCACTGTCTGCACCTGCACAGAAAGTTTTGAGCAGATTTCTTCTTTCGTTCGGCCGGAATTGCAAGACGTTTGTGCATCTTCAATATTGGTCGCGGTCAATGTCAAAAAGCCCTTATCTGCAATCTAGGTGTTTCTGCGTGCTGCGCCGGCCCAAAGAGTGCCCGGCTGAAAACGACAACGTAGGCAAGTCGGGTGCCACTGTCTGCACCTGCACAGAAAGGTTTGAGCAGATATCTCCTTCCGTTCTGCCGGAATTGAAAGAAGATTGTGCATCTTCTATGTTCGTCGCGGTCAATGTCAAAAAGCCCTTATCTTCAATCTAGGTGTTTCTGCGTGCTGCTCCGGCCCAAAGAGTGCCCGGCGGAAAACGACAACGCAGGCATGTCGGGTGCCACTGTCTGCACCTGCACATAAAGTTTTGAGCAGATATCTTCTTTCGTTCGGCCGGAATTGCAAGACGTTTGTGCATCTTCAATATTGGTCGCGGTCCATGTCAAAAAGCCCTTATCTGCAATCTAGGTGTTTCTGCGTGCTGCGCCAGCCCAAAGAGTGCCCGGCTGAAAACGACAACGCAGGCATGTCGGGTGCCACTGTCTACACCTGCACAGAAAGTTTTGAGCAGATATCTCCTTCCATTCGGCCGGAATTGCAAGAAGTTTGTGCATCTTCTTTGTTCGTCGCGGTCAATGGCAAAAGGCGCTTATCTTCAATCTAGGTGTTTCTGCGTGCTGCGCCGGCCCAAAGAGTGCCCGGCGGAAAACGACAACGCAGGCATGTCGGGTGCCACTGTCTGCACCTGCACAGAAAGTTTTGAGCAGATATCTCCTTCCGTTCGGCCGGAATTGAAAGAAGATTGTGCATCTTCAATGTAGGTCGCGGTCAATCACAAAAAGGCGCTTATCTTCAATCTAGGTGTTTCTGCGTGCTGCGCCGGCCCAAAGAGTGCCCGGCGGAAAACGACAACGCAGGCATGTCGGGTGCCACTGTCAGCACCTGCACAGAAAGTTTTGAGCAGATATCTTCTTTCGTTCGGCCGGAATTGCAAGACGTTTGTGCATCTTCAATATTGGTCGCGGTCAATGTCAAAAAGCCCTTATCTGCAATCTAGGTGTTTCTGCGTGCTGCGCCGGCCCAAAGAGTGCCCGTCTGAAAACGACAACGCAGGCATGTCGGGTGCCGCTGTCTGCACCTGCACAGAAAGTTTTGAGCAGATATCTCCTTCCGTTCTGCCGGAATTGAAAGAAGATTGTGCATCGTTTATGTTCGTCGCGGTCAATGGCAAAAGGCGCTTATCTTCAATCTAGGTGTTTCTGCGTGCTGCTCCGGCCCAAAGAGTGCCCGGCGGAAAACGACAACGCAGGCATGTCGGGTGCCACTGTCTACAGCTGCACAGAAAGTTTTGAGCAGATATCTCCTTCCATTCGGCCGGAATTGCAAGAAGTTTGTGCATCTTCTATGTTCATCGCGGTCAATGGCAAAAGGCGCTTATCTTCAATCTAGGTGTTTCTGCGTGCTGCTCCGGCCCAAAGAGTGTCCGGCGGAAAACGACAACGCAGGCATGTCGGGTGCCACTGTCTACACCTGCACAGAAAGTTTTGAGCAGATATCTTCTTTCGTTCGGCCGGAAATGCAAGACGTTTGTGCATCTTCAATATTGGTCGCGGTCAATGTCTAAAAGCCCTTATCTGCAATCTAGGTGTTTCTGCGTGCTGCGCCGGCCCAAAGAGTGCCCGGCGGAAAACGACAACGCAGGCATGTCGGGTGCCACTGTCTGCACCAGCACAGAAAGATTTGAGCAGATATCTCCTTCCATTCGGCCGGAATTGCAAGAAGTTTGTGCATCTTCTATGTTCGTCGCGGTCAATGGCAAAAGGCGCTTATCTTCAATCTAGGTGTTTCTGCGTGCTGCTCCGGCCCAAAGAGTGCCCGGCGGAAAACGACAACGCAGGCATGTCGGGTGCCACTATCTACACCTGCACAGAAAGTTTTGAGCAGATATCTCCTTCCATTCGGCCGGAATTGCAAGACGTTTGTGCATCTTCTATGTTCGTCGCGGTCAATGGCAAAAGGCGCTTATCTTCAATCTAGGTGTTTCTGCGTGCTGCTCCGGCCCAAAGAGTGCCCGGCGGAAAACGACAACGCAGGCATGTCGGGTGCCACTATCTACACCTGCACAGAAAGTTTTGAGCAGATATCTCCTTCCATTCGGCCGGAATTGCAAGACGTTTGTGCATCTTCTATGTTCGTCGCGGTCAATGGCAAAAGGCGCTTATCTTCAATCTAGGTGTTTCTGCGTGCTGCGCCGGCCCAAAGAGTGCCCGGCGGAAAACGACAACGCAGGCATGTCGGGTGCCACTGTCTGCACCTACACAGAAAGGTTTGAGCAGATATCTCCTTCCGTTCGGCCGGAATTGAAAGAAGTTTGTGCATCTTCAATGATGGTCGCGGTCAATGACAAAAAGGCCCTTATCTTCAATCTAGGTGTTTCTGCGTGCTGCGCTGGCCCAAAGAGTGCCCGGCTGAAAACGACAACGCAGGCATGTCGGGTGCCACTGTCTGCACCTGCACAGAAAGTTTTGAGCAGATATCTTCTTTCGTTCGGCCGGAATTGCAAGACGTTTGTGCATCTTCAATATTGGTCGCGGTCAATGTCAAAAAGCCCTTATCTGCAATCTAGGTGTTTCTGCGTGCTGCGCCGGCCCAAAGAGTGCCCGGCTGAAAACGACAACGCAGGCATGTCGGGTGCCACTGTCTGCACCTGCACAGAAAGTTTTGAGCAGATATCTCCTTCCGTTCTGGCGGAATTGAAAGAAGATTGTGCATCTTCTATGTTCGTCGCGGTCAATGGCAAAAGGCGCTTATTATCAATCTAGGTGTTTCTGCGTGCTGCTCCGGCCGAAAGAGTGCCCGGCGGAAAACGACAACGCAGGCATGTCGGGTGCCACTGTCTACACCTGCACAGAAAGTTTTCAGCAGATATCTCCTTCCATTCGGCCGGAATTGCAAGAAGTTTGTGCATCTTCTATGTTCGTCGCGGTCAATGGCAAAAGGCGCTTATCTTCAATCTAGGTGTTTCTGCGTGCTGCGCCGGCCCAAAGAGTGCTCGGCGGAAAACGACAACGCAGGCATGTCGGGTGCCACTGTCTACACCTGCACAGAAAGTTTTGAGCAGATATCTCCTTCCATTCTGCCGGAATTGCAAGAAGTTTGTGCATCTTCTATGTACGTCGCGGTCAATGGCAAAAGGCGCTTATCTTCAATCTAGGTGTTTCTGCGTGCTGCGCCGGCCCAAAGAGTGCCCGGCGGAAAACGACAATGCAGGCATGTCGGGTGCCACTGTCTGCACCTGCACAGAAAGTTTTGAGCAGATTTCTTCTTTCGTTCGGCCGGAATTGCAAGACGTTTGTGCATCTTCAATATTGGTCGCGGTCAATGTCAAAAAGCCCTTATCTGCAATCTAGGTGTTTCTGCGTGCTGCGCCGGCCCAAAGAGTGCCCGGCTGAAAACGACAACGCAGGCATGTCGGGTGCCACTGTCTGCACCTGCACAGAAAGGTTTGAGCAGATATTTCCTTCCGTTCGGCCGGAATTGAAAGAAGATTGTGCATCTTCTATGTTCGTCGCACATCTTCAATCTAGGTGTTTCTGCGTGCTGCTCCGGCCCAAAGAGTGCCCGGCGGAAAACGACAACGCAGGCATGTCGGGTGCCACTGTCTACACCTGCACAGAAAGTTTTGAGCAGATATCTCCTTCCATTCGGCCGGAATTGCAAGACGTTTGTGCATCTTCAATGATGGTCGCGGTCAATGACAAAAAGGCGCTTATCTTCAATCTAGGTGTTTCTACGTGCTGCGCCGGCCCAAAGAGTGCCCGGCTGAAAACGACAACGCAGGCATGTCGGGTGCCACTGTCTGCACTTGCACAGAAAGTTTTGAGCAGATATCTTCTTTCGTTCGGCCGGAATTGCAAGACGTTTGTGCATCTTCAATATTGGTCGCGGTCAATGTCAAAAAGCCCTTATCTGCAATCTAGGTGTTTCTGCGTGCTGCGCCGGCCCAAAGAGTGCCTGGCTGAAAACGACAACGCAGTCATGTCGGGTGCCACTGTCTGCACCAGCACAGAAAGATTTGAGCAGATATCTCCTTCCATTCGGCCGAAATTGCAAGAAGTTTGTGCATCTTCTATGTTCGTCGCGGTCAATGACAAAAAGGCGCTTATCTTCAATCTAGGTGTTTCTGCGTGCTGCTCCGGCCCAAAGAGTGCCCGGCGGAAAACGACAACGCAGGCATGTCGGGTGCCACTGTCTACACCTGCACAGAAAGTTATGAGCAGATATCTCCTTCCATTCGGCCGGAATTGCAAGACGTTTGTGCATCTTCTATGTTCGTCGCGGTCAATGGCAAAAGGCGCTTATCTTCAATCTAGGTGTTTCTGCGTGCTGCTCCGGCCCAAAGAGTGCCCGACGGAAAACGACAACGCAGGCATGTCGGGTGCCACTGTCTGCACCTGCACAGAAAGTTTTGAGCAGATATCTTCTTTCGTTCGGCCGGAATTGCAAGACGTTTGTGCATCTTCAATATTGGTCGCGGTCAATGTCAAAAAGCCCTTATCTGCAATCTAGGTGTTTCTGCGTGCTGCGCCGGCCCAAAGAGTGCCCGGCTGAAAACGACAACGCAGGCATGTCGGGTGCCACTGTCTGCACCTGCACAGAAAGTTTTGAGCAGATATCTCCTTCCATTCGGCCGGAATTGAAAGAAGATTGTGCATCTTCAATGTAGGTCGCGGTCAATGACAAAAAGGCGCTTATCTTCAATCTAGGTGTTTCTGCGTGCTGCTCCGGCCCAAAGAGTGCCCGGCGGAAAACGACAACGCAGGCATGTCGGGTGCCACTGTCTGCACCTGCACAGAAAGTTTTGAGCAGATATCTTCTTTCGTTCTGCCGGAATTGAAAGACGTTTGTGCATCTTCAATGTAGGTCGCGGTTAATGACAAAAAGGCGCTTATCTTCAATCTAGGTGTTTCTGCGTGCTGCGCCGGCCCAAAGAGTGCCCGACTGAAAACGACAACGCAGGCATGTCGGGTGCCACTGTCTGCACCTGCACAGAAAGGTTTGAGCAGATATCTCCTTCCGTTCGGCCGGAATTGAAAGAAGATTGTGCATCTTCTATGTTCGTCGCGGTCAATGGCAAAAGGCGCTTATCTTCAATCTAGGTGTTTCTGCGTGCTGCTCCGGCCCAAAGAGTGCCCGGCGGAAAACGACAACGCAGGCATGTCGGGTGCCACGGTCTACACCTGCACAGAAAGTTATGAGCAGATATCTCCTTCCATTCAGCCGGAATTGCAAGACGTTTGTGCATCTTCAATATTGGTCGCGGTCAATGTCAAAAAGCCCTTATCTGCAATCTAGGTATTTCTGCGTGCTGCGCCGGCCCAAAGAGTGCCCGGCTGAAAACGACAGCGCAGGCATGTCGGGTGCCACTGTCTGCACCTGCACAGAAAGTTTTGAGCAGATATCTCCTTCCGTTCTGCCGGAATTGAAAGAAGATTGTGCATCTTCCATGTTCGTCGCGGTCAATGGCAAAAGGCGCTTATCTTCAATCTAGGTGTTTCTGCGTGCTGCTCCGGCCCAAAGAGTGCCCGGCGGAAAACGACAACGCAGGCATGTCGGGTGCCACTGTCTACACCTGCACAGAAAGATTTGAGCAGATATCTCCTTCCTTTCGGCCGGAATTGAAAGAAGATTGTGCATCTTCAATGTAGGTCGCGGTCAATGACAAAAAGGCGCTTATCTTCAATCTAGGTGTTTCTGCGTGCTGCGCCGGCCCAAAGAGTGCCCGGCTGAAAACGACAACGCAGGCATGTCGGGTGCCACTGTCTGCACCTGCACAGAAAGTTTTGAGCAGATATCTCCTTCCATTCGGCCGGAATTGCAAGAAGTTTGTGCATCTTCTATGTTCGTCGCGGTCAATGGCAAAAGGCGCTTATCTTCAATCTAGGTGTTTCTGCGTGCTGCGCCGGCCAAAAGAGTGTTCGGCGGAAAACGACAACGCAGGCATGTCGGGTGCCACTGTCTGCACCTGCACAGAAAGTTTTGAGCAGATATCTTCTTTCGTTCGGCCGGAATTGCAAGACGTTTGTGCATCTTCAATATTGGTCGCGGTCAATGTCAAAAAGCCCTTATCTGCAATCTAGGTGTTTCTGCGTGCTGCTCCGGCCCAAAGAGTGCCCGGCTGAAAACGACAACGCAGGCATGTCGGGTGCCACTGTCTGCACCTGCACAGAAAGTTTTGAGCAGATATCTCCTTCCGTTCTGCCGGAATTGAAAGAAGATTGTGCATCTTCTATGTTCGTCGCGGTCAATGGCAAAAGGCGCTTATCTTCAATCTAGGTGTTTCTGCGTGCTGCTCCGGCCGAAAGAGTGCCCGGCGGAAAACGACAACGCAGGCATGTCGGGTGCCACTGTCTACACCTGCACAGAAAGTTTTGAGCAGATATCTCCTTCCTTTCGGCCGGAATTGAAAGAAGATTGTGCATCTTCAATGTAGGTCGCGGTCAATGACAAAAAGGCGCTTATCTTCAATCTAGGTGTTTCTGCGTGCTGCGCCGGCCCAAAGAGTGCCCGGCTGAAAACGACAACGCAGGCATGTCGGGTGCCACTGTCTGCACCTGCACAGAAAGTTTTGAGCAGATATCTCCTTCCATTCGGCCGGAATTGCAAGAAGTTTGTGCATCTTCTATGTTCGTCGCGGTCAATGGCAAAAGGCGCTTATCTTCAATGTAGGTGTTTCTGCGTGCTGCGCCGGCCCAAAGAGTGTTCGGCGGAAAACGACAACGCAGGCATGTCGGGTGCCACTGTCTGCACCTGCACAGAAAGTTTTGAGCAGATATCTCCTTCCGTTCGGCCGGAATTGAAAGAAGATTGTGCATCTTCAATGTAGGTCGCGGTCAATGACAAAAAGGCGCTTATCTTCAATCTAGGTGTTTCTGCGTGCTGCTCCGGCCCAAAGAGTGCCCGGCGGAAAACGACAACGCAGGCATGTCGGGTGCCACTGTCTACACCTGCACAGAAAGTTTTGAGCAGATATCTCCTTCCATTCGGCCGGAATTGCAAGACGTTTGTGCATCTTCTATGTTCGTCGCGGTCAATGGCAAAAGGCGCTTATCTTCAATCTAGGTGTTTCTGCGTGCTGCGCCAGCCCAAAGAGTGCCCGGCGGAAAACGACAACGCAGGCATGTCGGGTGCCACTGTCTACACCTGCACAGAAAGTTTTGAGCAGATATCTCCTTCCATTCGGCCGGAATTGCAAGACGTTTGTGCATCTTCTATGTTCGTCGCGGTCAATGGCAAAAGGCGCTTATCTTCAATCAAGGTGTTTCTGCGTGCTGCGCCAGCCCAAAGAGTGCCAGGCGGAAAACGACAACGCAGGCATGTCGGGTGCCACTGTCTGCACCTGCGCAGAAAGTATTGAGCAGATATCTCCTTCCATTCGGCCGGAATTGCAAGAAGTTTGTGCATCTTCTATGTTCGTCGCGGTCAATGGCAAAAGGCGCTTATCTTCAATCTAGGTGTTTATGCGTGCTGCTCCGGCCCAAAGAGTGCCCGGCGGAAAACGACAACGCAGGCATGTCGGGTGCCACTGTCTGCACCTGCACAGAAAGTTTTGAGCAGATATCTTCTTTCGTTCGGCCGGAATTGCAAGACGTTTGTGCATCTTCAATATTGGTCGCGGTCAATGTCAAAAAGCCCTTATCTGCAATCTAGGTGTTTCTGCGTGCTGCGCCGGCCCAAAGAGTGCCCGGCTGAAAACGACAACGCAGGCATGTCGGGTTCCACTGTCTGCACCTGCACAGAAAGTTTTGAGCAGATATCTCCTTCCATTCGGCCGGAATTGCAAGAAGTTTGTGCATCTTCTATGTTCGTCGCGGTCAATGGCAAAAGGCGCTTATCTTCAATCTAGGTGTTTCTGCGTGCTGCTCCGGCCCAAAGAGTGCCCGGCGGAAAACGACAACGCAGGCATGTTGGGTGCCACTGTCTGCAACTGCACAGAAAGTTTTGAGCAGATATCTTCTTTCGTTCGGCCGGAATTGCAAGACGTTTGTGCATCTTCAATATTGGTCGCGGTCAATGTCAAAAAGCCCTTATCTGCAATCTAGGTGTTTCTGCGTGCTGCGCCGGCCCAAAGAGTGCCCGGCTGAAAACGACAACGCAGGCATGTCGGGTGCCACTGTCTGCACCTGCACAGAAAGGTTTGAGCAGATATCTCCTTCCGTTCGGCCGGAATTGAAAGAAGATTGTGCATCTTCTATGTTCGTCGCGGTCAATGGCAAAAGGCCCTTATCTTCAATCTAGGTGTTTCTGCGTGCTGCTCCGGCCCAAAGAGTGCCCGGCGGAAAACGACAACGCAGGCATGTCGGGTGCCACTGTCTGCACCTGCACAGAAAGTTTTGAGCAGATATCTTCTTTCGTTCGGCCGGAATTGCAAGACGTTTGTGCATCTTCAATATTGGTCGCGGTCAATGTCAAAAAGCCCTTATCTGCAATCTAGGTGTTTCTGCGTGCTGCGCCGGCCCAAAGAGTGCCCGGCTGAAAACGACAACGCAGGCATGTCGGGTTCCACTGTCTGCACCTGCACAGAAAGTTTTGAGCAGATATCTCCTTCCATTCGGCCGGAATTGCAAGAAGTTTGTGCATCTTCTATGTTCGTCGCGGTCAATGGCAAAAGGCGCTTATCTTCAATCTAGGTGTTTCTGCGTGCTGCTCCGGCCCAAAGAGTGCCCGGCGGAAAACGACAACGCAGGCATGTTGGGTGCCACTGTCTGCAACTGCACAGAAAGTTTTGAGCAGATATCTTCTTTCGTTCGGCCGGAATTGCAAGACGTTTGTGCATCTTCAATATTGGTCGCGGTCAATGTCAAAAAGCCCTTATCTGCAATCTAGGTGTTTCTGCGTGCTGCGCCGGCCCAAAGAGTGCCTGGCTGAAAACGACAACGCAGGCATGTCGGGTGCCACTGTCTGCACTTGCACAGAAAGTTTTGAGCAGATATCTTCTTTCGTTCGGCCGGAATTGCAAGACGTTTGTGCATCTTCAATATTGGTCGCGGTCAATGTCAAAAAGCCCTTATCTGCAATCTAGGTGTTTCTGCGTGCTGCGCCGGCCCAAAGAGTGCCTGGCTGAAAACGACAACGCAGGCATGTCGGGTGCCACTGTCTGCACCAGCACAGAAAGATTTGAGCAGATATCTCCTTCCATTCGGCCGGAATTGCAAGAAGTTTGTGCATCTTCTATGTTCGTCGCGGTCAATGGCAAAAGGCGCTTATCTTCCATCTAGGTGTTTCTACGTGCTGCGCTGGCCCAAAGAGTGCCCGGCGGAAAACGACAACGCAGGCATGTCGGGTGCCACTGTCTGCACCTGCACAGAAAGGTTTGAGCAGATATCTCCTTTCGTTCGGCCGCAATTGAAAGAAGTTTGTGCATCTTCAATGATGGTCGCGGTCAATGACAAAAAGGCCCTTATCTTCAATCTAGGTGTTTCTGCGTGCTGCGCTGGCCCAAAGAGTGCCCGGCTGAAAACGACAACGCAGGCATGTCGGGTGCCACTGTCTGCACCTGCACAGAAAGTTTTGAGCAGATATCTTCTTTCGTTCGGCCGGAATTGCAAGACGTTTGTGCATCTTCAATATTGGTCGCGGTCAATGTCAAAAAGCCCTTATCTGCAATCTAGGTGTTTCTGCGTGCTGCGCCGGCCCAAAGAGTGCCCGGCTGAAAACGACAACGCAGGCATGTCGGGTGCCACTGTCTGCACCTGCACAGAAAGTTTTGAGCAGATATCTCCTTCCGTTCTGGCGGAATTGAAAGAAGATTGTGCATCTTCTATGTTCGTCGCGGTCAATGGCAAAAGGCGCTTATTATCAATCTAGGTGTTTCTGCGTGCTGCTCCGGCCGAAAGAGTGCCCGGCGGAAAACGACAACGCAGGCATGTCGGGTGCCACTGTCTACACCTGCACAGAAAGTTTTCAGCAGATATCTCCTTCCATTCGGCCGGAATTGCAAGAAGTTTGTGCATCTTCTATGTTCGTCGCGGTCAATGGCAAAAGGCGCTTATCTTCAATCTAGGTGTTTCTGCGTGCTGCGCCGGCCCAAAGAGTCCCCGGCGGAAAACGACAACGCCGGCATGTCGGGTGCCACTGTCTGCACCTGCACAGCAAGTTTTGAGCAGATATCTCCTTCCGTTCGGCCGGAATTGAAAGAAGATTGTGCATCTTCAATGTAGGTCGCGGTCAATGACAAAAAGGCGCTTATCTTCAATCTAGGTGTTTCTGCGTGCTGCGCCGGCCCAAAGAGTGCCCGGCTGAAAACGACAACGCAGGCATGTCGGGTGCCACTGTCTGCACCTGCACAGAAAGTTTTGAGCAGATATCTTCTTTCGTTCGGCCGGAATTGCAAGACGTTTGTGCATCTTCAATATTGGTCGCGGTCAATGTCAAAAAGCCCTTATCTGCAATCTAGGTGTTTCTGCGTGCTGCGCCGGCCCAAAGAGTGCCCGGCTGAAATCGACAACGCAGGCATGTCGGGTGCCATTGTCTGCACCTGCACAAAAAGTTTTGAGCCGATATCTCCTTCCGTTCTGCCGAAATTGAAAGAAGATTGTGCATCTTCTATGTTCGTCGCGGTCAATGGCAAAAGGCGCTTATCTTCAATCTAGGTGTTTCTGCGTGCTGCTCCGGCCCAAAGAGTGCCCGACGGAAAACGACAACGCAGGCATGTCGGGTGCCACTGTCTACACCTGCACAGAAAGTTTTGAGCAGATATCTCCTTCCGTTCGGCCGGAATTGCAAGAAGTTTGTGCATCTTCAATATTGGTCGCGGTCAATGTCAAAAAGCCCTTATCTTCAATCTAGGTGTTTCTGCGTGCTGCTCCGGCCCAAAGAGTGCTCGGCGGAAAACGACAACGCAGGCATGTCGGGTGCCACTGTCTACACCTGCACAGAAAGTTTTGAGCAGATATCTCCTTCCATTCTGCCGGAATTGCAAGAAGTTTGTGCATCTTCTATGTACGTCGCGGTCAATGGCAAAAGGCGCTTATCTTCAATCTAGGTGTTTCTGCGTGCTGCGCCGGCCCAAAGAGTGCCCGGCGGAAAACGACAATGCAGGCATGTCGGGTGCCACTGTCTGCACCTGCACAGAAAGTTTTGAGCAGATTTCTTCTTTCGTTCGGCCGGAATTGCAAGACGTTTGTGCATCTTCAATATTGGTCGCGGTCAATGTCAAAAAGCCCTTATCTGCAATCTAGGTGTTTCTGCGTGCTGCGCCGGCCCAAAGAGTGCCCGGCTGAAAACGACAACGCAGGCATGTCGGGTGCCACTGTCTGCACCTGCACAGAAAGGTTTGAGCAGATATCTCCTTCCGTTCGGCCGGAATTGAAAGAAGATTGTGCATCTTCTATGTTCGTCGCGGTCAATGGCAAAAGGCGCTTATCTTCAATCTAGGTGTTTCTGCGTGCTGCTCCGGCCCAAAGAGTGCCCGGCGGAAAACGACAACGCAGGCATGTCGGGTGCCACTGTCTACACCTGCACAGAAAGTTTTGAGCAGATATCTCCTTCCATTCGGCCGGAATTGCAAGACGTTTGTGCATCTTCAATGATGGTCGCAGTCAATGACAAAAAGGCGCTTATCTTCAATCTAGGTGTTTCTACGTGCTGCGCCGGCCCAAAGAGTGCCCGGCTGAAAACGACAACGCAGGCATGTCGGGTGCCACTGTCTGCACTTGCACAGAAAGTTTTGAGCAGATATCTTCTTTCGTTCGGCCGGAATTGCAAGACGTTTGTGCATCTTCAATATTGGTCGCGGTCAATGTCAAAAAGCCCTTATCTGCAATCTAGGTGTTTCTGCGTGCTGCGCCGGCCCAAAGAGTGCCTGGCTGAAAACGACAACGCAGTCATGTCGGGTGCCACTGTCTGCACCAGCGCAGAAAGATTTGAGCAGATATCTCCTTCCATTCGGCCGGAATTGCAAGAAGTTTGTGCATCTTCTATGTTCGTCGCGGTCAATGGCAAAAGGCGCTTATCTTCAATCTAAGTGTTTCTGCGTGCTGCTCCGGCCCAAAGAGTGCCCGGCGGAAAACGACAACGCAGGCATGTCGGGTGCCACTGTCTGCACCTGCACAGAAAGGTTTGAGCAGATATCTCCTTCCGTTCGGCCGGAATTGAAAGAAGTTTGTGCATCTTCAATGATGGTCGCGGTCAATGACAAAAAGGCGCTTATCTTCAATCTAGGTGTTTCTGCGTGCTGCGCCGGCCCAAAGAGTGCCCGGCTGAAAACGACAACGCAGGCATGTCGGGTGCCACTGTCTGCACCTGCACAGAAAGGTTTGAGCAGATATCTCCTTCCATTCGGCCGAAATTGCAAGAAGTTTGTGCATCTTCTATGTTCGTCGCGGTCAATGACAAAAAGGCGCTTATCTTCAATCTAGGTGTTTCTGCGTGCTGCTCCGGCCCAAAGAGTGCCCGGCGGAAAACGACAACGCAGGCATGTCGGGTGCCACTGTCTACACCTGCACAGAAAGTTATGAGCAGATATCTCCTTCCATTCGGCCGGAATTGCAAGACGTTTGTGCATCTTCTATGTTCGTCGCGGTCAATGGCAAAAGGCGCTTATCTTCAATCTAGGTGTTTCTGCGTGCTGCTCCGGCCCAAAGAGTGCCCGGCGGAAAACGACAACGCAGGCATGTCGGGTGCCACTGTCTGCACCTGCACAGAAAGTTTTGAGCAGATATCTTCTTTCGTTCGGCCGGAATTGCAAGACGTTTGTGCATCTTCAATATTGGTCGCGGTCAATGTCAAAAAGCCCTTATCTGCAATCTAGGTGTTTCTGCGTGCTGCGCCGGCCCAAAGAGTGCCCGGCGGAAAACGACAACGCAGGCATGTCGGGTGCCACTGTCTGCACCTGCACAGAAAGTTTTGAGCAGATATCTCCTTCCATTCGGCCGGAATTGAAAGAAGATTGTGCATCTTCAATGTAGGTCGCGGTCAATGACAAAAAGGCGCTTATCTTCAATCTAGGTGTTTCTGCGTGCTGCTCCGGCCCAAAGAGTGCCCGGCGGAAAACGACAACGCAGGCATGTCGGGTGCCACTGTCTGCACCTGCACAGAAAGTTTTGAGCAGATATCTTCTTTCGTTCTGCCGGAATTGAAAGACGTTTGTGCATCTTCAATGTAGGTCGCGTTCAATGACAAAAAGGCGCTTATCTTCAATCTAGGTGTTTCTGCGTGCTGCGCCGGCCCAAAGAGTGCCCGACTGAAAACGACAACGCAGGCATGTCGGGTGCCACTGTCTGCACCTGCACAGAAAGGTTTGAGCAGATATCTCCTTCCGTTCGGCCGGAATTGAAAGAAGATTGTGCATCTTCTATGTTCGTCGCGGTCAATGGCAAAAGGCGCTTATCTTCAATCTAGGTGTTTCTGCGTGCTGCTCCGGCCCAAAGAGTGCCCGGCGGAAAACGACAACGCAGGCATGTCGGGTGCCACTGTCTACACCTGCACAGAAAGTTATGAGCAGATATCTCCTTCCATTCAGCCGGAATTGCAAGACGTTTGTGCATCTTCAATATTGGTCGCGGTCAATGTCAAAAAGCCCTTATCTGCAATCTAGGTATTTCTGCGTGCTGCGCCGGCCCAAAGAGTGCCCGGCTGAAAACGACAGCGCAGGCATGTCGGGTGCCACTGTCTGCACCTGCACAGAAAGTTTTGAGCAGATATCTCCTTCCGTTCTGCCGGAATTGAAAGAAGATTGTGCATCTTCCATGTTCGTCGCGGTCAATGGCAAAAGGCGCTTATCTTCAATCTAGGTGTTTCTGCGTGCTGCTCCGGCCCAAAGAGTGCCCGGCGGAAAACGACAACGCAGGCATGTCGGGTGCCACTGTCTACACCTGCACAGAAAGATTTGAGCAGATATCTCCTTCCTTTCGGCCGGAATTGAAAGAAGATTGTGCATCTTCAATGTAGGTCGCGGTCAATGACAAAAAGGCGCTTATCTTCAATCTAGGTGTTTCTGCGTGCTGCGCCGGCCCAAAGAGTGCCCGGCTGAAAACGACAACGCAGGCATGTCGGGTGCCACTGTCTGCACCTGCACAGAAAGTTTTGAGCAGATATCTCCTTCCATTCGGCCGGAATTGCAAGAAGTTTGTGCATCTTCTATGTTCGTCGCGGTCAATGGCAAAAGGCGCTTATCTTCAATCTAGGTGTTTCTGCGTGCTGCGCCGGCCAAAAGAGTGTTCGGCGGAAAACGACAACGCAGGCATGTCGGGTGCCACTGTCTGCACCTGCACAGAAAGTTTTGAGCAGATATCTTCTTTCGTTCGGCCGGAATTGCAAGACGTTTGTGCATCTTCAATATTGGTCGCGGTCAATGTCAAAAAGCCCTTATCTGCAATCTAGGTGTTTCTGCGTGCTGCTCCGGCCCAAAGAGTGCCCGGCTGAAAACGACAACGCAGGCATGTCGGGTGCCACTGTCTGCACCTGCACAGAAAGTTTTGAGCAGATATCTCCTTCCGTTCTGCCGGAATTGAAAGAAGATTGTGCATCTTCTATGTTCGTCGCGGTCAATGGCAAAAGGCGCTTATCTTCAATCTAGGTGTTTCTGCGTGCTGCTCCGGCCGAAAGAGTGCCCGGCGGAAAACGACAACGCAGGCATGTCGGGTGCCACTGTCTACACCTGCACAGAAAGTTTTGAGCAGATATCTCCTTCCTTTCGGCCGGAATTGAAAGAAGATTGTGCATCTTCAATGTAGGTCGCGGTCAATGACAAAAAGGCGCTTATCTTCAATCTAGGTGTTTCTGCGTGCTGCGCCGGCCCAAAGAGTGCCCGGCTGAAAACGACAACGCAGGCATGTCGGGTGCCACTGTCTACACCTGCACAGAAAGTTTTGAGCAGATATCTCCTTCCATTCGGCCGGAATTGCAAGACGTTTGTGCATCTTCTATGTTCGTCGCGGTCAATGGCAAAAGGCGCTTATCTTCAATCTAGGTGTTTCTGCGTGCTGCGCCAGCCCAAAGAGTGCCCGGCGGAAAACGACAACGCAGGCATGTCGGGTGCCACTGTCTACACCTGCACAGAAAGTTTTGAGCAGATATCTCCTTCCATTCGGCCGGAATTGCAAGACGTTTGTGCATCTTCTATGTTCGTCGCGGTCAATGGCAAAAGGCGCTTATCTTCAATCAAGGTGTTTCTGCGTGCTGCGCCAGCCCAAAGAGTGCCAGGCGGAAAACGACAACGCAGGCATGTCGGGTGCCACTGTCTGCACCTGCGCAGAAAGTATTGAGCAGATATCTCCTTCCATTCGGCCGGAATTGCAAGAAGTTTGTGCATCTTCTATGTTCGTCGCGGTCAATGGCAAAAGGCGCTTATCTTCAATCTAGGTGTTTATGCGTGCTGCTCCGGCCCAAAGAGTGCCCGGCGGAAAACGACAACGCAGGCATGTCGGGTGCCACTGTCTGCACCTGCACAGAAAGTTTTGAGCAGATATCTTCTTTCGTTCGGCCGGAATTGCAAGACGTTTGTGCATCTTCAATATTGGTCGCGGTCAATGTCAAAAAGCCCTTATCTGCAATCTAGGTGTTTCTGCGTGCTGCGCCGGCCCAAAGAGTGCCCGGCTGAAAACGACAACGCAGGCATGTCGGGTTCCACTGTCTGCACCTGCACAGAAAGTTTTGAGCAGATATCTCCTTCCATTCGGCCGGAATTGCAAGAAGTTTGTGCATCTTCTATGTTCGTCGCGGTCAATGGCAAAAGGCGCTTATCTTCAATCTAGGTGTTTCTGCGTGCTGCTCCGGCCCAAAGAGTGCCCGGCGGAAAACGACAACGCAGGCATGTTGGGTGCCACTGTCTGCAACTGCACAGAAAGTTTTGAGCAGATATCTTCTTTCGTTCGGCCGGAATTGCAAGACGTTTGTGCATCTTCAATATTGGTCGCGGTCAATGTCAAAAAGCCCTTATCTGCAATCTAGGTGTTTCTGCGTGCTGCGCCGGCCCAAAGAGTGCCCGGCTGAAAACGACAACGCAGGCATGTCGGGTGCCACTGTCTGCACCTGCACAGAAAGGTTTGAGCAGATATCTCCTTCCGTTCGGCCGGAATTGAAAGAAGATTGTGCATCTTCTATGTTCGTCGCGGTCAATGGCAAAAGGCCCTTATCTTCAATCTAGGTGTTTCTGCGTGCTGCTCCGGCCCAAAGAGTGCCCGGCGGAAAACGACAACGCAGGCATGTCGGGTGCCACTGTCTGCACCTGCACAGAAAGTTTTGAGCAGATATCTTCTTTCGTTCGGCCGGAATTGCAAGACGTTTGTGCATCTTCAATATTGGTCGCGGTCAATGTCAAAAAGCCCTTATCTGCAATCTAGGTGTTTCTGCGTGCTGCGCCGGCCCAAAGAGTGCCCGGCTGAAAACGACAACGCAGGCATGTCGGGTTCCACTGTCTGCACCTGCACAGAAAGTTTTGAGCAGATATCTCCTTCCATTCGGCCGGAATTGCAAGAAGTTTGTGCATCTTCTATGTTCGTCGCGGTCAATGGCAAAAGGCGCTTATCTTCAATCTAGGTGTTTCTGCGTGCTGCTCCGGCCCAAAGAGTGCCCGGCGGAAAACGACAACGCAGGCATGTTGGGTGCCACTGTCTGCAACTGCACAGAAAGTTTTGAGCAGATATCTTCTTTCGTTCGGCCGGAATTGCAAGACGTTTGTGCATCTTCAATATTGGTCGCGGTCAATGTCAAAAAGCCCTTATCTGCAATCTAGGTGTTTCTGCCTGCTGCGCCGGCCCAAAGAGTGCCCGGCTGAAAACGACAACGCAGGCATGTCGGGTGCCACTGTCTGCACCTGCACAGAAAGGTTTGAGCAGATATCTCCTTCCGTTCGGCCGGAATTGAAAGAAGATTGTGCATCTTCTATGTTCGTCGCGGTCAATGGCAAAAGGCCCTTATCTTCAATCTAGGTGTTTCTGCGTGCTGCTCCGGCCCAAAGAGTGCCCGGCGGAAAACGACAACGCAGGCATGTCGGGTGCCACTGTCTACACCTGCACAGAAAGTTTTGAGCAGATATCTCCTTCCATTCGGCCGGAATTGCAAGACGTTTGTGCATCTTCAATGATGGTCGCGGTCAATGACAAAAAGGCGCTTATCTTCAATCTAGGTGTTTCTACGTGCTGCGCCGGCCCAAAGAGTGCCCGGCTGAAAACGACAACGCAGGCATGTCGGGTGCCACTGTCTGCACTTGCACAGAAAGTTTTGAGCAGATATCTTCTTTCGTTCGGCCGGAATTGCAAGACGTTTGTGCATCTTCAATATTGGTCGCGGTCAATGTCAAAAAGCCCTTATCTGCAATCTAGGTGTTTCTGCGTGCTGCGCCGGCCCAAAGAGTGCCTGGCTGAAAACGACAACGCAGGCATGTCGGGTGCCACTGTCTGCACCAGCACAGAAAGATTTGAGCAGATATCTCCTTCCATTCGGCCGGAATTGCAAGAAGTTTGTGCATCTTCTATGTTCGTCGCGGTCAATGGCAAAAGGCGCTTATCTTCCATCTAGGTGTTTCTACGTGCTGCGCTGGCCCAAAGAGTGCCCGGCGGAAAACGACAACGCAGGCATGTCGGGTGCCACTGTCTGCACCTGCACAGAAAGGTTTGAGCAGATATCTCCTTTCGTTCGGCCGCAATTGAAAGAAGTTTGTGCATCTTCAATGATGGTCGCGGTCAATGACAAAAAGGCCCTTATCTTCAATCTAGGTGTTTCTGCGTGCTGCGCTGGCCCAAAGAGTGCCCGGCTGAAAACGACAACGCAGGCATGTCGGGTGCCACTGTCTGCACCTGCACAGAAAGTTTTGAGCAGATATCTTCTTTCGTTCGGCCGGAATTGCAAGACGTTTGTGCATCTTCAATATTGGTCGCGGTCAATGTCAAAAAGCCCTTATCTGCAATCTAGGTGTTTCTGCGTGCTGCGCCGGCCCAAAGAGTGCCCGGCTGAAAACGACAACGCAGGCATGTCGGGTGCCACTGTCTGCACCTGCACAGAAAGTTTTGAGCAGATATCTCCTTCCGTTCTGGCGGAATTGAAAGAAGATTGTGCATCTTCTATGTTCGTCGCGGTCAATGGCAAAAGGCGCTTATTATCAATCTAGGTGTTTCTGCGTGCTGCTCCGGCCGAAAGAGTGCCCGGCGGAAAACGACAACGCAGGCATGTCGGGTGCCACTGTCTACACCTGCACAGAAAGTTTTCAGCAGATATCTCCTTCCATTCGGCCGGAATTGCAAGAAGTTTGTGCATCTTCTATGTTCGTCGCGGTCAATGGCAAAAGGCGCTTATCTTCAATCTAGGTGTTTCTGCGTGCTGCGCCGGCCCAAAGAGTCCCCGGCGGAAAACGACAACGCCGGCATGTCGGGTGCCACTGTCTGCACCTGCACAGCAAGTTTTGAGCAGATATCTCCTTCCGTTCGGCCGGAATTGAAAGAAGATTGTGCATCTTCAATGTAGGTCGCGGTCAATGACAAAAAGGCGCTTATCTTCAATCTAGGTGTTTCTGCGTGCTGCGCCGGCCCAAAGAGTGCCCGGCTGAAAACGACAACGCAGGCATGTCGGGTGCCACTGTCTGCACCTGCACAGAAAGTTTTGAGCAGATATCTTCTTTCGTTCGGCCGGAATTGCAAGACGTTTGTGCATCTTCAATATTGGTCGCGGTCAATGTCAAAAAGCCCTTATCTGCAATCTAGGTGTTTCTGCGTGCTGCGCCGGCCCAAAGAGTGCCCGGCTGAAATCGACAACGCAGGCATGTCGGGTGCCATTGTCTGCACCTGCACAAAAAGTTTTGAGCAGATATCTCCTTCCGTTCTGCCGAAATTGAAAGAAGATTGTGCATCTTCTATGTTCGTCGCGGTCAATGGCAAAAGGCGCTTATCTTCAATCTAGGTGTTTCTGCGTGCTGCTCCGGCCCAAAGAGTGCCCGACGGAAAACGACAACGCAGGCATGTCGGGTGCCACTGTCTACACCTGCACAGAAAGTTTTGAGCAGATATCTCCTTCCGTTCGGCCGGAATTGCAAGAAGTTTGTGCATCTTCAATATTGGTCGCGGTCAATGTCAAAAAGCCCTTATCTTCAATCTAGGTGTTTCTGCGTGCTGCTCCGGCCCAAAGAGTGCTCGGCGGAAAACGACAACGCAGGCATGTCGGGTGCCACTGTCTACACCTGCACAGAAAGTTTTGAGCAGATATCTCCTTCCATTCTGCCGGAATTGCAAGAAGTTTGTGCATCTTCTATGTACGTCGCGGTCAATGGCAAAAGGCGCTTATCTTCAATCTAGGTGTTTCTGCGTGCTGCGCCGGCCCAAAGAGTGCCCGGCGGAAAACGACAATGCAGGCATGTCGGGTGCCACTGTCTGCACCTGCACAGAAAGTTTTGAGCAGATTTCTTCTTTCGTTCGGCCGGAATTGCAAGACGTTTGTGCATCTTCAATATTGGTCGCGGTCAATGTCAAAAAGCCCTTATCTGCAATCTAGGTGTTTCTGCGTGCTGCGCCGGCCCAAAGAGTGCCCGGCTGAAAACGACAACGCAGGCATGTCGGGTGCCACTGTCTGCACCTGCACAGAAAGGTTTGAGCAGATATCTCCTTCCGTTCGGCCGGAATTGAAAGAAGATTGTGCATCTTCTATGTTCGTCGCGGTCAATGGCAAAAGGCGCTTATCTTCAATCTAGGTGTTTCTGCGTGCTGCTCCGGCCCAAAGAGTGCCCGGCGGAAAACGACAACGCAGGCATGTCGGGTGCCACTGTCTACACCTGCACAGAAAGTTTTGAGCAGATATCTCCTTCCATTCGGCCGGAATTGCAAGACGTTTGTGCATCTTCAATGATGGTCGCAGTCAATGACAAAAAGGCGCTTATCTTCAATCTAGGTGTTTCTACGTGCTGCGCCGGCCCAAAGAGTGCCCGGCTGAAAACGACAACGCAGGCATGTCGGGTGCCACTGTCTGCACTTGCACAGAAAGTTTTGAGCAGATATCTTCTTTCGTTCGGCCGGAATTGCAAGACGTTTGTGCATCTTCAATATTGGTCGCGGTCAATGTCAAAAAGCCCTTATCTGCAATCTAGGTGTTTCTGCGTGCTGCGCCGGCCCAAAGAGTGCCTGGCTGAAAACGACAACGCAGTCATGTCGGGTGCCACTGTCTGCACCAGCACAGAAAGATTTGAGCAGATATCTCCTTCCATTCGGCCGGAATTGCAAGAAGTTTGTGCATCTTCTATGTTCGTCGCGGTCAATGGCAAAAGGCGCTTATCTTCAATCTAAGTGTTTCTGCGTGCTGCTCCGGCCCAAAGAGTGCCCGGCGGAAAACGACAACGCAGGCATGTCGGGTGCCACTGTCTGCACCTGCACAGAAAGGTTTGAGCAGATATCTCCTTCCGTTCGGCCGGAATTGAAAGAAGTTTGTGCATCTTCAATGATGGTCGCGGTCAATGACAAAAAGGCGCTTATCTTCAATCTAGGTGTTTCTGCGTGCTGCGCCGGCCCAAAGAGTGCCCGGCTGAAAACGACAACGCAGGCATGTCGGGTGCCACTGTCTGCACCTGCACAGAAAGGTTTGAGCAGATATCTCCTTCCATTCGGCCGAAATTGCAAGAAGTTTGTGCATCTTCTATGTTCGTCGCGGTCAATGACAAAAAGGCGCTTATCTTCAATCTAGGTGTTTCTGCGTGCTGCTCCGGCCCAAAGAGTGCCCGGCGGAAAACGACAACGCAGGCATGTCGGGTGCCACTGTCTACACCTGCACAGAAAGTTATGAGCAGATATCTCCTTCCATTCGGCCGGAATTGCAAGACGTTTGTGCATCTTCTATGTTCGTCGCGGTCAATGGCAAAAGGCGCTTATCTTCAATCTAGGTGTTTCTGCGTGCTGCTCCGGCCCAAAGAGTGCCCGGCGGAAAACGACAACGCAGGCATGTCGGGTGCCACTGTCTGCACCTGCACAGAAAGTTTTGAGCAGATATCTTCTTTCGTTCGGCCGGAATTGCAAGACGTTTGTGCATCTTCAATATTGGTCGCGGTCAATGTCAAAAAGCCCTTATCTGCAATCTAGGTGTTTCTGCGTGCTGCGCCGGCCCAAAGAGTGCCCGGCGGAAAACGACAACGCAGGCATGTCGGGTGCCACTGTCTGCACCTGCACAGAAAGTTTTGAGCAGATATCTCCTTCCATTCGGCCGGAATTGAAAGAAGATTGTGCATCTTCAATGTAGGTCGCGGTCAATGACAAAAAGGCGCTTATCTTCAATCTAGGTGTTTCTGCGTGCTGCTCCGGCCCAAAGAGTGCCCGGCGGAAAACGACAACGCAGGCATGTCGGGTGCCACTGTCTGCACCTGCACAGAAAGTTTTGAGCAGATATCTTCTTTCGTTCTGCCGGAATTGAAAGACGTTTGTGCATCTTCAATGTAGGTCGCGTTCAATGACAAAAAGGCGCTTATCTTCAATCTAGGTGTTTCTGCGTGCTGCGCCGGCCCAAAGAGTGCCCGACTGAAAACGACAACGCAGGCATGTCGGGTGCCACTGTCTGCACCTGCACAGAAAGGTTTGAGCAGATATCTCCTTCCGTTCGGCCGGAATTGAAAGAAGATTGTGCATCTTCTATGTTCGTCGCGGTCAATGGCAAAAGGCGCTTATCTTCAATCTAGGTGTTTCTGCGTGCTGCTCCGGCCCAAAGAGTGCCCGGCGGAAAACGACAACGCAGGCATGTCGGGTGCCACTGTCTGCACCTGCACAGAAAGTTTTGAGCAGATATCTTCTTTCGTTCTGCCGGAATTGAAAGACGTTTGTGCATCTTCAATGTAGGTCGCGGTCAATGACAAAAAGGCGCTTATCTTCAATCTAGGTGTTTCTGCGTGCTGCGCCGGCCCAAAGAGTGCCCGACTGAAAACGACAACGCAGGCATGTCGGGTGCCACTGTCTGCACCTGCACAGAAAGTTTTGAGCAGATATCTCCTTCCATTCGGCCGGAATTGCAAGAAGTTTGTGCATCTTCTATGTTCGTCGCGGTCAATGGCAAAAGGCGCTTATCTTCAATCTAGGTGTTTCTGCGTGCTGCTCCGGCCCAAAGAGTGCCCGGCGGAAAACGACAACGCAGGCATGTCGGGTGCCACTGTCTACACCTGCACAGAAAGTTTTGAGCAGATATCTCCTTCCATTCGGCCGGAATTGCAAGACGTTTGTGCATCTTCTATGTTCGTCGCGGTCAATGGCAAAAGGCGCTTATCTTCAATCTAGGTGTTTCTGCGTGCTGCGCCAGCCCAAAGAGTGCCCGGCGGAAAACGACAACGCAGGCATGTCGGGTGCCACTGTCTACACCTGCACAGAAAGTTTTGAGCAGATATCTCCTTCCATTCGGCCGGAATTGCAAGACGTTTGTGCATCTTCTATGTTCGTCGCGGTCAATGGCAAAAGGCGCTTATCTTCAATCTAGGTGTTTCTGCGTGCTGCTCCGGCCCAAAGAGTGCCCGGCGGAAAACGACAACGCAGGCATGTCGGGTGCCACTGTCTGCACCTGCACAGAAAGTTTTGAGCAGATATCTTCTTTCGTTCGGCCGGAATTGCAAGACGTTTGTGCATCTTCAATATTGGTCGCGGTCAATGTCAAAAAGCCCTTATCAGCAATCTAGGTGTTTCTGCGTGCTGCGCCAGCCCAAAGAGTGCCCGGCGGAAAACGACAACGCAGGCATGTCGGGTGCCACTGTCTACACCTGCACAGAAAGTTTTGAGCAGATATCTCCTTCCATTCGGCCGGAATTGCAAGACGTTTGTGCATCTTCTATGTTCGTCGCGGTCAATGGCAAAAGGCGCTTATCTTCAATCTAGGTGTTTCTGCGTGCTGCGCCAGCCCAAAGAGTGCCCGGCGGAAAACGACAACGCAGGCATGTCGGGTGCCACTGTCTACACCTGCACAGAAAGTTTTGAGCAGATATCTCCTTCCATTCGGCCGGAATTGCAAGACGTTTGTGCATCTTCTATGTTCGTCGCGGTCAATGGCAAAAGGCGCTTATCTTCAATCTAGGTGTTTCTGCGTGCTGCTCCGGCCCAAAGAGTGCCCGGCGGAAAACGACAACGCAGGCATGTCGGGTGCCACTGTCTGCACCTGCACAGAAAGTTTTGAGCAGATATCTTCTTTCGTTCGGCCGGAATTGCAAGACGTTTGTGCATCTTCAATATTGGTCGCGGTCAATGTCAAAAAGCCCTTATCAGCAATCTAGGTGTTTCTGCGTGCTGCGCCAGCCCAAAGAGTGCCCGGCGGAAAACGACAACGCAGGCATGTCGGGTGCCACTGTCTACACCTGCACAGAAAGTTTTGAGCAGATATCTCCTTCCATTCGGCCGGAATTGCAAGACGTTTGTGCATCTTCTATGTTCGTCGCGGTCAATGGCAAAAGGCGCTTATCTTCAATCTAGGTGTTTCTGCGTGCTGCGCCAGCCCAAAGAGTGCCCGGCGGAAAACGACAACGCAGGCAAGTCGGGTGCCACTGTCTACACCTGCACAGAAAGTTTTGAGCAGATATCTCCTTCCATTCGGCCGGAATTGCAAGACGTTTGTGCATCTTCTATGTTCGTCGCGGTCAATGGCAAAAGGCGCTTATCTTCAATCTAGGTGTTTCTGCGTGCTGCTCCGGCCCAAAGAGTGCCCGGCGGAAAACGACAACGCAGGCATGTCGGGTGCCACTGTCTGCACCTGCACAGAAAGTTTTGAGCAGATATCTTCTTTCGTTCGGCCGGAATTGCAAGACGTTTGTGCATCTTCAATATTGGTCGCGGTCAATGTCAAAAAGCCCTTATCAGCAATCTAGGTGTTTCTGCGTGCTGCGCCGGCCCAAAGAGTGCCCGGCGGAAAACGACAACGCAGGCATGTCGGGTGCCACTGTCTACACCTGCACAGAAAGTTTTGAGCAGATATCTCCTTCCTTTCGGCCGGAATTGAAAGAAGATTGTGCATCTTCAATGTAGGTCGCGGTCAATGACAAAAAGGCGCTTATCTTCAATCTAGGTGTTTCTGCGTGCTGCGCCGGCCCAAAGAGTGCCCGGCTGAAAACGACAACGCAGGCATGTCGGGTGCCACTGTCTGCACCTGCACAGAAAGGTTTGAGCAGATATCTCCTTCCTTTCGGCCGGAATTGAAAGAAGATTGTGCATCTTCAATGTAGGTCGCGGTCAATGACAAAAAGGCGCTTATCTTCAATCTAGGTGTTTCTGCGTGCTGCGCCGGCCCAAAGAGTGCCCGGCGGAAAACGACAACGCAGGCATGTCGGGTGCCACTGTCTGCACCTGCACAGAAAGTTTTGAGCAGATATCTTCTTTCGTTCGGCCGGAATTGCAAGACATTTGTGCATCTTCAATATTGGTCGCGGTCAATGTCAAAAAGCCCTTATCTGCAATCTAGGTGTTTCTGCGTGCTGCGCCGGCCCAAAGAGTGCCCGGCTGAAAACGACAACGCAGGCATGTCGGGTGCCACTGTCTGCACCTGCACAGAAAGTTTTGAGCAGATATCTCCTTCCGTTCTGCCGGAATTGAAAGAAGATTGTGCATCTTCTATGTTCGTCGCGGTCAATGGCAAAAGGCGCTTATCTTCAATCTAGGTGTTTCTGCATGCTGCTCCGGCCCAAAGAGTGCCCGGCGGAAAACGACAAAGCAGGCATGTCAGGTGCCACTGTCTACACCTGCACAGAGAGTTTTGAGCAGATATCTCCTTCCTTTCGGCCGGAATTGAAAGAAGATTGTGCATCTTCAATGTAGGTCGCGGTCAATGACAAAAAGGCGCTTATCTTCAATCTAGGTGTTTCTGCGTGCTGCGCCGGCCCAAAGAGTGCCCGGCTGAAAACGACAACGCAGGCATGTCGGGTGCCACTGTCTGCACCTGCACAGAAAGTTTTGAGCAGATATCTCCTTCCGTTCTGCCGGAATTGAAAGAAGATTGTGCATCTTCTATGTAGGTCGCGGTCAATGACAAAAAGGCGCTTATCTTCAATCTAGGTGTTTCTGCGTGCTGCGCCGGCCCAAAGAGTGCCCGGCTGAAAACGACAACGCAGGCATGTCGGGTGCCACTGTCTGCACCTGCACAGAAAGGTTTGAGCAGATATCTCCTTCCGTTCGGCCGGAATTGAAAGAAGATTGTGCATCTTCTATGTTCGTCGCGGTCAATGGCAAAAGGCGCTTATCTTCAATCTAGGTGTTTCTGCGTGCTGCTCCGGCCCAAAGAGTGCCCGGCGGAAAACGACAACGCAGGCATGTCGGGTGCCACTGTCTACACCTGCACAGAAAGTTTTGAGCAGATATCTCCTTCCATTCGGCCGGAATTGCAAGACGTTTGTGCATCTTCAATATTGGTCGCGGTCAATGTCAAAAAGCCCTTATCTGCAATATAGGTGTTTCTGCGTGCTGCGCCGGCCCAAAGAGTGCCCGGCTGAAAACGACAACGCAGGCATGTCGGGTGCCACTGTCTGCACCTGCACAGAAAGGTTTGAGCAGATATCTCCTTCCGTTCGGCCGGAATTGAAAGATGATTGTGCATCTTCTATGTTCGTCGCGGTCAATGGCAAAAGGCGCTTATCTTCAATCTAGGTGTTTCTGCGTGCTGCTCCGGCCCAAAGAGTGCCCGGCGGAAAACGACAACGCAGGCATGTCGGGTGCCACTGTCTACACCTGCACAGAAAGTTTTGAGCAGATATCTCCTTCCTTTCGGCCGGAATTGAAAGAAGATTGTGCATCTTCAATGTAGGTCGCGGTCAATGACAAAAAGGCGCTTATCTTCAATCTAGGTGTTTCTGCGTGCTGCGCCGGCCCAAAGAGTGCCCGGCGGAAAACGACAACGCAGGCATGTCGGGTGCCACTGTCTGCACCTGCACAGAAAGTTTTGAGCAGATATCTTCTTTCGTTCGGCCGGAATTGCAAGACATTTGTGCATCTTCAATATTGGTCGCGGTCAATGTCAAAAAGCCCTTATCTGCAATCTAGGTGTTTCTGCGTGCTGCGCCGGCCCAAAGAGTGCCCGGCTGAAAACGACAACGCAGGCATGTCGGGTGCCACTGTCTGCACCTGCACAGAAAGTTTTGAGCAGATATCTCCTTCCATTCGGCCGGAATTGCAAGACGTTTGTGCATCTTCTATTTTCGTCGCGGTCAATAGCAAAAGGCGCTTATCTTCAATCTAGGTGTTTCTGCGTGCTGCTCCGGCCCAAAGAGTGCCCGGCGGAAAACGACAACGCAGGCATGTCGGGTGCCACTGTCTGCACAGAAAGTTTTGAGCAGATATCTTCTTTCGTTCGGCCGGAATTGCAAGACGTTTGTGCATCTTCAATATTGGTCGCGGTCAATGTCAAAAAGCCCTTATCAGCAATCTAGGTGTTTCTGCGTGCTGCGCCGGCCCAAAGAGTGCCCGGCTGAAAATGACAACGCAGGCATGTCGGGTGCCACTGCCTGCACCTGCACAGAAAGTTTTGAGCAGATATCTCCTTCCGTTCTGCCGGAATTGAAAGAAGATTGTGCATCTTCTATGTTCGTCGCGGTCAATGGCAAAAGGCGCTTATCTTCAATCTAGGTGTTTCTGCGTGCTGCTCCGGCCCAAAGAGTGCCCGGCGGAAAACGACAACGCAGGCATGTCGGGTGCCACTGTCTACACCTGCACAGAAAGTTTTGAGCAGATATCTCCTTCCTTTCGGCCGGAATTGAAAGAAGATTGTGCATCTTCAATGTAGGTCGCGGTCAATGACAAAAAGGCGCTTATCTTCAATCTAGGTGTTTCTGCGTGCTGCGCCGGCCCAACGAGTGCCCGGCTGAAAACGACAACGCAGGCATGTCGGGTGCCACTGTCTGCACCTGCACAGAAAGTTTTGAGCAGATATCTCCTTCCGTTCTGCCGGAATTGAAAGAAGATTGTGCATCTTCTATGTTCGTCGCGGTCAATGGCAAAAGGCGCTTATCTTCAATCTAGGTGTTTCTGCGTGCTGCTCCGGCGCAAAGAGTGCCCGGCGGAAAACGACAACGCAGGCATGTCGGGTGCCACTGTCTGCACCTGCACAGAAAGTTTTGAGCAGATATCTCCTTCCATTCGGCCGGAATTGCAAGACGTTTGTGCATCTTCTATGTTCGTCGCGGTCAATGGCAAAAGGCGCTTATCTTCAATCTAGGTGTTTCTGCGTGCTGCGCCGGCCCAAAGAGTGCCCGGCGGAAAACGACAACGCAGGCATGTCGGGTGCCACTGTCTGCACCTGCACAGAAAGTTTTGAGCAGATATCTTCTTTCGTTCGGCCGGAATTGCAAGACGTTTGTGCATCTTCAATATTGGTCGCGGTCAATGTCAAAAAGCCCTTATCTGCAATCTAGGTGTTTCTGCGTGTTGCGCCGGCCCAAAGAGTGCCCGGCGGAAAACGACAACGCAGGCATGTCGGGTGCCACTGTCTGCACCTGCACAGAAAGTTTTGAGCAGATATCTTCTTTCGTTCGGCCGGAATTGCAAGACGTTTGTGCATCTTCAATATTGGTCGCGGTCAATGTCAAAAAGCCCTTTTCTGCAATCTAGGTGTTTCTGCGTGCTGCGCCGGCCCAAAGAGTGCCCGGCTGAAAACGACAACGCAGGCATGTCGGGTGCCACTGTCTGCACCTGCACAGAAAGTTTTGAGCAGATATCTCCTTCCGTTCTGCCGGAATTGAAAGAAGATTGTGCATCTTCTATGTTCGTCGCGGTCAATGGCAAAAGGCGCTTATCTTCAATCTAGGTGTTTCTGCGTGCTGCTCCGGCCCAAAGAGTGCCCGGCGGAAAACGACAACGCAGGCATGTCGGGTGCCACTGTCTGCACCTGCACAGAAAGTTTTGAGCAGATATCTCCTTCCTTTCGGCCGGAATTGAAAGAAGATTGTGCATCTTCAATGTAGGTCGCGGTCAATGACAAAAAGGCGCTTATCTTCAATCTAGGTGTTTCTGCGTGCTGCGCCGGCCCAAAGAGTGCCCGGCTGAAAACGACAACGCAGGCATGTCGGGTGCCACTGTCTGCACCTGCACAGAAAGGTTTGAGCAGATATCTCCTTCCTTTCGGCCGGAATTGAAAGAAGATTGTGCATCTTCAATGTAGGTCGCGGTCAATGACAAAAAGGCGCTTATCTTCAATCTAGGTGTTTCTGCGTGCTGCGCCGGCCCAAAGAGTGCCCGGCGGAAAACGACAACGCAGGCATGTCGGGTGCCACTGTCTGCACCTGCACAGAAAGTTTTGAGCAGATATCTTCTTTCGTTCGGCCGGAATTGCAAGACATTTGTGCATCTTCAATATTGGTCGCGGTCAATGTCAAAAAGCCCTTATCTGCAATCTAGGTGTTTCTGCGTGCTGCGCCGGCCCAAAGAGTGCCCGGCTGAAAACGACAACGCAGGCATGTCGGGTGCCACTGTCTGCACCTGCACAGAAAGTTTTGAGCAGATATCTCCTTCCGTTCTGCCGGAATTGAAAGAAGATTGTGCATCTTCTATGTTCGTCGCGGTCAATGGCAAAAGGCGCTTATCTTCAATCTAGGTGTTTCTGCATGCTGCTCCGGCCCAAAGAGTGCCCGGCGGAAAACGACAAAGCAGGCATGTCAGGTGCCACTGTCTACACCTGCACAGAGAGTTTTGAGCAGATATCTCCTTCCTTTCGGCCGGAATTGAAAGAAGATTGTGCATCTTCAATGTAGGTCGCGGTCAATGACAAAAAGGCGCTTATCTTCAATCTAGGTGTTTCTGCGTGCTGCGCCGGCCCAAAGAGTGCCCGGCTGAAAACGACAACGCAGGCATGTCGGGTGCCACTGTCTGCACCTGCACAGAAAGTTTTGAGCAGATATCTCCTTCCTTTCGGCCGGAATTGAAAGAAGATTGTGCATCTTCAATGTAGGTCGCGGTCAATGACAAAAAGGCGCTTATCTTCAATCTAGGTGTTTCTGCGTGCTGCGCCGGCCCAAAGAGTGCCCGGCGGAAAACGACAACGCAGGCATGTCGGGTGCCACTGTCTGCACCTGCACAGAAAGTTTTGAGCAGATATCTTCTTTCGTTCGGCCGGAATTGCAAGACGTTTGTGCATCTTCAATATTGGTCGCGGTCAATGTCAAAAAGCCCTTATCTGCAATCTAGGTGTTTCTGCGTGCTGCGCCGGCCCAAAGAGTGCCCGGCTGAAAACGACAACGCAGGCATGTCGGGTGCCACTGTCTGCATCTGCACAGAAAGGTTTGAGCAGATATCTCCTTCCGTTCGGCCGGAATTGAAAGAAGATTGTGCATCTTCTATGTTCGTCGCGGTCATTGGCAAAAGGCGCTTATCTTCAATCTAGGTGTTTCTGCGTGCTGCTCCGGCCCAAAGAGTGCCCGGCGGAAAACGACAACGCAGGCATGTCGGGTGCCACTGTCTACACCTGCACAGAAAGTTTTGAGCAGATATCTCCTTCCATTCGGCCGGAATTGCAAGACGTTTGTGCATCTTCAATATTGGTCGCGGTCAATGTCAAAAAGCCCTTATCTGCAATCTAGGTGTTTCTGCGTGCTGCGCCTGCCCAAAGAGTGCCCGGCTGAAAACGACAACGCAGGCATGTCGGGTGCCACTGTCTGCACCTGCACAGAAAGTTTTGAGCAGATATCTCCTTCCGTTCTGCCGGAATTGAAAGAAGATTGTGCATCTTCTATGTAGGTCGCGGTCAATGACAAAAAGGCGCTTATCTTCAATCTAGGTGTTTCTGCGTGCTGCGCCGGCCCAAAGAGTGCCCGGCTGAAAACGACAACGCAGGCATGTCGGGTGCCACTGTCTGCACCTGCACAGAAAGGTTTGAGCAGATATCTCCTTCCGTTCGGCCGGAATTGAAAGAAGATTGTGCATCTTCTATGTTCGTCGCGGTCAATGGCAAAAGGCGCTTATCTTCAATCTAGGTGTTTCTGCGTGCTGCTCCGGCCCAAAGAGTGCCCGGCGGAAAACGACAACGCAGGCATGTCGGGTGCCACTGTCTACACCTGCACAGAAAGTTTTGAGCAGATATCTCCTTCCATTCGGCCGGAATTGCAAGACGTTTGTGCATCTTCAATATTGGTCGCGGTCAATGTCAAAAAGCCCTTATCTGCAATATAGGTGTTTCTGCGTGCTGCGCCGGCCCAAAGAGTGCCCGGCTGAAAACGACAACGCAGGCATGTCGGGTGCCACTGTCTGCACCTGCACAGAACGGTTTGAGCAGATATCTCCTTCCGTTCGGCCGGAATTGAAAGATGATTGTGCATCTTCTATGTTCGTCGCGGTCAATGGCAAAAGGCGCTTATCTTCAATCTAGGTGTTTCTGCGTGCTGCTCCGGCCCAAAGAGTGCCCGGCGGAAAACGACAACGCAGGCATGTCGGGTGCCACTGTCTACACCTGCACAGAAAGTTTTGAGCAGATATCTCCTTCCTTTCGGCCGGAATTGAAAGAAGATTGTGCATCTTCAATGTAGGTCGCGGTCAATGACAAAAAGGCGCTTATCTTCAATCTAGGTGTTTCTGCGTGCTGCGCCGGCCCAAAGAGTGCCCGGCGGAAAACGACAACGCAGGCATGTCGGGTGCCACTGTCTGCACCTGCACAGAAAGTTTTGAGCAGATATCTTCTTTCGTTCGGCCGGAATTGCAAGACATTTGTGCATCTTCAATATTGGTCGCGGTCAATGTCAAAAAGCCCTTATCTGCAATCTAGGTGTTTCTGCGTGCTGCGCCGGCCCAAAGAGTGCCCGGCTGAAAACGACAACGCAGGCATGTCGGGTGCCACTGTCTGCACCTGCACAGAAAGTTTTGAGCAGATATCTCCTTCCATTCGGCCGGAATTGCAAGACGTTTGTGCATCTTCTATTTTCGTCGCGGTCAATAGCAAAAGGCGCTTATCTTCAATCTAGGTGTTTCTGCGTGCTGCTCCGGCCCAAAGAGTGCCCGGCGGAAAACGACAACGCAGGCATGTCGGGTGCCACTGTCTGCACAGAAAGTTTTGAGCAGATATCTTCTTTCGTTCGGCCGGAATTGCAAGACGTTTGTGCATCTTCAATATTGGTCGCGGTCAATGTCAAAAAGCCCTT
This sequence comes from Hyla sarda, assembly GCF_029499605.1. Lineage (NCBI taxonomy): Eukaryota > Metazoa > Chordata > Amphibia > Anura > Hylidae > Hyla > Hyla sarda. The sequence continues at coordinate 250,227 of NW_026611010.1, forward strand.
ATCAGCAATCTAGGTGTTTCTGCGTGCTGCGCCGGCCCAAAGAGTGCCCGGCTGAAAATGACAACGCAGGCATGTCGGGTGCCACTGCCTGCACCTGCACAGAAAGTTTTGAGCAGATATCTCCTTCCGTTCTGCCGGAATTGAAAGAAGATTGTGCATCTTCTATGTTCGTCGCGGTCAATGGCAAAAGGCGCTTATCTTCAATCTAGGTGTTTCTGCGTGCTGCTCCGGCCCAAAGAGTGCCCGGCGGAAAACGACAACGCAGGCATGTCGGGTGCCACTGTCTACACCTGCACAGAAAGTTTTGAGCAGATATCTCCTTCCTTTCGGCCGGAATTGAAAGAAGATTGTGCATCTTCAATGTAGGTCGCGGTCAATGACAAAAAGGCGCTTATCTTCAATCTAGGTGTTTCTGCGTGCTGCGCCGGCCCAACGAGTGCCCGGCTGAAAACGACAACGCAGGCATGTCGGGTGCCACTGTCTGCACCTGCACAGAAAGTTTTGAGCAGATATCTCCTTCCGTTCTGCCGGAATTGAAAGAAGATTGTGCATCTTCTATGTTCGTCGCGGTCAATGGCAAAAGGCGCTTATCTTCAATCTAGGTGTTTCTGCGTGCTGCTCCGGCGCAAAGAGTGCCCGGCGGAAAACGACAACGCAGGCATGTCGGGTGCCACTGTCTGCACCTGCACAGAAAGTTTTGAGCAGATATCTCCTTCCATTCGGCCGGAATTGCAAGACGTTTGTGCATCTTCTATGTTCGTCGCGGTCAATGGCAAAAGGCGCTTATCTTCAATCTAGGTGTTTCTGCGTGCTGCGCCGGCCCAAAGAGTGCCCGGCGGAAAACGACAACGCAGGCATGTCGGGTGCCACTGTCTGCACCTGCACAGAAAGTTTTGAGCAGATATCTTCTTTCGTTCGGCCGGAATTGCAAGACGTTTGTGCATCTTCAATATTGGTCGCGGTCAATGTCAAAAAGCCCTTATCAGCAATCTAGGTGTTTCTGCGTGCTGCGCCGGCCCAAAGAGTGCCCGGCTGAAAATGACAACGCAGGCATGTCGGGTGCCACTGCCTGCACCTGCACAGAAAGTTTTGAGCAGATATCTCCTTCCGTTCTGCCGGAATTGAAAGAAGATTGTGCATCTTCTATGTTCGTCGCGGTCAATGGCAAAAGGCGCTTATCTTCAATCTAGGTGTTTCTGCGTGCTGCTCCGGCCCAAAGAGTGCCCGGCGGAAAACGACAACGCAGGCATGTCGGGTGCCACTGTCTACACCTGCACAGAAAGTTTTGAGCAGATATCTCCTTCCTTTCGGCCGGAATTGAAAGAAGATTGTGCATCTTCAATGTAGGTCGCGGTCAATGACAAAAAGGCGCTTATCTTCAATCTAGGTGTTTCTGCGTGCTGCGCCGGCCCAACGAGTGCCCGGCTGAAAACGACAACGCAGGCATGTCGGGTGCCACTGTCTGCACCTGCACAGAAAGTTTTGAGCAGATATCTCCTTCCGTTCTGCCGGAATTGAAAGAAGATTGTGCATCTTCTATGTTCGTCGCGGTCAATGGCAAAAGGCGCTTATCTTCAATCTAGGTGTTTCTGCGTGCTGCTCCGGCGCAAAGAGTGCCCGGCGGAAAACGACAACGCAGGCATGTCGGGTGCCACTGTCTGCACCTGCACAGAAAGTTTTGAGCAGATATCTCCTTCCATTCGGCCGGAATTGCAAGACGTTTGTGCATCTTCTATGTTCGTCGCGGTCAATGGCAAAAGGCGCTTATCTTCAATCTAGGTGTTTCTGCGTGCTGCGCCGGCCCAAAGAGTGCCCGGCGGAAAACGACAACGCAGGCATGTCGGGTGCCACTGTCTGCACCTGCACAGAAAGTTTTGAGCAGATATCTTCTTTCGTTCGGCCGGAATTGCAAGACGTTTGTGCATCTTCAATATTGGTCGCGGTCAATGTCAAAAAGCCCTTATCTGCAATCTAGGTGTTTCTGCGTGTTGCGCCGGCCCAAAGAGTGCCCGGCGGAAAACGACAACGCAGGCATGTCGGGTGCCACTGTCTGCACCTGCACAGAAAGTTTTGAGCAGATATCTTCTTTCGTTCTGCCGGAATTGAAAGACGTTTGTGCATCTTCAATGTAGGTCGCGGTCAATGACAAAAAGGCGCTTATCTTCAATCTAGGTGTTTCTGCGTGCTGCGCCGGCCCAAAGAGTGCCCGACTGAAAACGACAACGCAGGCATGTCGGGTGCCACTGTCTGCACCTGCACAGAAAGTTTTGAGCAGATATCTCCTTCCATTCGGCCGGAATTGCAAGAAGTTTGTGCATCTTCTATGTTCGTCGCGGTCAATGGCAAAAGGCGCTTATCTTCAATCTAGGTGTTTCTGCGTGCTGCTCCGGCCCAAAGAGTGCCCGGCGGAAAACGACAACGCAGGCATGTCGGGTGCCACTGTCTACACCTGCACAGAAAGTTTTGAGCAGATATCTCCTTCCTTTCGGCCGGAATTGAAAGAAGATTGTGCATCTTCAATGTAGGTCGCGGTCAATGACAAAAAGGCGCTTATCTTCAATCTAGGTGTTTCTGCGTGCTGCGCCGGCCCAAAGAGTGCCCGGCGGAAAACGACAACGCAGGCATGTCGGGTGCCACTGTCTGCACCTGCACAGAAAGTTTTGAGCAGATATCTTCTTTCGTTCGGCCGGAATTGCAAGACATTTGTGCATCTTCAATATTGGTCGCGGTCAATGTCAAAAAGCCCTTATCTGCAATCTAGGTGTTTCTGCGTGCTGCGCCGGCCCAAAGGGTGCCCGGCTGAAAACGACAACGCAGGCATGTCGGGTGCCACTGTCTGCACCTGCACAGAAAGTTTTGAGCAGATATCTTCTTTCGTTCGGCCGGAATTGCAAGACGTTTGTGCATCTTCAATATTGGTCGCGGTCAATGTCAAAAAGCCCTTATCTGCAATCTAGGTGTTTCTGCGTGCTGCGCCGGCCCAAAGAGTGCCCGGCTGAAAACGACAACGCAGGCATGTCGGGTGCCACTGTCTGCACCTGCACAGAAAGTTTTGAGCAGATATCTCCTTCCGTTCTGCCGGAATTGAAAGAAGATTGTGCATCTTCTATGTTCGTCGCGGTCAATGGCAAAAGGCGCTTATCTTCAATCTAGGTGTTTCTGCATGCTGCTCCGGCCCAAAGAGTGCCCGGCGGAAAACGACATAGCAGGCATGTCGGGTGCCACTGTCTACACCTGCACAGAAAGTTTTGAGCAGATATCTCCTTCCTTTCGGGCGGAATTGAAAGAAGATTGTGCATCTTCAATGTAGGTCGCGGTCAATGACAAAAAGGCGCTTATCTTCAATCTAGGTGTTTCTGCCTGCTGCGCCGGCCCAAAGAGTGCCCGGCTGAAAACGACAACGCAGGCATGTCGGGTGCCACTGTCTGCACCTGCACAGAAAGTTTTGAGCAGATATTTCCTTCCTTTCGGCCGGAATTGAAAGAAGATTGTGCATCTTCAATGTAGGTCGCAGTCAATGACAAAAAGGCGCTTATCTTCAATCTAGGTGTTTCTGCGTGCTGCGCCGGCCCAAAGAGTGCCCGGCGGAAAACGACAACGCAGGCATGTCGGGTGCCACTGTCTGCACCTGCACAGAAAGTTTTGAGCAGATATCTTCTTTCGTTCGGCCGGAATTGCAAGACGTTTGTGCATCTTCAATATTGGTCGCGGTCAATGTCAAAAAGCCCTTATCTGCAATCTAGGTGTTTCTGCGTGCTGCGCCGGCCCAAAGAGTGCCCGGCTGAAAACGACAACGCAGGCATGTCGGGTGCCACTGTCTGCACCTGCACAGAAAGTTTTGAGCAGATATCTCCTTCCGTTCTGCCGGAATTGAAAGAAGATTGTGCATCTTCTATCTTCCTCGCGGTCAATGGCAAAAGGCGCTTATCTTCAATCTAGGTGTTTCTGCGTGCTGCGCCGGCCCAAAGAGTGCCCGGCGGAAAACGACAACGCAGGCATGTCGGGTGCCACTGTCTACACCTGCACAGAAAGTTTTGAGCAGATATCTCCTTCCTTTCGGCCAGAATTGAAAGAAGATTGTGCATCTTCAATGTAGGTCGCGGTCAATGACAAAAAGGCGCTTATCTTCAATCTAGGTGTTTCTGCGTGCTGCGCCGGCCCAAAGAGTGCCCGGCTGAAAACGACAACGCAGGCATGTCGGGTGCAACTGTCTACACCTGCACAGAAAGTTTTGAGCAGATATCTCCTTCCTTTCGGCCGGAATTGAAAGAAGATTGTGCATCTTCAATGTAGGTCGCGGTCAATGACAAAAAGGCGCTTATCTTCAATCTAGGTGTTTCTGCGTGCTGCGCCGGCCCAAAGAGTGTTCGGCGGAAAACGACAACGCAGGCATGTCGGGTGCCACTGTCTGCACTTGCACAGCAAGTTTTGAGCAGATATCTCCTTCCGTTCGGCCGGAATTGAAAGAAGATTGTGCATCTTCAATGTAGGTCGCGGTCAATGACAAAAAGGCGCTTATCTTCAATCTAGGTGTTTCTGCGTGCTGCGCCGGCCCAAAGAGTGCCCGGCTGAAAACGACAACGCAGGCATGTCGGGTGCCACTGTCTGCACCTGCACAGAAAGTTTTGAGCAGATATCTCCTTCCTTTCGGCCGGAATTGAAAGAAGATTGTGCATCTTCAATGTAGGTCGCGGTCAATGACAAAAAGGCGCTTATCTTCAATCTAGGTGTTTCTGCGTGCTGCGCCGGCCCAAAGAGTGCCCGGCGGAAAACGACAACGCAGGCATGTCGGGTGCCACTGTCTGCACCTGCACAGAAAGTTTTGAGCAGATATCTTCTTTCGTTCGGCCGGAATTGCAAGACGTTTGTGCATCTTCAATATTGGTCGCGGTCAATGTCAAAAAGCCCTTATCTGCAATCTAGGTGTTTCTGCGTGCTGCGCCGGCCCAAAGAGTGCCCGGCTGAAAACGACAACGCAGGCATGTCGGGTGCCACTGTCTGCATCTGCACAGAAAGGTTTGAGCAGATATCTCCTTCCGTTCGGCCGGAATTGAAAGAAGATTGTGCATCTTCTATGTTCGTCGCGGTCATTGGCAAAAGGCGCTTATCTTCAATCTAGGTGTTTCTGCGTGCTGCTCCGGCCCAAAGAGTGCCCGGCGGAAAACGACAACGCAGGCATGTCGGGTGCCACTGTCTACACCTGCACAGAAAGTTTTGAGCAGATATCTCCTTCCATTTGGCCGGAATTGCAAGACGTTTGTGCATCTTCAATATTGGTCGCGGTCAATGTCAAAAAGCCCTTATCTGCAATCTAGGTGTTTCTGCGTGCTGCGCCTGCCCAAAGAGTGCCCGGCTGAAAACGACAACGCAGGCATGTCGGGTGCCACTGTCTGCACCTGCACAGAAAGTTTTGAGCAGATATCTCCTTCCGTTCTGCCGGAATTGAAAGAAGATTGTGCATCTTCTATGTAGGTCGCGGTCAATGACAAAAAGGCGCTTATCTTCAATCTAGGTGTTTCTGCGTGCTGCGCCGGCCAAAAGAGTGCCCGGCTGAAAACGACAACGCAGGCATGTCGGGTGCCACTGTCTGCACCTGCACAGAAAGGTTTGAGCAGATATCTCCTTCCGTTCGGCCGGAATTGAAAGAAGATTGTGCATCTTCTATGTTCGTCGCGGTCAATGGCAAAAGGCGCTTATCTTCAATCTAGGTGTTTCTGCGTGCTGCTCCGGCCCAAAGAGTGCCCGGCGGAAAACGACAACGCAGGCATGTCGGGTGCCACTGTCTACACCTGCACAGAAAGTTTTGAGCAGATATCTCCTTCCATTCGGCCGGAATTGCAAGACGTTTGTGCATCTTCTATGTTCGTCGCGGTCAATGGCAAAAGGCGCTTATCTTCAATCTAGGTGTTTCTGCGTGCTGCGCCAGCCCAAAGAGTGCCCGGCGGAAAACGACAACGCAGGCATGTCGGGTGCCACTGTCTGCACCTGCACAGAAAGTTTTGAGCAGATATCTCCTTCCATTCGGCCGGAATTGCAAGAAGTTTGTGCATCTTCTATGTTCGTCGCGGTCAATGGCAAAAGGCGCTTATCTTCAATCTAGGTGTTTCTGCGTGCTGCTCCGGCCCAAAGAGTGCCCGGCGGAAAACGACAACGCAGGCATGTCGGGTGCCACTGTCTGCACCTGCACAGAAAGTTTTGAGCAGATATCTTCTTTCGTTCTGCCGGAATTGAAAGACGTTTGTGCATCTTCAATGTAGGTCGCGGTCAATGACAAAAAGGCGCTTATCTTCAATCTAGGTGTTTCTGCGTGCTGCTCCGGCCCAAAGAGTGCCCGGCGGAAAACGACAACGCAGGCATGTCGGGTGCCACTGTCTACGCCTGCACAGAAAGTTTTGAGCAGATATCTCCTTCCTTTCGGCCGGAATTGAAAGAAGATTGTGCATCTTCAATGTAGGTCGCGGTAAATGACAAAAAGGCGCTTATCTTCAATCTAGGTGTTTCTGCGTGCTGCGCCGGCCCAAAGAGTGCCCGGCGGAAAACGACAACGCAGGCATGTCGGGTGCCACTGTCTGCACCTGCACAGAAAGTTTTGAGCAGATATCTCCTTCCGTTCGGCCGGAATTGAAAGAAGATTGTGCATCTTCTATGTTCGTCGCGGTCAATGGCAAAAGGCGCTTATCTTCAATCTAGGTGTTTCTGCGTGCTGCTCCGGCCCAAAGAGTGCCCGGCGGAAAACGACAACGCAGGCATGTCGGGTGCCACTGTCTACACCTGCACAGAAAGTTTTGAGCAGATATCTCCTTCCATTCGGCCGGAATTGCAAGACGTTTGTGCATCTTCAATATTGGTCGCGGTCAATGTCAAAAAGCCCTTATCTGCAATCTAGGTGTTTCTGCGTGCTGCGCCGGCCCAAAGAGTGCCCGGCTGAAAACGACAACGCAGGCATGTCGGGTGCCACTGTCTGCATCTGCACAGAAAGGTTTGAGCAGATATCTCCTTCCGTTCGGCCGGAATTGAAAGAAGATTGTGCATCTTCTATGTTCGTCGCGGTCAATGGCAAAAGGCGCTTATCTTCAATCTAGGTGTTTCTGCGTGCTGCTCCGGCCCAAAGAGTTCCCGGCGGAAAACGACAACGCAGGCATGTCGGGTGCCACTGTCTACACCTGCACAGAAAGTTTTGAGCAGATATCTCCTTCCATTCGGCCGGAATTGCAAGACGTTTGTGCATCTTCTATTTTCGTCGCGGTCAATGGCAAAAGGCGCTTATCTTCAATCTAGGTGTTTCTGCGTGCTGCTCCGGCCCAAAGAGTGCCCGGCGGAAAACGACAACGCAGGCATGTCGGGTGCCACTGTCTGCACCTGCACAGAAAGTTTTGAGCAGATATCTTCTTTCGTTCGGCCGGAATTGCAAGACGTTTGTGCATCTTCAATATTGGTCGCGGTCAATGTCAAAAAGCCCTTATCAGCAATCTAGGTGTTCCTGCGTGCTGCGCCGGCCCAAAGAGTGCCCGGCTGAAAATGACAACGCAGCCATGTCGGGTGCCACTGTCTGCACCTGCACAGAAAGTTTTCAGCAGATATCTCCTTCCGTTCTGCCGGAATTGAAAGAAGATTGTGCATCTTCTATGTTCGTCGCGGTCAATGGCAAAAGGCGCTTATCTTCAATCTAGGTGTTTCTGCGTGCTGCTCCGGCCCAAAGAGTGCCCGGCGGAAAACGACAACGCAGGCATGTCGGGTGCCACTGTCTACACCTGCACAGAAAGTTTTGAGCAGATATCTCCTTCCTTTCGGCCGGAATTGAAAGAAGATTGTGCATCTTCAATGTAGGTCGCGGTCAATGACAAAAAGGCGCTTATTTTCAATCTAGGTGTTTCTGCGTGCTGCGCCGGCCCAAAGAGTGCCCGGCTGAAAACGACAACGCAGGCATGTCGGGTGCCACTGTCTGCACCTGCACAGAAAGGTTTGAGCAGATATCTCCTTCCGTTCGGCCGGAATTGAAAGAAGATTGTGCATCTTCTATGTTCGTCGCGGTCAATGGCAAAAGGCGCTTATCTTCAATCTAGGTGTTTCTGCGTGCTGCTCCGGCCCAAAGAGTGCCCGGCTGAAAACGACAACGCAGGCATGTCGGGTGCCACTGTCTGCACCTGCACAGAAAGTTTTGAGCAGATATCTCCTTCCATTCGGCCGGAATTGCAAGAAGTTTGTGCATCTTCTATGTTCGTCGCGGTCAATGGCAAAAGGCGCTTATCTTCAATCTAGGTGTTTCTGCGTGCTGCTCCGGCCCAAAGAGTGCCCGGCGGAAAACGACAACGCAGGCATGTCGGGTGCCACTGTCTGCACCTGCACAGAAAGTTTTGAGCAGATATCTTCTTTCGTTCTGCCAGAATTGAAAGACGTTTGTGCATCTTCAATGTAGGTCGCGGTCAATGACAAAAAGGCGCTTATCTTCAATCTAGGTGTTTCTGCGTGCTGCGCCGGCCCAAAGAGTGCCCGACTGAAAACGACAACGCAGGCATGTCGGGTGCCACTGTCTGCACCTGCACAGAAAGTTTTGAGCAGATATCTCCTTCCATTCGGCCGGAATTGCAAGAAGTTTGTGCATCTTCTATGTTCGTCGCGGTCAATGGCAAAAGGCGCTTATCTTCAATCTAGGTGTTTCTGCGTGCTGCGCCAGCCCAAAGAGTGCCCGGCGGAAAACGACAACGCAGGCATGTCGGGTGCCACTGTCTGCACCTGCACAGAAAGTTTTGAGTAGATATCTCCTTCCATTCGGCCGGAATTGCAAGAAGTTTGTGCATCTTCTATGTTCGTCGCGGTCAATGGCAAAAGGCGCTTATCTTCAATCTAGGTGTTTCTGCGTGCTGCTCCGGCCCAAAGAGTGCCCGGCTGAAAACGACAACGCAGGCATGTCGGGTGCCACTGTCTGCACCTGCACAGAAAGTTTTGAGCAGATATCTCCTTCCGTTCTGCCGGAATTGAAAGAAGATTGTGCATCTTCTATGTTCGTCGCGGTCAATGGCAAAAGGCGCTTATCTTCAATCTAGGTGTTTCTGCATGCTGCTCCGGCCCAAAGAGTGCCCGGCGGAAAACGACAAAGCAGGCATGTCGGGTGCCACTGTCTACACCTGCACAGAAAGTTTTGAGCAGATATCTCCTTCCTTTCGCTCGGAATTGAAAGAAGATTGTGCATCTTCAATGTAGGTCGCGGTAAATGACAAAAAGGCGCTTATCTTCAATCTAGGTGTTTCTGCGTGCTGCTCCAGCCCAAAGAGTGCCCGGCGGAAAACGACAACGCAGGCATGTCGGGTGCCACTGTCTGCACCTGCACAGAAAGTTTTGAGCAGATATCTTCTTTCGTTCTGCCGGAATTGAAAGACGTTTGTGCATCTTCAATGTAGGTCGCGGTCAATGACAAAAAGGCGCTTATCTTCAATCTAGGTGTTTCTGCGTGCTGCGCCGGCCCAAAGAGTGCCCGACTGAAAACGACAACGCAGGCATGTCGGGTGCCACTGTCTGCACCTGCACAGAAAGTTTTGAGCAGATATCTCCTTCCGTTCGGCCGGAATTGAAAGAAGATTGTGCATCTTCTATGTTCGTCGCGGTCAATGGCAAAAGGCGCTTATCTTCAATCTAGGTGTTTCTGCGTGCTGCTCCGGCCCAAAGAGTGCCCGGCGGAAAACGACAACGCAGGCATGTCGGGTGCCACTGTCTACACCTGCACAGAAAGTTTTGAGCAGATATCTCCTTCCATTCGGCCGGAATTGCAAGACGTTTGTGCATCTTCAATATTGGTCGCGGTCAATGTCAAAAAGCCCTTATCTGCAATATAGGTGTTTCTGCGTGCTGCGCCGGCCCAAAGAGTGCCCGGCTGAAAACGACAACGCAGGCATGTCGGGTGCCACTGTCTGCACCTGCACAGAAAGGTTTGAGCAGATATCTCCTTCCGTTCGGCCGGAATTGAAAGAAGATTGTGCATCTTCTATGTTCGTCGCGGTCAATGGCAAAAGGCGCTTATCTTCAATCTAGGTGTTTCTGCGTGCTGCTCCGGCCCAAAGAGTGCCCGGCGGAAAACGACAACGCAGGCATGTCGGGTGCCACTGTCTACACCTGCACAGAAAGTTTTGAGCAGATATCTCCTTCCTTTCGGCCGGAATTGAAAGAAGATTGTGCATCTTCAATGTAGGTCGCGGTCAATGACAAAAAGGCGCTTATCTTCAATCTAGGTGTTTCTGCGTGCTGCGCCGGCCCAAAGAGTGCCCGGCGGAAAACGACAACGCAGGCATGTCGGGTGCCACTGTCTGCACCTGCACAGAAAGTTTTGAGCAGATATCTTCTTTCGTTCGGCCGGAATTGCAAGACATTTGTGCATCTTCAATATTGGTCGCGGTCAATGTCAAAAAGCCCTTATCTGCAATCTAGGTGTTTCTGCGTGCTGCGCCGGCCCAAAGAGTGCCCGGCTGAAAACGACAACGCAGGCATGTCGGGTGCCACTGTCTGCACCTGCACAGAAAGTTTTGAGCAGATATCTCCTTCCGTTCTGCCGGAATTGAAAGAAGATTGTGCATCTTCTATGTTCGTCGCGGTCAATGGCAAAAGGCGCTTATCTTCAATCTAGGTGTTTCTGCATGCTGCTCCGGCCCAAAGAGTGCCCGGCGGAAAACGACAAAGCAGGCATGTCAGGTGCCACTGTCTACACCTGCACAGAGAGTTTTGAGCAGATATCTCCTTCCTTTCGGCCGGAATTGAAAGAAGATTGTGCATCTTCAATGTAGGTCGCGGTCAATGACAAAAAGGCGCTTATCTTCAATCTAGGTGTTTCTGCGTGCTGCGCCGGCCCAAAGAGTGCCCGGCGGAAAACGACAACGCAGGCATGTCGGGTGCCACTGTCTGCACCTGCACAGAAAGTTTTGAGCAGATATCTTCTTTCGTTCGGCCGGAATTGCAAGACGTTTGCGCATCTTCAATATTGGTCGCGGTCAATGTCAAAAAGCCCTTATCTGCAATCTAGGTGTTTCTGCGTGCTGCGCCGGCCCAAAGAGTGCCCGGCTGAAAACGACAACGCAGGCATGTCGGGTGCCACTGTCTGCATCTGCACAGAAAGGTTTGAGCAGATATCTCCTTCCGTTCGGCCGGAATTGAAAGAAGATTGTGCATCTTCTATGTTCGTCGCGGTCATTGGCAAAAGGCGCTTATCTTCAATCTAGGTGTTTCTGCGTGCTGCTCCGGCCCAAAGAGTGCCCGGCGGAAAACGACAACGCAGGCATGTCGGGTGCCACTGTCTGCACCTGCACAGAAAGTTTTGAGCAGATATCTTCTTTCGTTCTGCCGGAATTGAAAGACGTTTGTGCATCTTCAATGTAGGTCGCGGTCAATGACAAAAAGGCGCTTATCTTCAATCTAGGTGTTTCTGCGTGCTGCGCCGGCCCAAAGAGTGCCCGACTGAAAACGACAAGGCAGGCATGTCGGGTGCCACTGTCTGCACCTGCACAGAAAGTTTTGAGCAGATATCTCCTTCCATTCGGCCGGAATTGCAAGAAGTTTGTGCATCTTCTATGTTCGTCGCGGTCAATGGCAAAAGGCGCTTATCTTCAATCTAGGTGTTTCTGCGTGCTGCTCCGGCCCAAAGAGTGCCCGGCGGAAAACGACAACGCAGGCATGTCGGGTGCCACTGTCTACACCTGCACAGAAAGTTTTGAGCAGATATCTCCTTCCATTCGGCCGGAATTGCAAGACGTTTGTGCATCTTCTATGTTCGTCGCGGTCAATGGCAAAAGGCGCTTATCTTCAATCTAGGTGTTTCTGCGTGCTGCGCCAGCCCAAAGAGTGCCCGGCGGAAAACGACAACGCAGGCATGTCGGGTGCCACTGTCTACACCTGCACAGAAAGTTTTGAGCAGATATCTCCTTCCTTTCGGCCGGAATTGAAAGAAGATTGTGCATCTTCAGTGTAGGTCGCGGTCAATGACAAAAAGGCGCTTATCTTCAATCTAGGAGTTTCTGCGTGCTGTGCCGGCCCAAAGAGTGCCCGGCTGAAAACGACAACGCAGGCATGTCGGGTGCCACTGTCTGCACCTGCACAGAAAGGTTTGAGCAGATATCTCCTTCCGTTCGGCCGGAATTGAAAGAAGATTGTGCATCTTCTATGTTCGTCGCGGTCAATGGCAAAAGGCGCTTATCTTCAATCTAGGTGTTTCTGCGTGCTGCTCCGGCCCAAAGAGTGCCCGGCGGAAAACGACAACGCAGGCATGTCGGGTGCCACTGTCTACACCTGCACAGAAAGTTTTGAGCAGATATCTCCTTTCATTCTGCCGGAATTGCAAGACGTTTGTGCAACTTCAATATTGGTCGCGGTCAATGTCAAAAAGCCCTTATCTGCAATCTAGGTGTTTCTGCGTGCTGCGCCGGCCCAAAGAGTGCCCGGCTGAAAACGACAACGCAGGCATGTCGGGTGCCACTGTCTGCACCTGCACAGAAAGGTTTGAGCAGATATCTCCTTCCGTTCGGCCGGAATTGAAAGAAGATTGTGCATCTTCTATGTTCGTCGCGGTCAATGGCAAAAGGCGCTTATCTTCAATCTAGGTGTTTCTGCGTGCTGCTCCGGCCCAAAGAGTGCCCGGCGGAAAACGACAACGCAGGCATGTCGGGTGCCACTGTCTACACCTGCACAGAAAGTTTTGAGCAGATATCTCCTTCCTTTCGGCCGGAATTGAAAGAAGATTGTGCATCTTCAATGTAGGTCGCGGTCAATGACAAAAAGGCGCTTATCTTCAATCTAGGTGTTTCTGCGTGCTGCGCCGGCCCAAAGAGTGCCCGGCGGAAAACGACAACGCAGGCATGTCGGGTGCCACTGTCTGCACCTGCACAGAAAGTTTTGAGCAGATATCTTCTTTCGTTCGGCCGGAATTGCAAGACATTTGTGCATCTTCAATATTGGTCGCGGTCAATGTCAAAAAGCCCTTATCTGCAATCTAGGTGTTTCTGCGTGCTGCGCCGGCCCAAAGAGTGCCCGGCTGAAAACGACAACGCAGGCATGTCGGGTGCCACTGTCTGCACCTGCACAGAAAGTTTTGAGCAGATATCTCCTTCCGTTCTGCCGGAATTGAAAGAAGATTGTGCATCTTCTATGTTCGTCGCGGTCAATGGCAAAAGGCGCTTATCTTCAATCTAGGTGTTTCTGCATGCTGCTCCGGCCCAAAGAGTGCCCGGCGGAAAACGACAAAGCAGGCATGTCAGGTGCCACTGTCTACACCTGCACAGAGAGTTTTGAGCAGATATCTCCTTCCTTTCGGCCGGAATTGAAAGAAGATTGTGCATCTTCAATGTAGGTCGCGGTCAATGACAAAAAGGCGCTTATCTTCAATCTAGGTGTTTCTGCGTGCTGCGCCGGCCCAAAGAGTGCCCGGCGGAAAACGACAACGCAGGCATGTCGGGTGCCACTGTCTGCACCTGCACAGAAAGTTTTGAGCAGATATCTTCTTTCGTTCGGCCGGAATTGCAAGACGTTTGTGCATCTTCAATATTGGTCGCGGTCAATGTCAAAAAGCCCTTATCTGCAATCTAGGTGTTTCTGCGTGCTGCGCCGGCCCAAAGAGTGCCCGGCTGAAAACGACAACGCAGGCATGTCGGGTGCCACTGTCTGCATCTGCACAGAAAGGTTTGAGCAGATATCTCCTTCCGTTCGGCCGGAATTGAAAGAAGATTGTGCATCTTCTATGTTCGTCGCGGTCATTGGCAAAAGGCGCTTATCTTCAATCTAGGTGTTTCTGCGTGCTGCTCCGGCCCAAAGAGTGCCCGGCGGAAAACGACAACGCAGGCATGTCGGGTGCCACTGTCTGCACCTGCACAGAAAGTTTTGAGCAGATATCTTCTTTCGTTCTGCCGGAATTGAAAGACGTTTGTGCATCTTCAATGTAGGTCGCGGTCAATGACAAAAAGGCGCTTATCTTCAATCTAGGTGTTTCTGCGTGCTGCGCCGGCCCAAAGAGTGCCCGACTGAAAACGACAAGGCAGGCATGTCGGGTGCCACTGTCTGCACCTGCACAGAAAGTTTTGAGCAGATATCTCCTTCCATTCGGCCGGAATTGCAAGAAGTTTGTGCATCTTCTATGTTCGTCGCGGTCAATGGCAAAAGGCGCTTATCTTCAATCTAGGTGTTTCTGCGTGCTGCTCCGGCCCAAAGAGTGCCCGGCGGAAAACGACAACGCAGGCATGTCGGGTGCCACTGTCTACACCTGCACAGAAAGTTTTGAGCAGATATCTCCTTCCATTCGGCCGGAATTGCAAGACGTTTGTGCATCTTCTATGTTCGTCGCGGTCAATGGCAAAAGGCGCTTATCTTCAATCTAGGTGTTTCTGCGTGCTGCGCCAGCCCAAAGAGTGCCCGGCGGAAAACGACAACGCAGGCATGTCGGGTGCCACTGTCTACACCTGCACAGAAAGTTTTGAGCAGATATCTCCTTCCTTTCGGCCGGAATTGAAAGAAGATTGTGCATCTTCAGTGTAGGTCGCGGTCAATGACAAAAAGGCGCTTATCTTCAATCTAGGAGTTTCTGCGTGCTGTGCCGGCCCAAAGAGTGCCCGGCTGAAAACGACAACGCAGGCATGTCGGGTGCCACTGTCTGCACCTGCACAGAAAGGTTTGAGCAGATATCTCCTTCCGTTCGGCCGGAATTGAAAGAAGATTGTGCATCTTCTATGCTCGTCGCGGTCAATGGCAAAAGGCGCTTATCTTCAATCTAGGTGTTTCTGCGTGCTGCTCCGGCCCAAAGAGTGCCCGGCGGAAAACGACAACGCAGGCATGTCGGGTGCCACTGTCTACACCTGCACAGAAAGTTTTGAGCAGATATCTCCTTTCATTCGGCCGGAATTGCAAGACGTTTGTGCAACTTCAATATTGGTCGCGGTCAATGTCAAAAAGCCCTTATCTGCAATCTAGGTGTTTCTGCGTGCTGCGCCAGCCCAAAGAGTGCCCGGCTGAAAACGACAACGCAGGCATGTCGGGTGCCACTGTCTGCACCTGCACAGAAAGGTTTGAGCAGATATCTCCTTCCGTTCGGCCGGAATTGAAAGAAGATTGTGCATCTTCTATGTTCGTCGCGGTCAATGGCAAAAGGCGCTTATCTTCAATCTAGGTGTTTCTGCATGCTGCTCCGGCCCAAAGAGTGCCCGGCGGAAAACGACAAAGCAGGCATGTCGGGTGCCACTGTCTACACCTGCACAGAAAGTTTTGAGCAGATATCTCCTTCCTTTCGGCCGGAATTGAAAGAAGATTGTGCATCTTCAATGTAGGTCGCGGTCAATGACAAAAAGGCGCTTATCTTCAATCTAGGTGTTTCTGCGTGCTGCTCCGGCCCAAAGAGTGCCCGGCGGAAAACGACAACGCAGGCATGTCGGGTTGCCACTGTCTGCACCTGCACAGAAAGTTTTGAGCAGATATCTTCTTTCGTTCGGCCGGAATTGCAAGACGTTTGTGCATCTTCAATATTGGTCGCGGTCAATGTCAAAAAGCCCTTATATGCAATCTAGGTGTTTCTGCGTGCTGCGCCGGCCCAAAGAGTGCCCGGCTGAAAACGACAACGCAGGCATGTCGGGTGCCACTGTCTGCATCTGCACAGAAAGGTTTGAGCAGATATCTCCTTCCGTTCGGCCGGAATTGAAAGACGTTTGTGCATCTTCTATTTTCGTCGCGGTCAATGGCAAAAGGCGCTTATCTTCAATCTAGGTGTTTCTGCGTGCTGCTCCGGCCCAAAGAGTGCCCGGCGGAAAACGACAACGCAGGCATGTCGGGTGCCACTGTCTGCACCTGCACAGAAAGTTTTGAGCAGATATCTTCTTTCGTTCGGCCGGAATTGCAAGACGTTTGTGCATCTTCAATATTGGACGCGGTCAATGTCAAAAAGCCCTTATCAGCAATCTAGGTGTTTCTGCGTGCTGCGCCGGCCCAAAGAGTGCCCGGCTGAAAACGACAACGCAGGCATGTCGGGTGCCACTGTCTGCACCTGCAAAGAAAGTTTTGAGCAGATATCTCCTTCCGTTCTGCCGGAATTGAAAGAAGATTGTGCATCTTCTATGTTCGTCGCGGTCAATGGCAAAAGGCGCTTATCTTCAATCTAGGTGTTTCTGCGTGCTGCTCCGGCCCAAAGAGTGCCAAGCGGAAAACGACAACGCAGGCATGTCGGGTGCCACTGTCTACACCTGCACAGAAAGTTTTGAGCAGATATCTCCTTCCTTTCGGCCGGAATTGAAAGAAGATTGTGCATCTTCAATGTAGGTCGCGGTCAATGACAAAAAGGCGCTTATCTTCAATCTAGGTGTTTCTGCGTGCTGCGCCGGCCCAAAGAGTGCCCGGCGGAAAACGACAACGCAGGCATGTCGGGTGCCACTGTCTGCACCTGCACAGAAAGGTTTGAGCAGATATCTCCTTCCGTTCGGCCGCAATTGAAAGAAGATTGTGCATCTTCTATGTTCGTCGCGGTCAATGGCAAAAGGCGCTTATCTTCAATCTAGGTGTTTCTGCGTGCTGCTCCGGCCCAAAGAGTGCCCGGCGGAAAACGACAACGCAGGCATGTCGGGTGCCACTGTCTACACCTGCAAAGAAAGTTTTGAGCAGATATCTTCTTTCGTTCGGCCGGAATTGCAAGACGTTTGTGCATCTTCAATATTGGTCGCGGTCAATGGCAAAAGGCGCTTATCTTCAATCTAGGTGTTTCTGCGTGCTGCTCCGGCCCAAAGAGTGCCCGGCGGAAAACGACAACGCAGGCATGTCGGGTGCCACTGTCTGCACCTGCACAGAAAGTTTTGAGCAGATATCTTCTTTCGTTCGGCCGGAATTGCAAGACATTTGTGCATCTTCAATATTGGTCGCGGTCAATGTCAAAAAGCCCTTATCTGCAATCTAGGTGTTTCTGCGTGCTGCGCCGGCCCAAAGAGTGCCCGGCTGAAAACGACAACGCAGGCATGTCGGGTGCCACTGTCTGCACCTGCACAGAAAGATTTGAGCAGATATCTTCTTTCGTTCGGCCGGAATTGCAAGACGTTTGTGCATCTTCTATATTGGTCGCGGTCAATGTCAAAAAGCCCTTATCTGCAATCTAGGTGTTTCTGCGTGCTGCGCCGGCCCAAAGAGTGCCCGGCTGAAAACGACAACGCAGGCATGTCGGGTGCCACTGTCTGCACCTGCACAGAAAGTTTTGAGCAGATATCTCCTTCCGTTCTGCCGGAATTGAAAGAAGATTGTGCATCTTCTATGTTCGTCGCGGTCAATGGCAAAAGGCGCTTATCTTCAATCTAGGTGTTTCTGCATGCTGCTCCGGCCCAAAGAGTGCCCGGCGGAAAACGACAAAGCAGGCATGTCGGGTGCCACTGTCTACACCTGCACAGAAAGTTTTGAGCAGATATCTCCTTCCTTTCGGCCGGAATTGAAAGAAGATTGTGCATCTTCAATGTAGGTCGCGGTCAATGACAAAAAGGCGCTTATCTTCAATCTAGATGTGTTTCTGCGTGCTGCGCCGGCCCAAAGAGTGCCCGGCTGAAAACGACAACGCAGGCATGTCGGGTGCCACTGTCTACACCTGCACAGAAAGTTTTGAGCAGATATCTCCTTCCATTCGGCCGGAATTGCAAGACGTTTGTGCATCTTCTATTTTCGTCGCGGTCAATGGCAAAAGGCGCTTATCTTCAATCTAGGTGTTTCTGCGTGCTGCTCCGGCCCAAAGAGTGCCCGGCGGAAAACGACAACGCAGGCATGTAGGGTGCCACTGTCTGCACCTGCACAGAAAGTTTTGAGCAGATATCTTCTTTCGTTCGGCCGGAATTGCAAGACGTTTGTGCATCTTCAATATTGGTCGCGGTCAATGTCAAAAAGCCCTTATCAGCAATCTAGGTGTTTCTGCGTGCTGCGCCGGCCCAAAGAGTGCCCGGCTGAAAATGACAACGCAGGCATGTCGGGTGCCACTGTCTGCACCTGCACAGAAAGTTTTGAGCAGATATCTCCTTCCGTTCTGCCGGAATTGAAAGAAGATTGTGCATCTTCTATGTTCGTCGCGGTCAATGGCAAAAGGCGCTTATCTTCAATCTAGGTGTTTCTGCGTGCTGCTCCGGCCCAAAGAGTGCCCGGCTGAAAACGACAACGCAGGCATGTCGGGTGCCACTGTCTGCACCTGCACAGAAAGTTTTGAGCAGATATCTCCTTCCATTCGGCCGGAATTGCAAGAAGTTTGTGCATCTTCTATGTTCGTCGCGGTCAATGGCAAAAGGCGCTTATCTTCAATCTAGGTGTTTCTGCGTGCTGCTCCGGCCCAAAGAGTGCCCGGCGGAAAACGACAACGCAGGCATGTCGGGTGCCACTGTCTGCACCTGCACAGAAAGTTTTGAGCAGATATCTTCTTTCGTTCTGCCGGAATTGAAAGACGTTTGTGCATCTTCAATGTAGGTCGCGGTCAATGACAAAAAGGCGCTTATCTTCAATCTAGGTGTTTCTGCGTGCTGCGCCGGCCCAAAGAGTGCCCGACTGAAAACGACAACGCAGGCATGTCGGGTGCCACTGTCTGCACCTGCACAGAAAGATTTGAGCAGATATCTCCTTCCATTCGGCCGGAATTGCAAGAAGTTTGTGCATCTTCTATGTTCGTCGCGGTCAATGGCAAAAGGCGCTTATCTTCAATCTAGGTGTTTCTGCGTGCTGCTCCGGCCCAAAGAGTGCCCGGCGGAAAACGACAACGCAGGCATGTCGGGTGCCACTGTCTACACCTGCACAGAAAGTTTTGAGCAGATATCTCCTTCCATTCGGCCGGAATTGCAAGACGTTTGTGCATCTTCTATGTTCGTCGCGGTCTATGGCAAAAGGCGCTTATCTTCAATCTAGGTGTTTCTGCGTGCTGCGCCAGCCCCAAAGAGTGCCCGGCGGAAAACGACAACGCAGGCATGTCGGGTGCCACTGTCTACACCTGCACAGAAAGTTTTGAGCAGATATCTCCTTCCATTCGGCCGGAATTGCAAGACGTTTGTGCATCTTCTATGTTCGTCGCGGTCAATGGCAAAAGGCGCTTATCTTCAATCTAGGTGTTTCTGCGTGCTGCGCCAGCCCAAAGAGTGCCCGGCGGAAAACGACAACGCAGGCATGTCGGGTGCCACTGTCTGCACCTGCACAGAAAGTTTTGAGTAGATATCTCCTTCCATTCGGCCGGAATTGCAAGAAGTTTGTGCATCTTCAATGTAGGTCGCGGTCAATGACAAAAAGGCGCTTATCTTCAATCTAGGTGTTTCTGCGTGCTGCGCCGGCCCAAAGAGTGCCCGGCTGAAAACGACAACGCAGGCATGTCGGGTGCCACTGTCTGCACCTGCACAGAAAGGTTTGAGCAGATATCTCCTTCCGTTCGGCCGGAATTGAAAGAAGATTGTGCATCTTCTATGTTCGTCGCGGTCAATGGCAAAAGGCGCTTATCTTCAATCTAGGTGTTTCTGCGTGCTGCTCCGGCCCAAAGAGTGCCCGGCGGAAAACGACAACGCAGGCATGTCGGGTGCCACTGTCTACACCTGCACAGAAAGTTTTGAGCAGATATCTCCTTCCATTCGGCCGGAATTGCAAGACGTTTGTGCATCTTCAATATTGGTCGCGGTCAATGTCAAAAAGCCCTTATCTGCAATATAGGTGTTTCTGCGTGCTGCGCCGGCCCAAAGAGTGCCCGGCTGAAAACGACAACGCAGGCATGTCGGGTGCCACTGTCTGCACCTGCACAGAAAGTTTTGAGCAGATATCTCCTTCCGTTCTGCCGGAATTGAAAGAAGATTGTGCATCTTCTATGTTCGTCGCGGTCAATGGCAAAAGGCGCTTATCTTCAATCTAGGTGTTTCTGCATGCTGCTCCGGCCCAAAGAGTGCCCGGCGGAAAACGACAAAGCAGGCATGTCGGGTGCCACTGTCTACACCTGCACAGAAAGTTTTGAGCAGATATCTCCTTCCTTTCGGCCGGAATTGAAAGAAGATTGTGCATCTTCAATGTAGGTCGCGGTCAATGACAAAAAGGCGCTTATCTTCAATCTAGGTGTTTCTGCGTGCTGCTCCGGCCCAAAGAGTGCCCGGCTGAAAACGACAACGCAGGCATGTCGGGTGCCACTGTCTGCACCTGCACAGAAAGGTTTGAGCAGATATCTCGTTCCTTTCGGCCGGAATTGAAAGAAGATTGTGCATCTTCAATGTAGGTCGCGGTCAATGACAAAAAGGCGCTTATCTTCAATCTAGGTGTTTCTGCGTGCTGCGCCGGCCCAAAGAGTGCCCGGCGGAAAACGACAACGCAGGCATGTCGGGTGCCACTGTCTGCACCTGCACAGAAAGCTTTGAGCAGATAACTCCTTCCATTCTGCCGGAATTGCAAGACGTTTGTGCATCTTCAATATTGGTCGCGGTCAATGTCAAAAAGCCCTTATCTGCAATATAGGTGTTTCTGCGTGCTGCGCCGGCCCAAAGAGTGCCCGGCTGAAAACGACAACGCAGGCATGTCGGGTGCCACTGTCTGCACCTGCACATAAAGTTTTGAGCAGATATCTCCTTCCGTTCTGCCGGAATTGAAAGAAGATTGTGCATCTTCTATGTTCGTCGCGGTCAATGGCAAAAGGCGCTTATCTTCAATCTAGGTGTTTCTGCATGCTGCTCCGGCCCAAAGAGTGCCCGGCGGAAAACGACAAAGCAGGCATGTCGGGTGCCACTGTCTACACCTGCACAGAAAGTTTTGAGCAGATATCTCCTTCCTTTCGGCCGGAATTGAAAGAAGATTGTGCATCTTCAATGTAGGTCGCGGTCAATGACAAAAAGGCGCTTATCTTCAATCTAGGTGTTTCTGCGTGCTGCGCCGGCCCAAAGAGTGCCCGGCTGAAAACGACAACGCAGGCATGTCGGGTGCCACTGTCTGCACCTGCACAGAAAGTTTTGAGCAGATATCTCCTTCCTTTCGGCCGGAATTGAAAGAAGATTGTGCATCTTCAATGTAGGTAGCGGTCAATGACAAAAAGGCGCTTATCTTCAATCTAGGTGTTTCTGCGTGCTGCGCCGGCCCAAAGAGTGCCCGGCGGAAAACGACAACGCAGGCATGTCGGGTGCCACTGTCTGCACCTGCACAGAAAGTTTTGAGCAGATATCTTCTTTCGTTCGGCCGGAATTGCAAGACGTTTGTGCATCTTCAATAGTGGTCGCGGTCAATGGCAAAAGGCGCTTATCTTCAATCTAGGTGTTTCTGCGTGCTGCTCCGGCCCAAAGAGTGCCCGGCTGAAAACGACAACGCAGGCATGTCGGGTGCCACTGTCTGCACCTGCACAGAAAGTTTTGAGCAGATATCTCCTTCCATTCGGCCGGAATTGCAAGAAGTTTGTGCATCTTCTATGTTCGTCGCGGTCAATGGCAAAAGGCGCTTATCTTCAATCTAGGTGTTTCTGCGTGCTGCTCCGGCCCAAAGAGTGCCCGGCGGAAAACGACAACGCAGGCATGTCGGGTGCCACTGTCTGCACCTGCACAGAAAGTTTTGAGCAGATATCTTCTTTCGTTCTGCCGGAATTGAAAGACGTTTGTGCATCTTCAATGTAGGTCGCGGTCAATGACAAAAAGGCGCTTATCTTCAATCTAGGTGTTTCTGCGTGCTGCGCCGGCCCAAAGAGTGCCCGACTGAAAACGACAACGCAGGCATGTCGGGTGCCACTGTCTGCACCTGCACAGAAAGTTTTGAGCAGATATCTCCTTCCATTCGGCCGGAATTGCAAGAAGTTTGTGCATCTTCTATGTTCGTCGCGGTCAATGGCAAAAGGCGCTTATCTTCAATCTAGGTGTTTCTGCGTGCTGCTCCGGCCCAAAGAGTGCCCGGCGGAAAACGACAACGCAGGCATGTCGGGTGCCACTGTCTACACCTGCACAGAAAGTTTTGAGCAGATATCTCCTTCCATTCGGCCGGAATTGCAAGACGTTTGTGCATCTTCTATGTTCGTCGCGGTCAATGGCAAAAGGCGCTTATCTTCAATCTAGGTGTTTCTGCGTGCTGCGCCAGCCCAAAGAGTGCCCGGCGGAAAACGACAACGCAGGCATGTCGGGTGCCACTGTCTACACCTGCACAGAAAGTTTTGAGCAGATATCTCCTTCCATTATGCCGGAATTGCAAGACGTTTGTGCATCTTCTATTTTCGTCGCGGTCAATGGCAAAAGGCGCTTATCTTCAATCTAGGTGTTTCTGCGTGCTGCTCCGGCCCAAAGAGTGCTCGGCGGAAAACGACAACGCAGGCATGTCGGGTGCCACTGTCTGCACCTGCACAGAAAGTTTTGAGCAGATATCTTCTTTCGTTCGGCCGGAATTGCAAGACGTTTGTGCATCTTCAATATTGGTCGCGGTCAATGTCAAAAAGCCCTTATCAGCAATCTAGGTGTTCCTGCGTGCTGCGCCGGCCCAAAGAGTGCCCGGCTGAAAATGACAACGCAGGCATGTCGGGTGCCACTGTCTGCACCTGCACAGAAAGTTTTGAGCAGATATCTCCTTCCGTTCTGCCGGAATTGAAAGAAGATTGTGCATCTTCTATGTTCGTCGCGGTCAATGGCAAAAGGCGCTTATCTTCAATCTAGGTGTTTCTGCGTGCTGCTCCGGCCCAAAGAGTGCCCGGCGGAAAACGACAACGCAGGCATATCGGGTGCCACTGTCTACACCTGCACAGAAAGTTTTGAGCAGATATCTCCTTCCTTTCGGCCGGAATTGAAAGAAGATTGTGCATCTTCAATGTAGGTCGCGGTCAATGACAAAAAGGCGCTTATTTTCAATCTAGGTGTTTCTGCGTGCTGCGCCGGCCCAAAGAGTGCCCGGCTGAAAACGACAACGCAGGCATGTCGGGTGCCACTGTCTGCACCTGCACAGAAAGGTTTGAGCAGATATCTCCTTCCGTTCGGCCGGAATTGAAAGAAGATTGTGCATCTTCTATGTTCGTCGCGGTCAATGGCAAAAGGCGCTTATCTTCAATCTAGGTGTTTCTGCGTGCTGCGCCGGCCCAAAGAGTGCCCGGCTGAAAACGACAACGCAGGCATGTCGGGTGCCACTGTCTGCACCTGCACAGAAAGTTTTGAGCAGATATCTCCTTCCTTTCGGCCGGAATTGAAAGAAGATTGTGCATCTTCAATGTAGGTCGCGGTCAATGACAAAAAGGCGCTTATCTTCAATCTAGGTGTTTCTGCGTGCTGCGCCGGCCCAAAGAGTGCCCGGCGGAAAACGACAACGCAGGCATGTCGGGTGCCACTGTCTGCACCTGCACAGAAAGTTTTGAGCAGATATCTTCTTTCGTTCGGCCGGAATTGCAAGACGTTTGTGCATCTTCAATATTGGTCGCGGTCAATGTCAAAAAGCCCTTATCTGCAATCTAGGTGTTTCTGCGTGCTGCGCCGGCCCAAAGAGTGCCCGGCTGAAAACGACAACGCAGGCATGTCGGGTGCCACTGTCTGCACCTGCACAGAAAGTTTTGAGCAGATATCTTCTTTCGTTCGGCCGGAATTGCAAGACGTTTGTGCATCTTCAATATTGGTCGCGGTCAATGTCAAAAAGCCCTTATCTGCAATCTAGGTGTTTCTGCGTGCTGCGCCGGCCCAAAGAGTGCCCGGCTGAAAACGACAACGCAGGCATGTCGGGTGCCACTGTCTGCACCTGCACAGAAAGTTTTGAGCAGATATCTTCTTTCGTTCGGCCGGAATTGCAAGACGTTTGTGCATCTTCAATATTGGTCGCGGTCAATGTCAAAAAGCCCTTATCTGCAATCTAGGTGTTTCTGCGTGCTGCGCCGGCCCAAAGAGTGCCCGGCTGAAAACGACAACGCAGGCATGTCGGGTGCCACTGTCTGCACCTGCACAGAAAGTTTTGAGCAGATATCTCCTTCCGTTCTGCCGGAATTGAAAGAAGATTGTGCATCTTCTATGTTCGTCGCGGTCAATGGCAAAAGGCGCTTATCTTCAATCTAGGTGTTTCTGCATGCTGCTCCGGCCCAAAGAGTGCCCGGCGGAAAACGACAAAGCAGGCATGTCGGGTGCCACTGTCTACACCTGCACAGAAAGTTTTGAGCAGATATCTCCTTCCTTTCGGCCTGAATTGAAAGAAGATTGTGCATCTTCAATGTAGGTCGCGGTCAATGACAAAAAGGCGCTAATCTTCAATCTAGGTGTTTCTGCGTGCTGCGCCGGCCCAAAGAGTGCCCGGCTGAAAACGACAACGCAGGCATGTCGGGTGCCACTGTCTGCACCTGCACAGAAAGGTTTGAGCAGATATCTCCTTCCGTTCGGCCGGAATTGAAAGAAGATTGTGCATCTTCTATGTTCGTCGCGGTCAATGGCAAAAGGCGCTTATCTTCAATCTAGGTGTTTCTGCGTGCTGCTCCGGCCCAAAGAGTGCCCGGCGGAAAACGACAACGCAGGCATGTCGGGTGCCACTGTCTACACCTGCACAGAAAGTTTTGAGCAGATATCTCCTTCCATTCGGCCGGAATTGCAAGACGTTTGTGCATCTTCTATTTTCGTCGCGGTCAATAGCAAAAGGCGCTTATCTTCAATCTAGGTGTTTCTGCGTGCTGCTCCGGCCCAAAGAGTGCCCGGCGGAAAACGACAACGCAGGCATGTCGGGTGCCACTGTCTGCACCTGCACAGAAAGTTTTGAGCAGATATCTTCTTTCGTTCGGCCGGAATTGCAAGACGTTTGTGCATCTTCAATATTGGTCGCGGTCAATGTCAAAAAGCCCTTATCAGCAATCTAGGTGTTTCTGCGTGCTGCGCCGGCCCAAAGAGTGCCCGGCGGAAAACGACAACGCAGGCATGTCGGGTGCCACTGTCTACACCTGCACAGAAAGTTTTGAGCAGATATCTCCTTCCTTTCGGCCGGAATTGAAAGAAGATTGTGCATCTTCAATGTAGGTCGCGGTCAATGACAAAAAGGCGCTTATCTTCAATCTAGGTGTTTCTGCGTGCTGCGCCGGCCCAAAGAGTGCCCGGCTGAAAACGACAACGCAGGCATGTCGGGTGCCACTGTCTACACCTGCACAGAAAGTTTTGAGCAGATATCTCCTTCCTTTCGGCCGGAATTGAAAGAAGATTGTGCATCTTCAATGTAGGTCGCGGTCAATGACAAAAAGGCGCTTATCTTCAATCTAGGTGTTTCTGCGTGCTGCGCCGGCCCAAAGAGTGCCCGGCTGAAAACGACAACGCAGGCATGTCGGGTGCCACTGTCTGCACCTGCACAGAAAGGTTTGAGCAGATATCTCCTTCCGTTCGGCCGGAATTGAAAGAAGATTGTGCATCTTCTATGTTCGTCGCGGTCAATGGCAAAAGGCGCTTATCTTCAATCTAGGTGTTTCTGCGTGCTGCTCCGGCCCAAAGAGTGCCCGGCGGAAAACGACAACGCAGGCATGTCGGGTGCCACTGTCTACACCTGCACAGAAAGTTTTGAGCAGATATCTCCTTCCATTCGGCCGGAATTGCAAGACGTTTGTGCATCTTCAATATTGGTCGCGGTCAATGTCAAAAAGCCCTTATCTGCAATATAGGTGTTTCTGCGTGCTGCGCCGGCCCAAAGAGTGCCCGGCTGAAAACGACAACGCAGGCATGTCGGGTGCCACTGTCTGCACCTGCACAGAAAGGTTTGAGCAGATATCTCCTTCCGTTCGGCCGGAATTGAAAGAAGATTGTGCATCTTCTATGTTCGTCGCGGTCAATGGCAAAAGGCGCTTATCTTCAATCTAGGTGTTTCTGCGTGCTGCTCCGGCCCAAAGAGTGCCCGGCGGAAAACGACAACGCAGGCATGTCGGGTGCCACTGTCTACACCTGCACAGAAAGTTTTGAGCAGATATCTCCTTCCTTTCGGCCGGAATTGAAAGAAGATTGTGCATCTTCAATGTAGGTCGCGGTCAATGACAAAAAGGCGCTTATCTTCAATCTAGGTGTTTCTGCGTGCTGCGCCGGCCCAAAGAGTGCCCGGCGGAAAACGACAACGCAGGCATGTCGGGTGCCACTGTCTGCACCTGCACAGAAAGTTTTGAGCAGATATCTTCTTTCGTTCGGCCGGAATTGCAAGACATTTGTGCATCTTCAATATTGGTCGCGGTCAATGTCAAAAAGCCCTTATCTGCAATCTAGGTGTTTCTGCGTGCTGCGCCGGCCCAAAGAGTGCCCGGCTGAAAACGACAACGCAGGCATGTCGGGTGCCACTGTCTGCACCTGCACAGAAAGTTTTGAGCAGATATCTCCTTCCGTTCTGCCGGAATTGAAAGAAGATTGTGCATCTTCTATGTTCGTCGCGGTCAATGGCAAAAGGCGCTTATCTTCAATCTAGGTGTTTCTGCATGCTGCTCCGGCCCAAAGAGTGCCCGGCGGAAAACGACAAAGCAGGCATGTCGGGTGCCACTGTCTACACCTGCACAGAAAGTTTTGAGCAGATATCTCCTTCCTTTCGGCCGGAATTGAAAGAAGATTGTGCATCTTCAATGTAGGTCGCGGTCAATGACAAAAAGGCGCTTATCTTCAATCTAGGTGTTTCTGCGTGCTGCGCCGGCCCAAAGAGTGCCCGGCTGAAAACGACAACGCAGGCATGTCGGGTGCCACTGTCTGCACCTGCACAGAAAGTTTTGAGCAGATATCTCCTTCCTTTCGGCCGGAATTGAAAGAAGATTGTGCATCTTCAATGTAGGTCGCGGTCAATGACAAAAAGGCGCTTATCTTCAATCTAGGTGTTTCTGCGTGCTGCGCCGGCCCAAAGAGTGCCCGGCGGAAAACGACAACGCAGGCATGTCGGGTGCCACTGTCTGCACCTGCACAGAAAGTTTTGAGCAGATATCTTCTTTCGTTCGGCCGGAATTGCAAGACGTTTGTGCATCTTCAATATTGGTCGCGGTCAATGTCAAAAAGCCCTTATCTGCAATCTAGGTGTTTCTGCGTGCTGCGCCGGCCCAAAGAGTGCCCGGCTGAAAACGACAACGCAGGCATGTCGGGTGCCACTGTCTGCACCTGCACAGAAAGTTTTGAGCAGATATCTCCTTCCGTTCTGCCGGAATTGAAAGAAGATTGTGCATCTTCTATGTTCGTCGCGGTCAATGGCAAAAGGCGCTAATCTTCAATCTAGGTGTTTCTGCGTGCTGCGCCGGCCCAAAGAGTGCCCGGCTGAAAACGACAACGCAGGCATGTCGGGTGCCACTGTCTGCACCTGCACAGAAAGGTTTGAGCAGATATCTCCTTCCGTTCGGCCGGAATTGAAAGAAGATTGTGCATCTTCTATGTTCGTCGCGGTCAATGGCAAAAGGCGCTTATCTTCAATCTAGGTGTTTCTGCGTGCTGCTCCGGCCCAAAGAGTGCCCGGCGGAAAACGACAACGCAGGCATGTCGGGTGCCACTGTCTACACCTGCACAGAAAGTTTTGAGCAGATATCTCCTTCCATTCGGCCGGAATTGCAAGACGTTTGTGCATCTTCTATTTTCGTCGCGGTCAATAGCAAAAGGCGCTTATCTTCAATCTAGGTGTTTCTGCGTGCTGCTCCGGCCCAAAGAGTGCCCGGCGGAAAACGACAACGCAGGCATGTCGGGTGCCACTGTCTGCACCTGCACAGAAAGTTTTGAGCAGATATCTTCTTTCGTTCGGCCGGAATTGCAAGACGTTTGTGCATCTTCAATATTGGTCGCGGTCAATGTCAAAAAGCCCTTATCAGCAATCTAGGTGTTTCTGCGTGCTGCGCCGGCCCAAAGAGTGCCCGGCTGAAAATGACAACGCAGGCATGTCGGGTGCCACTGCCTGCACCTGCACAGAAAGTTTTGAGCAGATATCTCCTTCCGTTCTGCCGGAATTGAAAGAAGATTGTGCATCTTCTATGTTCGTCGCGGTCAATGGCAAAAGGCGCTTATCTTCAATCTAGGTGTTTCTGCGTGCTGCTCCGGCCCAAAGAGTGCCCGGCGGAAAACGACAACGCAGGCAAGTCGGGTGCCACTGTCTACACCTGCACAGAAAGTTTTGAGCAGATATCTCCTTCCTTTCGGCCGGAATTGAAAGAAGATTGTGCATCTTCAATGTAGGTCGCGGTCAATGACAAAAAGGCGCTTATCTTCAATCTAGGTGTTTCTGCGTGCTGCGCCGGCCCAAAGAGTGCCCGGCTGAAAACGACAACGCAGGCATGTCGGGTGCCACTGTCTGCACCTGCACAGAAAGGTTTGAGCAGATATCTCCTTCCGTTCGGCCGGAATTGAAAGAAGATTGTGCATCTTCAATATTGGTCGCGGTCAATGTCAAAAAGCCCTTATCTGCAATCTAGGTTTTTCTGCGTGCTGCGCCGGCCTAAAGAGTGCCCGGCTGAAAACGACAACGCAGGCATGTCGGGTGCCACTGTCTGCACCTGCACAGAAAGTTTTGAGCAGATATCTTCTTTCGTTCGGCCGGAATTGCAAGACATTTGTGCATCTTCAATATTGGTCGCGGTCAATGTCAAAAAGCCCTTATCTGCAATCTAGGTGTTTCTGCGTGCTGCGCCGGCCCAAAGAGTGCCCGGCTGAAAACGACAACGCAGGCATGTCGGGTGCCACTGTCTGCACCTGCACAGAAAGTTTTGAGCAGATATCTCCTTCCGTTCTGCCGGAATTGAAAGAAGATTGTGCATCTTCTATGTTCGTCGCGGTCAATGGCAAAAGGCGCTTATCTTCAATCTAGGTGTTTCTGCATGCTGCTCCGGCCCAAAGAGTGCCCGGCGGAAAACGACAAAGCAGGCATGTCGGGTGCCACTGTCTACACCTGCACAGAAAGTTTTGAGCAGATATCTCCTTCCTTTCGGCCTGAATTGAAAGAAGATTGTGCATCTTCAATGTAGGTCGCGGTCAATGACAAAAAGGTGCCACCTGCACAGAAAGTTTTGAGCAGATATCTCCTTCCATTCGGCCGGAATTGCAAGACGTTTGTGCATCTTCTATTTTCGTCGCGGTCAATAGCAAAAGGCGCTTATCTTCAATCTAGGTGTTTCTGCGTGCTGCTCCGGCCCAAAGAGTGCCCGGCGGAAAACGACAACGCAGGCATGTCGGGTGCCACTGTCTGCACCTGCACAGAAAGTTTTGAGCAGATATCTTCTTTCGTTCGGCCGGAATTGCAAGACGTTTGTGCATCTTCAATATTGGTCGCGGTCAATGTCAAAAAGCCCTTATCAGCAATCTAGGTGTTTCTGCGTGCTGCGCCGGCCCAAAGAGTGCCCGGCGGAAAACGACAACGCAGGCATGTCGGGTGCCACTGTCTACACCTGCACAGAAAGTTTTGAGCAGATATCTCCTTCCTTTCGGCCGGAATTGAAAGAAGATTGTGCATCTTCAATGTAGGTCGCGGTCAATGACAAAAAGGCGCTTATCTTCAATCTAGGTGTTTCTGCGTGCTGCGCCGGCCCAAAGAGTGCCCGGCTGAAAACGACAACGCAGGCATGTCGGGTGCCACTGTCTGCACCTGCACAGAAAGGTTTGAGCAGATATCTCCTTCCGTTCGGCCGGAATTGAAAGAAGATTGTGCATCTTCTATGTTCGTCGCGGTCAATGGCAAAAGGCGCTTATCTTCAATCTAGGTGTTTCTGCGTGCTGCTCCGGCCCAAAGAGTGCCCGGCGGAAAACGACAACGCAGGCATGTCGGGTGCCACTGTCTACACCTGCACAGAAAGTTTTGAGCAGATATCTCCTTCCATTCGGCCGGAATTGCAAGACGTTTGTGCATCTTCAATATTGGTCGCGGTCAATGTCAAAAAGCCCTTATCTGCAATATAGGTGTTTCTGCGTGCTGCGCCGGCCCAAAGAGTGCCCGGCTGAAAACGACAACGCAGGCATGTCGGGTGCCACTGTCTGCACCTGCACAGAAAGGTTTGAGCAGATATCTCCTTCCGTTCGGCCGGAATTGAAAGAAGATTGTGCATCTTCTATGTTCGTCGCGGTCAATGGCAAAAGGCGCTTATCTTCAATCTAGGTGTTTCTGCGTGCTGCTCCGGCCCAAAGAGTGCCCGGCGGAAAACGACAACGCAGGCATGTCGGGTGCCACTGTCTACACCTGCACAGAAAGTTTTGAGCAGATATCTCCTTCCTTTCGGCCGGAATTGAAAGAAGATTGTGCATCTTCAATGTAGGTCGCGGTCAATGACAAAAAGGCGCTTATCTTCAATCTAGGTGTTTCTGCGTGCTGCGCCGGCCCAAAGAGTGCCCGGCGGAAAACGACAACGCAGGCATGTCGGGTGCCACTGTCTGCACCTGCACAGAAAGTTTTGAGCAGATATCTTCTTTCGTTCGGCCGGAATTGCAAGACATTTGTGCATCTTCAATATTGGTCGCGGTCAATGTCAAAAAGCCCTTATCTGCAATCTAGGTGTTTCTGCGTGCTGCGCCGGCCCAAAGAGTGCCCGGCTGAAAACGACAACGCAGGCATGTCGGGTGCCACTGTCTGCACCTGCACAGAAAGTTTTGAGCAGATATCTCCTTCCGTTCTGCCGGAATTGAAAGAAGATTGTGCATCTTCTATGTTCGTCGCGGTCAATGGCAAAAGGCGCTTATCTTCAATCTAGGTGTTTCTGCATGCTGCTCCGGCCCAAAGAGTGCCCGGCGGAAAACGACAAAGCAGGCATGTCGGGTGCCACTGTCTACACCTGCACAGAAAGTTTTGAGCAGATATCTCCTTCCTTTCGGCCGGAATTGAAAGAAGATTGTGCATCTTCAATGTAGGTCGCGGTCAATGACAAAAAGGCGCTTATCTTCAATCTAGGTGTTTCTGCGTGCTGCGCCGGCCCAAAGAGTGCCCGGCTGAAAACGACAACGCAGGCATGTCGGGTGCCACTGTCTGCACCTGCACAGAAAGTTTTGAGCAGATATCTCCTTCCTTTCGGCCGGAATTGAAAGAAGATTGTGCATCTTCAATGTAGGTCGCGGTCAATGACAAAAAGGCGCTTATCTTCAATCTAGGTGTTTCTGCGTGCTGCGCCGGCCCAAAGAGTGCCCGGCGGAAAACGACAACGCAGGCATGTCGGGTGCCACTGTCTGCACCTGCACAGAAAGTTTTGAGCAGATATCTTCTTTCGTTCGGCCGGAATTGCAAGACGTTTGTGCATCTTCAATATTGGTCGCGGTCAATGTCAAAAAGCCCTTATCTGCAATCTAGGTGTTTCTGCGTGCTGCGCCTGCCCAAAGAGTGCCCGGCTGAAAACGACAACGCAGGCATGTCGGGTGCCACTGTCTGCACCTGCACAGAAAGTTTTGAGCAGATATCTCCTTCCGTTCTGCCGGAATTGAAAGAAGATTGTGCATCTTCTATGTAGGTCGCGGTCAATGACAAAAAGGCGCTTATCTTCAATCTAGGTGTTTCTGCGTGCTGCGCCGGCCCAAAGAGTGCCCGGCTGAAAACGACAACGCAGGCATGTCGGGTGCCACTGTCTGCACCTGCACAGAAAGGTTTGAGCAGATATCTCCTTCCGTTCGGCCGGAATTGAAAGAAGATTGTGCATCTTCTATGTTCGTCGCGGTCAATGGCAAAAGGCGCTTATCTTCAATCTAGGTGTTTCTGCGTGCTGCTCCGGCCCAAAGAGTGCCCGGCGGAAAACGACAACGCAGGCATGTCGGGTGCCACTGTCTACACCTGCACAGAAAGTTTTGAGCAGATATCTCCTTCCATTCGGCCGGAATTGCAAGACGTTTGTGCATCTTCAATATTGGTCGCGGTCAATGTCAAAAAGCCCTTATCTGCAATATAGGTGTTTCTGCGTGCTGCGCCGGCCCAAAGAGTGCCCGGCTGAAAACGACAACGCAGGCATGTCGGGTGCCACTGTCTGCACCTGCACAGAAAGGTTTGAGCAGATATCTCCTTCCGTTCGGCCGGAATTGAAAGATGATTGTGCATCTTCTATGTTCGTCGCGGTCAATGGCAAAAGGCGCTTATCTTCAATCTAGGTGTTTCTGCGTGCTGCTCCGGCCCAAAGAGTGCCCGGCGGAAAACGACAACGCAGGCATGTCGGGTGCCACTGTCTACACCTGCACAGAAAGTTTTGAGCAGATATCTCCTTCCTTTCGGCCGGAATTGAAAGAAGATTGTGCATCTTCAATGTAGGTCGCGGTCAATGACAAAAAGGCGCTTATCTTCAATCTAGGTGTTTCTGCGTGCTGCGCTGGCCCAAAGAGTGCCCGGCGGAAAACGACAACGCAGGCATGTCGGGTGCCACTGTCTGCACCTGCACAGAAAGTTTTGAGCAGATATCTTCTTTCGTTCGGCCGGAATTGCAAGACATTTGTGCATCTTCAATATTGGTCGCGGTCAATGTCAAAAAGCCCTTATCTGCAATCTAGGTGTTTCTGCGTGCTGCGCCGGCCCAAAGAGTGCCCGGCTGAAAACGACAACGCAGGCATGTCGGGTGCCACTGTCTGCACCTGCACAGAAAGTTTTGAGCAGATATCTTCTTTCGTTCGGCCGGAATTGCAAGACGTTTGTGCATCTTCAATATTGGTCGCGGTCAATGTCAAAAAGCCCTTATCTGCAATCTAGGTGTTTCTGCGTGCTGCGCCGGCCCAAAGAGTGCCCGGCTGAAAACGACAACGCAGGCATGTCGGGTGCCACTGTCTGCACCTGCACAGAAAGTTTTGAGCAGATATCTCCTTCCGTTCTGCCGGAATTGAAAGAAGATTGTGCATCTTCTATGTTCGTCGCGGTCAATGGCAAAAGGCGCTAATCTTCAATCTAGGTGTTTCTGCGTGCTGCGCCGGCCCAAAGAGTGCCCGGCTGAAAACGACAACGCAGGCATGTCGGGTGCCACTGTCTGCACCTGCACAGAAAGGTTTGAGCAGATATCTCCTTCCGTTCGGCCGGAATTGAAAGAAGATTGTGCATCTTCTATGTTCGTCGCGGTCAATGGCAAAAGGCGCTTATCTTCAATCTAGGTGTTTCTGCGTGCTGCTCCGGCCCAAAGAGTGCCCGGCGGAAAACGACAACGCAGGCATGTCGGGTGCCACTGTCTACACCTGCACAGAAAGTTTTGAGCAGATATCTCCTTCCATTCGGCCGGAATTGCAAGACGTTTGTGCATCTTCTATTTTCGTCGCGGTCAATAGCAAAAGGCGCTTATCTTCAATCTAGGTGTTTCTGCGTGCTGCTCCGGCCCAAAGAGTGCCCGGCGGAAAACGACAACGCAGGCATGTCGGGTGCCACTGTCTGCACCTGCACAGAAAGTTTTGAGCAGATATCTTCTTTCGTTCGGCCGGAATTGCAAGACGTTTGTGCATCTT
This sequence comes from Hyla sarda, assembly GCF_029499605.1. Lineage (NCBI taxonomy): Eukaryota > Metazoa > Chordata > Amphibia > Anura > Hylidae > Hyla > Hyla sarda. The sequence goes on from NW_026611010.1 coordinate 283,475, forward strand.
CAATATTGGTCGCGGTCAATGTCAAAAAGCCCTTATCAGCAATCTAGGTGTTTCTGCGTGCTGCGCCGGCCCAAAGAGTGCCCGGCTGAAAATGACAACGCAGGCATGTCGGGTGCCACTGCCTGCACCTGCACAGAAAGTTTTGAGCAGATATCTCCTTCCGTTCTGCCGGAATTGAAAGAAGATTGTGCATCTTCTATGTTCGTCGCGGTCAATGGCAAAAGGCGCTTATCTTCAATCTAGGTGTTTCTGCGTGCTGCTCCGGCCCAAAGAGTGCCCGGCGGAAAACGACAACGCAGGCAAGTCGGGTGCCACTGTCTACACCTGCACAGAAAGTTTTGAGCAGATATCTCCTTCCTTTCGGCCGGAATTGAAAGAAGATTGTGCATCTTCAATGTAGGTCGCGGTCAATGACAAAAAGGCGCTTATCTTCAATCTAGGTGTTTCTGCGTGCTGCGCCGGCCCAAAGAGTGCCCGGCTGAAAACGACAACGCAGGCATGTCGGGTGCCACTGTCTGCACCTGCACAGAAAGGTTTGAGCAGATATCTCCTTCCGTTCGGCCGGAATTGAAAGAAGATTGTGCATCTTCAATATTGGTCGCGGTCAATGTCAAAAAGCCCTTATCTGCAATCTAGGTTTTTCTGCGTGCTGCGCCGGCCTAAAGAGTGCCCGGCTGAAAACGACAACGCAGGCATGTCGGGTGCCACTGTCTGCACCTGCACAGAAAGTTTTGAGCAGATATCTTCTTTCGTTCGGCCGGAATTGCAAGACATTTGTGCATCTTCAATATTGGTCGCGGTCAATGTCAAAAAGCCCTTATCTGCAATCTAGGTGTTTCTGCGTGCTGCGCCGGCCCAAAGAGTGCCCGGCTGAAAACGACAACGCAGGCATGTCGGGTGCCACTGTCTGCACCTGCACAGAAAGTTTTGAGCAGATATCTTCTTTCGTTCGGCCGGAATTGCAAGACGTTTGTGCATCTTCAATATTGGTCGCGGTCAATGTCAAAAAGCCCTTATCTGCAATCTAGGTGTTTCTGCGTGCTGCGCCGGCCCAAAGAGTGCCCGGCTGAAAACGACAACGCAGGCATGTCGGGTGCCACTGTCTGCACCTGCACAGAAAGTTTTGAGCAGATATCTCCTTCCGTTCTGCCGGAATTGAAAGAAGATTGTGCATCTTCTATGTTCGTCGCGGTCAATGGCAAAAGGCGCTAATCTTCAATCTAGGTGTTTCTGCGTGCTGCGCCGGCCCAAAGAGTGCCCGGCTGAAAACGACAACGCAGGCATGTCGGGTGCCACTGTCTGCACCTGCACAGAAAGGTTTGAGCAGATATCTCCTTCCGTTCGGCCGGAATTGAAAGAAGATTGTGCATCTTCTATGTTCGTCGCGGTCAATGGCAAAAGGCGCTTATCTTCAATCTAGGTGTTTCTGCGTGCTGCTCCGGCCCAAAGAGTGCCCGGCGGAAAACGACAACGCAGGCATGTCGGGTGCCACTGTCTACACCTGCACAGAAAGTTTTGAGCAGATATCTCCTTCCATTCGGCCGGAATTGCAAGACGTTTGTGCATCTTCTATTTTCGTCGCGGTCAATAGCAAAAGGCGCTTATCTTCAATCTAGGTGTTTCTGCGTGCTGCTCCGGCCCAAAGAGTGCCCGGCGGAAAACGACAACGCAGGCATGTCGGGTGCCACTGTCTGCACCTGCACAGAAAGTTTTGAGCAGATATCTTCTTTCGTTCGGCCGGAATTGCAAGACGTTTGTGCATCTTCAATATTGGTCGCGGTCAATGTCAAAAAGCCCTTATCAGCAATCTAGGTGTTTCTGCGTGCTGCGCCGGCCCAAAGAGTGCCCGGCTGAAAATGACAACGCAGGCATGTCGGGTGCCACTGCCTGCACCTGCACAGAAAGTTTTGAGCAGATATCTCCTTCCGTTCTGCCGGAATTGAAAGAAGATTGTGCATCTTCTATGTTCGTCGCGGTCAATGGCAAAAGGCGCTTATCTTCAATCTAGGTGTTTCTGCGTGCTGCTCCGGCCCAAAGAGTGCCCGGCGGAAAACGACAACGCAGGCATGTCGGGTGCCACTGTCTACACCTGCACAGAAAGTTTTGAGCAGATATCTCCTTCCTTTTGTGCATCTTCTATGTTCGTCGCGGTCAATGGCAAAAGGCGCTTATCTTCAATCTAGGTGTTTCTGCGTGCTGCGCCAGCCCAAAGAGTGCCCGGCGGAAAACGACAACGCAGGCATGTCGGGTGCCACTGTCTGCACCTGCACAGAAAGTTTTGAGTAGATATCTCCTTCCATTCGGCCGGAATGGCAAGAAGTTTGTGCATCTTCAATGTAGGTCGCGGTCAATGACAAAAAGGCGCTTATCTTCAATCTAGGTGTTTCTGCGTGCTGCGCCGGCCCAAAGAGTGCCCGGCTGAAAACGACAACGCAGGCATGTCGGGTGCCACTGTCTGCACCTGCACAGAAAGGTTTGAGCAGATATCTCCTTCCGTTCGGCCGGAATTGAAAGAAGATTGTGCATCTTCTATGTTCGTCGCGGTCAATGGCAAAAGGCGCTTATCTTCAATCTAGGTGTTTCTGCGTGCTGCTCCGGCCCAAAGAGTGCCCGGCGGAAAACGACAACGCAGGCATGTCGGGTGCCACTGTCTACACCTGCACAGAAAGTTTTGAGCAGATATCTCCTTCCATTCGGCCGGAATTGCAAGACGTTTGTGCATCTTCAATATTGGTCGCGGTCAATGTCAAAAAGCCCTTATCTGCAATATAGGTGTTTCTGCGTGCTGCGCCGGCCCAAAGAGTGCCCGGCTGAAAACGACAACGCAGGCATGTCGGGTGCCACTGTCTGCACCTGCACAGAAAGTTTTGAGCAGATATCTCCTTCCGTTCTGCCGGAATTGAAAGAAGATTGTGCATCTTCTATGTTCGTCGCGGTCAATGGCAAAAGGCGCTTATCTTCAATCTAGGTGTTTCTGCATGCTGCTCCGGCCCAAAGAGTGCCCGGCGGAAAACGACAAAGCAGGCATGTCGGGTGCCACTGTCTACACCTGCACAGAAAGTTTTGAGCAGATATCTCCTTCCTTTCGGCCGGAATTGAAAGAAGATTGTGCATCTTCAATGTAGGTCGCGGTCAATGACAAAAAGGCGCTTATCTTCAATCTAGGTGTTTCTGCGTGCTGCTCCGGCCCAAAGAGTGCCCGGCTGAAAACGACAACGCAGGCATGTCGGGTGCCACTGTCTGCACCTGCACAGAAAGGTTTGAGCAGATATCTCGTTCCTTTCGGCCGGAATTGAAAGAAGATTGTGCATCTTCAATGTAGGTCGCGGTCAATGACAAAAAGGCGCTTATCTTCAATCTAGGTGTTTCTGCGTGCTGCGCCGGCCCAAAGAGTGCCCGGCGGAAAACGACAACGCAGGCATGTCGGGTGCCACTGTCTGCACCTGCACAGAAAGCTTTGAGCAGATAACTCCTTCCATTCTGCCGGAATTGCAAGACGTTTGTGCATCTTCAATATTGGTCGCGGTCAATGTCAAAAAGCCCTTATCTGCAATATAGGTGTTTCTGCGTGCTGCGCCGGCCCAAAGAGTGCCCGGCTGAAAACGACAACGCAGGCATGTCGGGTGCCACTGTCTGCACCTGCACATAAAGTTTTGAGCAGATATCTCCTTCCGTTCTGCCGGAATTGAAAGAAGATTGTGCATCTTCTATGTTCGTCGCGGTCAATGGCAAAAGGCGCTTATCTTCAATCTAGGTGTTTCTGCATGCTGCTCCGGCCCAAAGAGTGCCCGGCGGAAAACGACAAAGCAGGCATGTCGGGTGCCACTGTCTACACCTGCACAGAAAGTTTTGAGCAGATATCTCCTTCCTTTCGGCCGGAATTGAAAGAAGATTGTGCATCTTCAATGTAGGTCGCGGTCAATGACAAAAAGGCGCTTATCTTCAATCTAGGTGTTTCTGCGTGCTGCGCCGGCCCAAAGAGTGCCCGGCTGAAAACGACAACGCAGGCATGTCGGGTGCCACTGTCTGCACCTGCACAGAAAGTTTTGAGCAGATATCTCCTTCCTTTCGGCCGGAATTGAAAGAAGATTGTGCATCTTCAATGTAGGTAGCGGTCAATGACAAAAAGGCGCTTATCTTCAATCTAGGTGTTTCTGCGTGCTGCGCCGGCCCAAAGAGTGCCCGGCGGAAAACGACAACGCAGGCATGTCGGGTGCCACTGTCTGCACCTGCACAGAAAGTTTTGAGCAGATATCTTCTTTCGTTCGGCCGGAATTGCAAGACGTTTGTGCATCTTCAATAGTGGTCGCGGTCAATGGCAAAAGGCGCTTATCTTCAATCTAGGTGTTTCTGCGTGCTGCTCCGGCCCAAAGAGTGCCCGGCTGAAAACGACAACGCAGGCATGTCGGGTGCCACTGTCTGCACCTGCACAGAAAGTTTTGAGCAGATATCTCCTTCCATTCGGCCGGAATTGCAAGAAGTTTGTGCATCTTCTATGTTCGTCGCGGTCAATGGCAAAAGGCGCTTATCTTCAATCTAGGTGTTTCTGCGTGCTGCTCCGGCCCAAAGAGTGCCCGGCGGAAAACGACAACGCAGGCATGTCGGGTGCCACTGTCTGCACCTGCACAGAAAGTTTTGAGCAGATATCTTCTTTCGTTCTGCCGGAATTGAAAGACGTTTGTGCATCTTCAATGTAGGTCGCGGTCAATGACAAAAAGGCGCTTATCTTCAATCTAGGTGTTTCTGCGTGCTGCGCCGGCCCAAAGAGTGCCCGACTGAAAACGACAACGCAGGCATGTCGGGTGCCACTGTCTGCACCTGCACAGAAAGTTTTGAGCAGATATCTCCTTCCATTCGGCCGGAATTGCAAGAAGTTTGTGCATCTTCTATGTTCGTCGCGGTCAATGGCAAAAGGCGCTTATCTTCAATCTAGGTGTTTCTGCGTGCTGCTCCGGCCCAAAGAGTGCCCGGCGGAAAACGACAACGCAGGCATGTCGGGTGCCACTGTCTACACCTGCACAGAAAGTTTTGAGCAGATATCTCCTTCCATTCGGCCGGAATTGCAAGACGTTTGTGCATCTTCTATGTTCGTCGCGGTCAATGGCAAAAGGCGCTTATCTTCAATCTAGGTGTTTCTGCGTGCTGCGCCAGCCCAAAGAGTGCCCGGCGGAAAACGACAACGCAGGCATGTCGGGTGCCACTGTCTACACCTGCACAGAAAGTTTTGAGCAGATATCTCCTTCCATTATGCCGGAATTGCAAGACGTTTGTGCATCTTCTATTTTCGTCGCGGTCAATGGCAAAAGGCGCTTATCTTCAATCTAGGTGTTTCTGCGTGCTGCTCCGGCCCAAAGAGTGCTCGGCGGAAAACGACAACGCAGGCATGTCGGGTGCCACTGTCTGCACCTGCACAGAAAGTTTTGAGCAGATATCTTCTTTCGTTCGGCCGGAATTGCAAGACGTTTGTGCATCTTCAATATTGGTCGCGGTCAATGTCAAAAAGCCCTTATCAGCAATCTAGGTGTTCCTGCGTGCTGCGCCGGCCCAAAGAGTGCCCGGCTGAAAATGACAACGCAGGCATGTCGGGTGCCACTGTCTGCACCTGCACAGAAAGTTTTGAGCAGATATCTCCTTCCGTTCTGCCGGAATTGAAAGAAGATTGTGCATCTTCTATGTTCGTCGCGGTCAATGGCAAAAGGCGCTTATCTTCAATCTAGGTGTTTCTGCGTGCTGCTCCGGCCCAAAGAGTGCCCGGCGGAAAACGACAACGCAGGCATATCGGGTGCCACTGTCTACACCTGCACAGAAAGTTTTGAGCAGATATCTCCTTCCTTTCGGCCGGAATTGAAAGAAGATTGTGCATCTTCAATGTAGGTCGCGGTCAATGACAAAAAGGCGCTTATTTTCAATCTAGGTGTTTCTGCGTGCTGCGCCGGCCCAAAGAGTGCCCGGCTGAAAACGACAACGCAGGCATGTCGGGTGCCACTGTCTGCACCTGCACAGAAAGGTTTGAGCAGATATCTCCTTCCGTTCGGCCGGAATTGAAAGAAGATTGTGCATCTTCTATGTTCGTCGCGGTCAATGGCAAAAGGCGCTTATCTTCAATCTAGGTGTTTCTGCGTGCTGCGCCGGCCCAAAGAGTGCCCGGCTGAAAACGACAACGCAGGCATGTCGGGTGCCACTGTCTGCACCTGCACAGAAAGTTTTGAGCAGATATCTCCTTCCTTTCGGCCGGAATTGAAAGAAGATTGTGCATCTTCAATGTAGGTCGCGGTCAATGACAAAAAGGCGCTTATCTTCAATCTAGGTGTTTCTGCGTGCTGCGCCGGCCCAAAGAGTGCCCGGCGGAAAACGACAACGCAGGCATGTCGGGTGCCACTGTCTGCACCTGCACAGAAAGTTTTGAGCAGATATCTTCTTTCGTTCGGCCGGAATTGCAAGACGTTTGTGCATCTTCAATATTGGTCGCGGTCAATGTCAAAAAGCCCTTATCTGCAATCTAGGTGTTTCTGCGTGCTGCGCCGGCCCAAAGAGTGCCCGGCTGAAAACGACAACGCAGGCATGTCGGGTGCCACTGTCTGCACCTGCACAGAAAGTTTTGAGCAGATATCTTCTTTCGTTCGGCCGGAATTGCAAGACGTTTGTGCATCTTCAATATTGGTCGCGGTCAATGTCAAAAAGCCCTTATCTGCAATCTAGGTGTTTCTGCGTGCTGCGCCGGCCCAAAGAGTGCCCGGCTGAAAACGACAACGCAGGCATGTCGGGTGCCACTGTCTGCACCTGCACAGAAAGTTTTGAGCAGATATCTTCTTTCGTTCGGCCGGAATTGCAAGACGTTTGTGCATCTTCAATATTGGTCGCGGTCAATGTCAAAAAGCCCTTATCTGCAATCTAGGTGTTTCTGCGTGCTGCGCCGGCCCAAAGAGTGCCCGGCTGAAAACGACAACGCAGGCATGTCGGGTGCCACTGTCTGCACCTGCACAGAAAGTTTTGAGCAGATATCTCCTTCCGTTCTGCCGGAATTGAAAGAAGATTGTGCATCTTCTATGTTCGTCGCGGTCAATGGCAAAAGGCGCTTATCTTCAATCTAGGTGTTTCTGCATGCTGCTCCGGCCCAAAGAGTGCCCGGCGGAAAACGACAAAGCAGGCATGTCGGGTGCCACTGTCTACACCTGCACAGAAAGTTTTGAGCAGATATCTCCTTCCTTTCGGCCTGAATTGAAAGAAGATTGTGCATCTTCAATGTAGGTCGCGGTCAATGACAAAAAGGCGCTAATCTTCAATCTAGGTGTTTCTGCGTGCTGCGCCGGCCCAAAGAGTGCCCGGCTGAAAACGACAACGCAGGCATGTCGGGTGCCACTGTCTGCACCTGCACAGAAAGGTTTGAGCAGATATCTCCTTCCGTTCGGCCGGAATTGAAAGAAGATTGTGCATCTTCTATGTTCGTCGCGGTCAATGGCAAAAGGCGCTTATCTTCAATCTAGGTGTTTCTGCGTGCTGCTCCGGCCCAAAGAGTGCCCGGCGGAAAACGACAACGCAGGCATGTCGGGTGCCACTGTCTACACCTGCACAGAAAGTTTTGAGCAGATATCTCCTTCCATTCGGCCGGAATTGCAAGACGTTTGTGCATCTTCTATTTTCGTCGCGGTCAATAGCAAAAGGCGCTTATCTTCAATCTAGGTGTTTCTGCGTGCTGCTCCGGCCCAAAGAGTGCCCGGCGGAAAACGACAACGCAGGCATGTCGGGTGCCACTGTCTGCACCTGCACAGAAAGTTTTGAGCAGATATCTTCTTTCGTTCGGCCGGAATTGCAAGACGTTTGTGCATCTTCAATATTGGTCGCGGTCAATGTCAAAAAGCCCTTATCAGCAATCTAGGTGTTTCTGCGTGCTGCGCCGGCCCAAAGAGTGCCCGGCGGAAAACGACAACGCAGGCATGTCGGGTGCCACTGTCTACACCTGCACAGAAAGTTTTGAGCAGATATCTCCTTCCTTTCGGCCGGAATTGAAAGAAGATTGTGCATCTTCAATGTAGGTCGCGGTCAATGACAAAAAGGCGCTTATCTTCAATCTAGGTGTTTCTGCGTGCTGCGCCGGCCCAAAGAGTGCCCGGCTGAAAACGACAACGCAGGCATGTCGGGTGCCACTGTCTACACCTGCACAGAAAGTTTTGAGCAGATATCTCCTTCCTTTCGGCCGGAATTGAAAGAAGATTGTGCATCTTCAATGTAGGTCGCGGTCAATGACAAAAAGGCGCTTATCTTCAATCTAGGTGTTTCTGCGTGCTGCGCCGGCCCAAAGAGTGCCCGGCTGAAAACGACAACGCAGGCATGTCGGGTGCCACTGTCTGCACCTGCACAGAAAGGTTTGAGCAGATATCTCCTTCCGTTCGGCCGGAATTGAAAGAAGATTGTGCATCTTCAATATTGGTCGCGGTCAATGTCAAAAAGCCCTTATCTGCAATCTAGGTTTTTCTGCGTGCTGCGCCGGCCTAAAGAGTGCCCGGCTGAAAACGACAACGCAGGCATGTCGGGTGCCACTGTCTGCACCTGCACAGAAAGTTTTGAGCAGATATCTTCTTTCGTTCGGCCGGAATTGCAAGACATTTGTGCATCTTCAATATTGGTCGCGGTCAATGTCAAAAAGCCCTTATCTGCAATCTAGGTGTTTCTGCGTGCTGCGCCGGCCCAAAGAGTGCCCGGCTGAAAACGACAACGCAGGCATGTCGGGTGCCACTGTCTGCACCTGCACAGAAAGTTTTGAGCAGATATCTCCTTCCGTTCTGCCGGAATTGAAAGAAGATTGTGCATCTTCTATGTTCGTCGCGGTCAATGGCAAAAGGCGCTTATCTTCAATCTAGGTGTTTCTGCATGCTGCTCCGGCCCAAAGAGTGCCCGGCGGAAAACGACAAAGCAGGCATGTCGGGTGCCACTGTCTACACCTGCACAGAAAGTTTTGAGCAGATATCTCCTTCCTTTCGGCCTGAATTGAAAGAAGATTGTGCATCTTCAATGTAGGTCGCGGTCAATGACAAAAAGGTGCCACCTGCACAGAAAGTTTTGAGCAGATATCTCCTTCCATTCGGCCGGAATTGCAAGACGTTTGTGCATCTTCTATTTTCGTCGCGGTCAATAGCAAAAGGCGCTTATCTTCAATCTAGGTGTTTCTGCGTGCTGCTCCGGCCCAAAGAGTGCCCGGCGGAAAACGACAACGCAGGCATGTCGGGTGCCACTGTCTGCACCTGCACAGAAAGTTTTGAGCAGATATCTTCTTTCGTTCGGCCGGAATTGCAAGACGTTTGTGCATCTTCAATATTGGTCGCGGTCAATGTCAAAAAGCCCTTATCAGCAATCTAGGTGTTTCTGCGTGCTGCGCCGGCCCAAAGAGTGCCCGGCGGAAAACGACAACGCAGGCATGTCGGGTGCCACTGTCTACACCTGCACAGAAAGTTTTGAGCAGATATCTCCTTCCTTTCGGCCGGAATTGAAAGAAGATTGTGCATCTTCAATGTAGGTCGCGGTCAATGACAAAAAGGCGCTTATCTTCAATCTAGGTGTTTCTGCGTGCTGCGCCGGCCCAAAGAGTGCCCGGCTGAAAACGACAACGCAGGCATGTCGGGTGCCACTGTCTGCACCTGCACAGAAAGGTTTGAGCAGATATCTCCTTCCGTTCGGCCGGAATTGAAAGAAGATTGTGCATCTTCTATGTTCGTCGCGGTCAATGGCAAAAGGCGCTTATCTTCAATCTAGGTGTTTCTGCGTGCTGCTCCGGCCCAAAGAGTGCCCGGCGGAAAACGACAACGCAGGCATGTCGGGTGCCACTGTCTACACCTGCACAGAAAGTTTTGAGCAGATATCTCCTTCCATTCGGCCGGAATTGCAAGACGTTTGTGCATCTTCAATATTGGTCGCGGTCAATGTCAAAAAGCCCTTATCTGCAATATAGGTGTTTCTGCGTGCTGCGCCGGCCCAAAGAGTGCCCGGCTGAAAACGACAACGCAGGCATGTCGGGTGCCACTGTCTGCACCTGCACAGAAAGGTTTGAGCAGATATCTCCTTCCGTTCGGCCGGAATTGAAAGAAGATTGTGCATCTTCTATGTTCGTCGCGGTCAATGGCAAAAGGCGCTTATCTTCAATCTAGGTGTTTCTGCGTGCTGCTCCGGCCCAAAGAGTGCCCGGCGGAAAACGACAACGCAGGCATGTCGGGTGCCACTGTCTACACCTGCACAGAAAGTTTTGAGCAGATATCTCCTTCCTTTCGGCCGGAATTGAAAGAAGATTGTGCATCTTCAATGTAGGTCGCGGTCAATGACAAAAAGGCGCTTATCTTCAATCTAGGTGTTTCTGCGTGCTGCGCCGGCCCAAAGAGTGCCCGGCGGAAAACGACAACGCAGGCATGTCGGGTGCCACTGTCTGCACCTGCACAGAAAGTTTTGAGCAGATATCTTCTTTCGTTCGGCCGGAATTGCAAGACATTTGTGCATCTTCAATATTGGTCGCGGTCAATGTCAAAAAGCCCTTATCTGCAATATAGGTGTTTCTGCGTGCTGCGCCGGCCCAAAGAGTGCCCGGCTGAAAACGACAACGCAGGCATGTCGGGTGCCACTGTCTGCACCTGCACAGAAAGTTTTGAGCAGATATCTCCTTCCGTTCTGCCGGAATTGAAAGAAGATTGTGCATCTTCTATGTTCGTCGCGGTCAATGGCAAAAGGCGCTTATCTTCAATCTAGGTGTTTCTGCATGCTGCTCCGGCCCAAAGAGTGCCCGGCGGAAAACGACAAAGCAGGCATGTCGGGTGCCACTGTCTACACCTGCACAGAAAGTTTTGAGCAGATATCTCCTTCCTTTCGGCCGGAATTGAAAGAAGATTGTGCATCTTCAATGTAGGTCGCGGTCAATGACAAAAAGGCGCTTATCTTCAATCTAGGTGTTTCTGCGTGCTGCGCCGGCCCAAAGAGTGCCCGGCTGAAAACGACAACGCAGGCATGTCGGGTGCCACTGTCTGCACCTGCACAGAAAGTTTTGAGCAGATATCTCCTTCCTTTCGGCCGGAATTGAAAGAAGATTGTGCATCTTCAATGTAGGTCGCGGTCAATGACAAAAAGGCGCTTATCTTCAATCTAGGTGTTTCTGCGTGCTGCGCCGGCCCAAAGAGTGCCCGGCGGAAAACGACAACGCAGGCATGTCGGGTGCCACTGTCTGCACCTGCACAGAAAGTTTTGAGCAGATATCTTCTTTCGTTCGGCCGGAATTGCAAGACGTTTGTGCATCTTCAATATTGGTCGCGGTCAATGTCAAAAAGCCCTTATCTGCAATCTAGGTGTTTCTGCGTGCTGCGCCTGCCCAAAGAGTGCCCGGCTGAAAACGACAACGCAGGCATGTCGGGTGCCACTGTCTGCACCTGCACAGAAAGTTTTGAGCAGATATCTCCTTCCGTTCTGCCGGAATTGAAAGAAGATTGTGCATCTTCTATGTAGGTCGCGGTCAATGACAAAAAGGCGCTTATCTTCAATCTAGGTGTTTCTGCGTGCTGCGCCGGCCCAAAGAGTGCCCGGCTGAAAACGACAACGCAGGCATGTCGGGTGCCACTGTCTGCACCTGCACAGAAAGGTTTGAGCAGATATCTCCTTCCGTTCGGCCGGAATTGAAAGAAGATTGTGCATCTTCTATGTTCGTCGCGGTCAATGGCAAAAGGCGCTTATCTTCAATCTAGGTGTTTCTGCGTGCTGCTCCGGCCCAAAGAGTGCCCGGCGGAAAACGACAACGCAGGCATGTCGGGTGCCACTGTCTACACCTGCACAGAAAGTTTTGAGCAGATATCTCCTTCCATTCGGCCGGAATTGCAAGACGTTTGTGCATCTTCAATATTGGTCGCGGTCAATGTCAAAAAGCCCTTATCTGCAATATAGGTGTTTCTGCGTGCTGCGCCGGCCCAAAGAGTGCCCGGCTGAAAACGACAACGCAGGCATGTCGGGTGCCACTGTCTGCACCTGCACAGAAAGGTTTGAGCAGATATCTCCTTCCGTTCGGCCGGAATTGAAAGATGATTGTGCATCTTCTATGTTCGTCGCGGTCAATGGCAAAAGGCGCTTATCTTCAATCTAGGTGTTTCTGCGTGCTGCTCCGGCCCAAAGAGTGCCCGGCGGAAAACGACAACGCAGGCATGTCGGGTGCCACTGTCTACACCTGCACAGAAAGTTTTGAGCAGATATCTCCTTCCTTTCGGCCGGAATTGAAAGAAGATTGTGCATCTTCAATGTAGGTCGCGGTCAATGACAAAAAGGCGCTTATCTTCAATCTAGGTGTTTCTGCGTGCTGCGCTGGCCCAAAGAGTGCCCGGCGGAAAACGACAACGCAGGCATGTCGGGTGCCACTGTCTGCACCTGCACAGAAAGTTTTGAGCAGATATCTTCTTTCGTTCGGCCGGAATTGCAAGACATTTGTGCATCTTCAATATTGGTCGCGGTCAATGTCAAAAAGCCCTTATCTGCAATCTAGGTGTTTCTGCGTGCTGCGCCGGCCCAAAGAGTGCCCGGCTGAAAACGACAACGCAGGCATGTCGGGTGCCACTGTCTGCACCTGCACAGAAAGTTTTGAGCAGATATCTTCTTTCGTTCGGCCGGAATTGCAAGACGTTTGTGCATCTTCAATATTGGTCGCGGTCAATGTCAAAAAGCCCTTATCTGCAATCTAGGTGTTTCTGCGTGCTGCGCCGGCCCAAAGAGTGCCCGGCTGAAAACGACAACGCAGGCATGTCGGGTGCCACTGTCTGCACCTGCACAGAAAGTTTTGAGCAGATATCTCCTTCCGTTCTGCCGGAATTGAAAGAAGATTGTGCATCTTCTATGTTCGTCGCGGTCAATGGCAAAAGGCGCTAATCTTCAATCTAGGTGTTTCTGCGTGCTGCGCCGGCCCAAAGAGTGCCCGGCTGAAAACGACAACGCAGGCATGTCGGGTGCCACTGTCTGCACCTGCACAGAAAGGTTTGAGCAGATATCTCCTTCCGTTCGGCCGGAATTGAAAGAAGATTGTGCATCTTCTATGTTCGTCGCGGTCAATGGCAAAAGGCGCTTATCTTCAATCTAGGTGTTTCTGCGTGCTGCTCCGGCCCAAAGAGTGCCCGGCGGAAAACGACAACGCAGGCATGTCGGGTGCCACTGTCTACACCTGCACAGAAAGTTTTGAGCAGATATCTCCTTCCATTCGGCCGGAATTGCAAGACGTTTGTGCATCTTCTATTTTCGTCGCGGTCAATAGCAAAAGGCGCTTATCTTCAATCTAGGTGTTTCTGCGTGCTGCTCCGGCCCAAAGAGTGCCCGGCGGAAAACGACAACGCAGGCATGTCGGGTGCCACTGTCTGCACCTGCACAGAAAGTTTTGAGCAGATATCTTCTTTCGTTCGGCCGGAATTGCAAGACGTTTGTGCATCTTCAATATTGGTCGCGGTCAATGTCAAAAAGCCCTTATCAGCAATCTAGGTGTTTCTGCGTGCTGCGCCGGCCCAAAGAGTGCCCGGCTGAAAGTGACAACGCAGGCATGTCGGGTGCCACTGCCTGCACCTGCACAGAAAGTTTTGAGCAGATATCTCCTTCCGTTCTGCCGGAATTGAAAGAAGATTGTGCATCTTCTATGTTCGTCGCGGTCAATGGCAAAAGGCGCTTATCTTCAATCTAGGTGTTTCTGCGTGCTGCTCCGGCCCAAAGAGTGCCCGGCGGAAAACGACAACGCAGGCAAGTCGGGTGCCACTGTCTACACCTGCACAGAAAGTTTTGAGCAGATATCTCCTTCCTTTCGGCCGGAATTGAAAGAAGATTGTGCATCTTCAATGTAGGTCGCGGTCAATGACAAAAAGGCGCTTATCTTCAATCTAGGTGTTTCTGCGTGCTGCGCCGGCCCAAAGAGTGCCCGGCTGAAAACGACAACGCAGGCATGTCGGGTGCCACTGTCTGCACCTGCACAGAAAGGTTTGAGCAGATATCTCCTTCCGTTCGGCCGGAATTGAAAGAAGATTGTGCATCTTCAATATTGGTCGCGGTCAATGTCAAAAAGCCCTTATCTGCAATCTAGGTTTTTCTGCGTGCTGCGCCGGCCTAAAGAGTGCCCGGCTGAAAAAGACAACGCAGGCATGTCGGGTGCCACTGTCTGCACCTGCACAGAAAGTTTTGAGCAGATATCTTCTTTCGTTCGGCCGGAATTGCAAGACATTTGTGCATCTTCAATATTGGTCGCGGTCAATGTCAAAAAGCCCTTATCTGCAATCTAGGTGTTTCTGCGTGCTGCGCCGGCCCAAAGAGTGCCCGGCTGAAAACGACAACGCAGGCATGTCGGGTGCCACTGTCTGCACCTGCACAGAAAGTTTTGAGCAGATATCTTCTTTCGTTCGGCCGGAATTGCAAGACGTTTGTGCATCTTCAATATTGGTCGCGGTCAATGTCAAAAAGCCCTTATCTGCAATCTAGGTGTTTCTGCGTGCTGCGCCGGCCCAAAGAGTGCCCGGCTGAAAACGACAACGCAGGCATGTCGGGTGCCACTGTCTGCACCTGCACAGAAAGTTTTGAGCAGATATCTCCTTCCGTTCTGCCGGAATTGAAAGAAGATTGTGCATCTTCTATGTTCGTCGCGGTCAATGGCAAAAGGCGCTAATCTTCAATCTAGGTGTTTCTGCGTGCTGCGCCGGCCCAAAGAGTGCCCGGCTGAAAACGACAACGCAGGCATGTCGGGTGCCACTGTCTGCACCTGCACAGAAAGGTTTGAGCAGATATCTCCTTCCGTTCGGCCGGAATTGAAAGAAGATTGTGCATCTTCTATGTTCGTCGCGGTCAATGGCAAAAGGCGCTTATCTTCAATCTAGGTGTTTCTGCGTGCTGCTCCGGCCCAAAGAGTGCCCGGCGGAAAACGACAACGCAGGCATGTCGGGTGCCACTGTCTACACCTGCACAGAAAGTTTTGAGCAGATATCTCCTTCCATTCGGCCGGAATTGCAAGACGTTTGTGCATCTTCTATTTTCGTCGCGGTCAATAGCAAAAGGCGCTTATCTTCAATCTAGGTGTTTCTGCGTGCTGCTCCGGCCCAAAGAGTGCCCGGCGGAAAACGACAACGCAGGCATGTCGGGTGCCACTGTCTGCACCTGCACAGAAAGTTTTGAGCAGATATCTTCTTTCGTTCGGCCGGAATTGCAAGACGTTTGTGCATCTTCAATATTGGTCGCGGTCAATGTCAAAAAGCCCTTATCAGCAATCTAGGTGTTTCTGCGTGCTGCGCCGGCCCAAAGAGTGCCCGGCTGAAAATGACAACGCAGGCATGTCGGGTGCCACTGCCTGCACCTGCACAGAAAGTTTTGAGCAGATATCTCCTTCCGTTCTGCCGGAATTGAAAGAAGATTGTGCATCTTCTATGTTCGTCGCGGTCAATGGCAAAAGGCGCTTATCTTCAATCTAGGTGTTTCTGCGTGCTGCTCCGGCCCAAAGAGTGCCCGGCGGAAAACGACAACGCAGGCATGTCGGGTGCCACTGTCTACACCTGCACAGAAAGTTTTGAGCAGATATCTCCTTCCTTTCGGCCGGAATTGAAAGAAGATTGTGCATCTTCAATGTAGGTCGCGGTCAATGACAAAAAGGCGCTTATCTTCAATCTAGGTGTTTCTGCGTGCTGCGCCGGCCCAAAGAGTGCCCGGCTGAAAACGACAACGCAGTCATGTCGGGTGCCACTGTCTGCACCTGCACAGAAAGGTTTGAGCAGATATCTCCTTCCGTTCGGCCGGAATTGAAAGAAGATTGTGCATCTTCTATGTTCGTCGCGGTCAATGGCAAAAGGCGCTTATCTTCAATCTAGGTGTTTCTGCGTGCTGCTCCGGCCCAAAGAGTGCCCGGCGGAAAACGACAACGCAGGCATGTCGGGTGCCACTGTCTACACCTGCACAGAAAGTTTTGATCAGATATCTCTTTCCTTTCGGCCGGAATTGAAAGAAGATTGTGCATCTTCAATGTAGGTCGCGGTCAATGACAAAAAGGCGCTTATCTTCAATCTAGGTGTTTCTGCGTGCTGCGCCGGCCCAAAGAGTGCCCGGCGGAAAACGACAACGCAGGCATGTCGGGTGCCACTGTCTACACCTGCACAGAAAGTTTTGAGCAGATATCTCCTTCCTTTCGGCCGGAATTGAAAGAAGATTGTGCATCTTCAATGTAGGTCGCGCGGTCAATGACAAAAAGGCGCTTATCTTCAATCTAGGTGTTTCTGCGTGCTGCGCCGGCCCAAAGAGTGCCCGGCTGAAAACGACAACGCAGGCATGTCGGGTGCCACTGTCTACACCTGCACAGAAAGTTTTGAGCAGATATCTCCTTCCATTCGGCCGGAATTGCAAGACGTTTGTGCATCTTCTATGTTCGTCGCGGTCAATGGCAAAAGGCGCTTATCTTCAATCTAGGTGTTTCTGCGTGCTGCGCCAGCCCAAAGAGTGCCCGGCGGAAAACGACAACGCAGGCATGTCGGGTGCCACTGTCTGCACCTGCACAGAAAGTTTTGAGCAGATATCTCCTTCCATTCGGCCGGAATTGCAAGAAGTTTGTGCATCTTCTATGTTCGTCGCGGTCAATGGCAAAAGGCGCTTATCTTCAATCTAGGTGTTTCTGCGTGCTGCTCCGGCCCAAAGAGTGCCCGGCGGAAAACGACAACGCAGGCATGTCGGGTGCCACTGTCTGCACCTGCACAGAAAGTTTTGAGCAGATATCTTCTTTCGTTCTGCCGGAATTGAAAGACGTTTGTGCATCTTCAATGTAGGTCGCGGTCAATGACAAAAAGGCGCTTATCTTCAATCTAGGTGTTTCTGCGTGCTGCTCCGGCCCAAAGAGTGCCCGGCGGAAAACGACAACGCAGGCATGTCGGGTGCCACTGTCTGCACCTGCACAGAAAGTTTTGAGCAGATATCTCCTTCCGTTCGGCCGGAATTGAAAGAAGATTGTGCATCTTCTATGTTCGTCGCGGTCAATGGCAAAAGGCGCTTATCTTCAATCTAGGTGTTTCTGCGTGCTGCTCCGGCCCAAAGAGTGCCCGGCGGAAAACGACAACGCAGGCATGTCGGGTGCCACTGTCTACACCTGCACAGAAAGTTTTGAGCAGATATCTCCTTCCTTTCGGCCGGAATTGAAAGAAGATTGTGCATCTTCAATGTAGGTCGCGGTCAATGACAAAAAGGCGCTTATTTTCAATCTAGGTGTTTCTGCGTGCTGCGCCGGCCCAAAGAGTGCCCGGCTGAAAACGACAACGCAGGCATGTCGGGTGCCACTGTCTGCACCTGCACAGAAAGGTTTGAGCAGATATCTCCTTCCGTTCGGCCGGAATTGAAAGAAGATTGTGCATCTTCTATGTTCGTCGCGGTCAATGGCAAAAGGCGCTTATCTTCAATCTAGGTGTTTCTGCGTGCTGCTCCGGCCCAAAGAGTGCCCGGCTGAAAACGACAACGCAGGCATGTCGGGTGCCACTGTCTGCACCTGCACAGAAAGTTTTGAGCAGATATCTCCTTCCATTCGGCCGGAATTGCAAGAAGTTTGTGCATCTTCTATGTTCGTCGCGGTCAATGGCAAAAGGCGCTTATCTTCAATCTAGGTGTTTCTGCGTGCTGCTCCGGCCCAAAGAGTGCCCGGCGGAAAACGACAACGCAGGCATGTCGGGTGCCACTGTCTGCACCTGCACAGAAAGTTTTGAGCAGATATCTTCTTTCGTTCTGCCGGAATTGAAAGACGTTTGTGCATCTTCAATGTAGGTCGCGGTCAATGACAAAAAGGCGCTTATCTTCAATCTAGGTGTTTCTGCGTGCTGCGCCGGCCCAAAGAGTGCCCGACTGAAAACGACAACGCAGGCATGTCGGGTGCCACTGTCTGCACCTGCACAGAAAGTTTTGAGCAGATATCTCCTTCCATTCGGCCGGAATTGCAAGAAGTTTGTGCATCTTCTATGTTCGTCGCGGTCAATGGCAAAAGGCGCTTATCTTCAATCTAGGTGTTTCTGCGTGCTGCTCCGGCCCAAAGAGTGCCCGGCGGAAAACGACAACGCAGGCATGTCGGGTGCCACTGTCTACACCTGCACAGAAAGTTTTGAGCAGATATCTCCTTCCATTCGGCCGGAATTGCAAGACGTTTGTGCATCTTCTATGTTCGTCGCGGTCAATGGCAAAAGGCGCTTATCTTCAATCTAGGTGTTTCTGCGTGCTGCGCCAGCCCAAAGAGTGCCCGGCGGAAAACGACAACGCAGGCATGTCGGGTGCCACTGTCTACACCTGCACAGAAAGTTTTGAGCAGATATCTCCTTCCATTCGGCCGGAATTGCAAGACGTTTGTGCATCTTCTATGTTCGTCGCGGTCAATGGCAAAAGGCGCTTATCTTCAATCTAGGTGTTTCTGCGTGCTGCTCCGGCCCAAAGAGTGCCCGGCGGAAAACGACAACGCAGGCATGTCGGGTGCCACTGTCTGCACCTGCACAGAAAGTTTTGAGCAGATATCTTCTTTCGTTCGGCCGGAATTGCAAGACGTTTGTGCATCTTCAATATTGGTCGCGGTCAATGTCAAAAAGCCCTTATCAGCAATCTAGGTGTTTCTGCGTGCTGCGCCAGCCCAAAGAGTGCCCGGCGGAAAACGACAACGCAGGCATGTCGGGTGCCACTGTCTACACCTGCACAGAAAGTTTTGAGCAGATATCTCCTTCCATTCGGCCGGAATTGCAAGACGTTTGTGCATCTTCTATGTTCGTCGCGGTCAATGGCAAAAGGCGCTTATCTTCAATCTAGGTGTTTCTGCGTGCTGCGCCAGCCCAAAGAGTGCCCGGCGGAAAACGACAACGCAGGCATGTCGGGTGCCACTGTCTACACCTGCACAGAAAGTTTTGAGCAGATATCTCCTTCCATTCGGCCGGAATTGCAAGACGTTTGTGCATCTTCTATGTTCGTCGCGGTCAATGGCAAAAGGCGCTTATCTTCAATCTAGGTGTTTCCGCGTGCTGCTCCGGCCCAAAGAGTGCCCGGCGGAAAACGACAACGCAGGCATGTCGGGTGCCACTGTCTGCACCTGCACAGAAAGTTTTGAGCAGATATCTTCTTTCGTTCGGCCGGAATTGCAAGACGTTTGTGCATCTTCAATATTGGTCGCGGTCAATGTCAAAAAGCCCTTATCAGCAATCTAGGTGTTTCTGCGTGCTGCGCCAGCCCAAAGAGTGCCCGGCGGAAAACGACAACGCAGGCATGTCGGGTGCCACTGTCTACACCTGCACAGAAAGTTTTGAGCAGATATCTCCTTCCATTCGGCCGGAATTGCAAGACGTTTGTGCATCTTCTATGTTCGTCGCGGTCAATGGCAAAAGGCGCTTATCTTCAATCTAGGTGTTTCTGCGTGCTGCGCCAGCCCAAAGAGTGCCCGGCGGAAAACGACAACGCAGGCATGTCGGATGCCACTGTCTACACCTGCACAGAAAGTTTTGAGCAGATATCTCCTTCCATTCGGCCGGAATTGCAAGACGTTTGTGCATCTTCTATGTTCGTCGCGGTCAATGGCAAAAGGCGCTTATCTTCAATCTAGGTGTTTCTGCGTGCTGCTCCGGCCCAAAGAGTGCCCGGCGGAAAACGACAACGCAGGCATGTCGGGTGCCACTGTCTGCACCTGCACAGAAAGTTTTGAGCAGATATCTTCTTTCGTTCGGCCGGAATTGCAAGACGTTTGTGCATCTTCAATATTGGTCGCGGTCAATGTCAAAAAGCCCTTATCAGCAATCTAGGTGTTTCTGCGTGCTGCGCCGGCCCAAAGAGTGCCCGGCGGAAAACGACAACGCAGGCATGTCGGGTGCCACTGTCTACACCTGCACAGAAAGTTTTGAGCAGATATCTCCTTCCTTTCGGCCGGAATTGAAAGAAGATTGTGCATCTTCAATGTAGGTCGCGGTCAATGACAAAAAGGCGCTTATCTTCAATCTAGGTGTTTCTGCGTGCTGCGCCGGCCCAAAGAGTGCCCGGCTGAAAACGACAACGCAGGCATGTCGGGTGCCACTGTCTGCACCTGCACAGAAAGGTTTGAGCAGATATCTCCTTCCTTTCGGCCGGAATTGAAAGAAGATTGTGCATCTTCAATGTAGGTCGCGGTCAATGACAAAAAGGCGCTTATCTTCAATCTAGGTGTTTCTGCGTGCTGCGCCGGCCCAAAGAGTGCCCGGCGGAAAACGACAACGCAGGCATGTCGGGTGCCACTGTCTGCACCTGCACAGAAAGTTTTGAGCAGATATCTTCTTTCGTTCGGCCGGAATTGCAAGACATTTGTGCATCTTCAATATTGGTCGCGGTCAATGTCAAAAAGCCCTTATCTGCAATCTAGGTGTTTCTGCGTGCTGCGCCGGCCCAAAGAGTGCCCGGCTGAAAACGACAACGCAGGCATGTCGGGTGCCACTGTCTGCACCTGCACAGAAAGTTTTGAGCAGATATCTCCTTCCGTTCTGCCGGAATTGAAAGAAGATTGTGCATCTTCTATGTTCGTCGCGGTCAATGGCAAAAGGCGCTTATCTTCAATCTAGGTGTTTCTGCATGCTGCTCCGGCCCAAAGAGTGCCCGGCGGAAAACGACAAAGCAGGCATGTCAGGTGCCACTGTCTACACCTGCACAGAGAGTTTTGAGCAGATATCTCCTTCCTTTCGGCCGGAATTGAAAGAAGATTGTGCATCTTCAATGTAGGTCGCGGTCAATGACAAAAAGGCGCTTATCTTCAATCTAGGTGTTTCTGCGTGCTGCGCCGGCCCAAAGAGTGCCCGGCTGAAAACGACAACGCAGGCATGTCGGGTGCCACTGTCTGCACCTGCACAGAAAGTTTTGAGCAGATATCTCCTTCCGTTCTGCCGGAATTGAAAGAAGATTGTGCATCTTCTATGTAGGTCGCGGTCAATGACAAAAAGGCGCTTATCTTCAATCTAGGTGTTTCTGCGTGCTGCGCCGGCCCAAAGAGTGCCCGGCTGAAAACGACAACGCAGGCATGTCGGGTGCCACTGTCTGCACCTGCACAGAAAGGTTTGAGCAGATATCTCCTTCCGTTCGGCCGGAATTGAAAGAAGATTGTGCATCTTCTATGTTCGTCGCGGTCAATGGCAAAAGGCGCTTATCTTCAATCTAGGTGTTTCTGCGTGCTGCTCCGGCCCAAAGAGTGCCCGGCGGAAAACGACAACGCAGGCATGTCGGGTGCCACTGTCTACACCTGCACAGAAAGTTTTGAGCAGATATCTCCTTCCATTCGGCCGGAATTGCAAGACGTTTGTGCATCTTCAATATTGGTCGCGGTCAATGTCAAAAAGCCCTTATCTGCAATATAGGTGTTTCTGCGTGCTGCGCCGGCCCAAAGAGTGCCCGGCTGAAAACGACAACGCAGGCATGTCGGGTGCCACTGTCTGCACCTGCACAGAAAGGTTTGAGCAGATATCTCCTTCCGTTCGGCCGGAATTGAAAGATGATTGTGCATCTTCTATGTTCGTCGCGGTCAATGGCAAAAGGCGCTTATCTTCAATCTAGGTGTTTCTGCGTGCTGCTCCGGCCCAAAGAGTGCCCGGCGGAAAACGACAACGCAGGCATGTCGGGTGCCACTGTCTACACCTGCACAGAAAGTTTTGAGCAGATATCTCCTTCCTTTCGGCCGGAATTGAAAGAAGATTGTGCATCTTCAATGTAGGTCGCGGTCAATGACAAAAAGGCGCTTATCTTCAATCTAGGTGTTTCTGCGTGCTGCGCCGGCCCAAAGAGTGCCCGGCGGAAAACGACAACGCAGGCATGTCGGGTGCCACTGTCTGCACCTGCACAGAAAGTTTTGAGCAGATATCTTCTTTCGTTCGGCCGGAATTGCAAGACATTTGTGCATCTTCAATATTGGTCGCGGTCAATGTCAAAAAGCCCTTATCTGCAATCTAGGTGTTTCTGCGTGCTGCGCCGGCCCAAAGAGTGCCCGGCTGAAAACGACAACGCAGGCATGTCGGGTGCCACTGTCTGCACCTGCACAGAAAGTTTTGAGCAGATATCTCCTTCCATTCGGCCGGAATTGCAAGACGTTTGTGCATCTTCTATTTTCGTCGCGGTCAATAGCAAAAGGCGCTTATCTTCAATCTAGGTGTTTCTGCGTGCTGCTCCGGCCCAAAGAGTGCCCGGCGGAAAACGACAACGCAGGCATGTCGGGTGCCACTGTCTGCACAGAAAGTTTTGAGCAGATATCTTCTTTCGTTCGGCCGGAATTGCAAGACGTTTGTGCATCTTCAATATTGGTCGCGGTCAATGTCAAAAAGCCCTTATCAGCAATCTAGGTGTTTCTGCGTGCTGCGCCGGCCCAAAGAGTGCCCGGCTGAAAATGACAACGCAGGCATGTCGGGTGCCACTGCCTGCACCTGCACAGAAAGTTTTGAGCAGATATCTCCTTCCGTTCTGCCGGAATTGAAAGAAGATTGTGCATCTTCTATGTTCGTCGCGGTCAATGGCAAAAGGCGCTTATCTTCAATCTAGGTGTTTCTGCGTGCTGCTCCGGCCCAAAGAGTGCCCGGCGGAAAACGACAACGCAGGCATGTCGGGTGCCACTGTCTACACCTGCACAGAAAGTTTTGAGCAGATATCTCCTTCCTTTCGGCCGGAATTGAAAGAAGATTGTGCATCTTCAATGTAGGTCGCGGTCAATGACAAAAAGGCGCTTATCTTCAATCTAGGTGTTTCTGCGTGCTGCGCCGGCCCAACGAGTGCCCGGCTGAAAACGACAACGCAGGCATGTCGGGTGCCACTGTCTGCACCTGCACAGAAAGTTTTGAGCAGATATCTCCTTCCGTTCTGCCGGAATTGAAAGAAGATTGTGCATCTTCTATGTTCGTCGCGGTCAATGGCAAAAGGCGCTTATCTTCAATCTAGGTGTTTCTGCGTGCTGCTCCGGCGCAAAGAGTGCCCGGCGGAAAACGACAACGCAGGCATGTCGGGTGCCACTGTCTGCACCTGCACAGAAAGTTTTGAGCAGATATCTCCTTCCATTCGGCCGGAATTGCAAGACGTTTGTGCATCTTCTATGTTCGTCGCGGTCAATGGCAAAAGGCGCTTATCTTCAATCTAGGTGTTTCTGCGTGCTGCGCCGGCCCAAAGAGTGCCCGGCGGAAAACGACAACGCAGGCATGTCGGGTGCCACTGTCTGCACCTGCACAGAAAGTTTTGAGCAGATATCTTCTTTCGTTCGGCCGGAATTGCAAGACGTTTGTGCATCTTCAATATTGGTCGCGGTCAATGTCAAAAAGCCCTTATCTGCAATCTAGGTGTTTCTGCGTGTTGCGCCGGCCCAAAGAGTGCCCGGCGGAAAACGACAACGCAGGCATGTCGGGTGCCACTGTCTGCACCTGCACAGAAAGTTTTGAGCAGATATCTTCTTTCGTTCGGCCGGAATTGCAAGACGTTTGTGCATCTTCAATATTGGTCGCGGTCAATGTCAAAAAGCCCTTTTCTGCAATCTAGGTGTTTCTGCGTGCTGCGCCGGCCCAAAGAGTGCCCGGCTGAAAACGACAACGCAGGCATGTCGGGTGCCACTGTCTGCACCTGCACAGAAAGTTTTGAGCAGATATCTCCTTCCGTTCTGCCGGAATTGAAAGAAGATTGTGCATCTTCTATGTTCGTCGCGGTCAATGGCAAAAGGCGCTTATCTTCAATCTAGGTGTTTCTGCGTGCTGCTCCGGCCCAAAGAGTGCCCGGCGGAAAACGACAACGCAGGCATGTCGGGTGCCACTGTCTGCACCTGCACAGAAAGTTTTGAGCAGATATCTCCTTCCTTTCGGCCGGAATTGAAAGAAGATTGTGCATCTTCAATGTAGGTCGCGGTCAATGACAAAAAGGCGCTTATCTTCAATCTAGGTGTTTCTGCGTGCTGCGCCGGCCCAAAGAGTGCCCGGCTGAAAACGACAACGCAGGCATGTCGGGTGCCACTGTCTGCACCTGCACAGAAAGGTTTGAGCAGATATCTCCTTCCTTTCGGCCGGAATTGAAAGAAGATTGTGCATCTTCAATGTAGGTCGCGGTCAATGACAAAAAGGCGCTTATCTTCAATCTAGGTGTTTCTGCGTGCTGCGCCGGCCCAAAGAGTGCCCGGCGGAAAACGACAACGCAGGCATGTCGGGTGCCACTGTCTGCACCTGCACAGAAAGTTTTGAGCAGATATCTTCTTTCGTTCGGCCGGAATTGCAAGACATTTGTGCATCTTCAATATTGGTCGCGGTCAATGTCAAAAAGCCCTTATCTGCAATCTAGGTGTTTCTGCGTGCTGCGCCGGCCCAAAGAGTGCCCGGCTGAAAACGACAACGCAGGCATGTCGGGTGCCACTGTCTGCACCTGCACAGAAAGTTTTGAGCAGATATCTCCTTCCGTTCTGCCGGAATTGAAAGAAGATTGTGCATCTTCTATGTTCGTCGCGGTCAATGGCAAAAGGCGCTTATCTTCAATCTAGGTGTTTCTGCATGCTGCTCCGGCCCAAAGAGTGCCCGGCGGAAAACGACAAAGCAGGCATGTCAGGTGCCACTGTCTACACCTGCACAGAGAGTTTTGAGCAGATATCTCCTTCCTTTCGGCCGGAATTGAAAGAAGATTGTGCATCTTCAATGTAGGTCGCGGTCAATGACAAAAAGGCGCTTATCTTCAATCTAGGTGTTTCTGCGTGCTGCGCCGGCCCAAAGAGTGCCCGGCTGAAAACGACAACGCAGGCATGTCGGGTGCCACTGTCTGCACCTGCACAGAAAGTTTTGAGCAGATATCTCCTTCCTTTCGGCCGGAATTGAAAGAAGATTGTGCATCTTCAATGTAGGTCGCGGTCAATGACAAAAAGGCGCTTATCTTCAATCTAGGTGTTTCTGCGTGCTGCGCCGGCCCAAAGAGTGCCCGGCGGAAAACGACAACGCAGGCATGTCGGGTGCCACTGTCTGCACCTGCACAGAAAGTTTTGAGCAGATATCTTCTTTCGTTCGGCCGGAATTGCAAGACGTTTGTGCATCTTCAATATTGGTCGCGGTCAATGTCAAAAAGCCCTTATCTGCAATCTAGGTGTTTCTGCGTGCTGCGCCGGCCCAAAGAGTGCCCGGCTGAAAACGACAACGCAGGCATGTCGGGTGCCACTGTCTGCATCTGCACAGAAAGGTTTGAGCAGATATCTCCTTCCGTTCGGCCGGAATTGAAAGAAGATTGTGCATCTTCTATGTTCGTCGCGGTCATTGGCAAAAGGCGCTTATCTTCAATCTAGGTGTTTCTGCGTGCTGCTCCGGCCCAAAGAGTGCCCGGCGGAAAACGACAACGCAGGCATGTCGGGTGCCACTGTCTACACCTGCACAGAAAGTTTTGAGCAGATATCTCCTTCCATTCGGCCGGAATTGCAAGACGTTTGTGCATCTTCAATATTGGTCGCGGTCAATGTCAAAAAGCCCTTATCTGCAATCTAGGTGTTTCTGCGTGCTGCGCCTGCCCAAAGAGTGCCCGGCTGAAAACGACAACGCAGGCATGTCGGGTGCCACTGTCTGCACCTGCACAGAAAGTTTTGAGCAGATATCTCCTTCCGTTCTGCCGGAATTGAAAGAAGATTGTGCATCTTCTATGTAGGTCGCGGTCAATGACAAAAAGGCGCTTATCTTCAATCTAGGTGTTTCTGCGTGCTGCGCCGGCCCAAAGAGTGCCCGGCTGAAAACGACAACGCAGGCATGTCGGGTGCCACTGTCTGCACCTGCACAGAAAGGTTTGAGCAGATATCTCCTTCCGTTCGGCCGGAATTGAAAGAAGATTGTGCATCTTCTATGTTCGTCGCGGTCAATGGCAAAAGGCGCTTATCTTCAATCTAGGTGTTTCTGCGTGCTGCTCCGGCCCAAAGAGTGCCCGGCGGAAAACGACAACGCAGGCATGTCGGGTGCCACTGTCTACACCTGCACAGAAAGTTTTGAGCAGATATCTCCTTCCATTCGGCCGGAATTGCAAGACGTTTGTGCATCTTCAATATTGGTCGCGGTCAATGTCAAAAAGCCCTTATCTGCAATATAGGTGTTTCTGCGTGCTGCGCCGGCCCAAAGAGTGCCCGGCTGAAAACGACAACGCAGGCATGTCGGGTGCCACTGTCTGCACCTGCACAGAACGGTTTGAGCAGATATCTCCTTCCGTTCGGCCGGAATTGAAAGATGATTGTGCATCTTCTATGTTCGTCGCGGTCAATGGCAAAAGGCGCTTATCTTCAATCTAGGTGTTTCTGCGTGCTGCTCCGGCCCAAAGAGTGCCCGGCGGAAAACGACAACGCAGGCATGTCGGGTGCCACTGTCTACACCTGCACAGAAAGTTTTGAGCAGATATCTCCTTCCTTTCGGCCGGAATTGAAAGAAGATTGTGCATCTTCAATGTAGGTCGCGGTCAATGACAAAAAGGCGCTTATCTTCAATCTAGGTGTTTCTGCGTGCTGCGCCGGCCCAAAGAGTGCCCGGCGGAAAACGACAACGCAGGCATGTCGGGTGCCACTGTCTGCACCTGCACAGAAAGTTTTGAGCAGATATCTTCTTTCGTTCGGCCGGAATTGCAAGACATTTGTGCATCTTCAATATTGGTCGCGGTCAATGTCAAAAAGCCCTTATCTGCAATCTAGGTGTTTCTGCGTGCTGCGCCGGCCCAAAGAGTGCCCGGCTGAAAACGACAACGCAGGCATGTCGGGTGCCACTGTCTGCACCTGCACAGAAAGTTTTGAGCAGATATCTCCTTCCATTCGGCCGGAATTGCAAGACGTTTGTGCATCTTCTATTTTCGTCGCGGTCAATAGCAAAAGGCGCTTATCTTCAATCTAGGTGTTTCTGCGTGCTGCTCCGGCCCAAAGAGTGCCCGGCGGAAAACGACAACGCAGGCATGTCGGGTGCCACTGTCTGCACAGAAAGATTTGAGCAGATATCTTCTTTCGTTCGGCCGGAATTGCAAGACGTTTGTGCATCTTCAATATTGGTCGCGGTCAATGTCAAAAAGCCCTTATCAGCAATCTAGGTGTTTCTGCGTGCTGCGCCGGCCCAAAGAGTGCCCGGCTGAAAATGACAACGCAGGCATGTCGGGTGCCACTGCCTGCACCTGCACAGAAAGTTTTGAGCAGATATCTCCTTCCGTTCTGCCGGAATTGAAAGAAGATTGTGCATCTTCTATGTTCGTCGCGGTCAATGGCAAAAGGCGCTTATCTTCAATCTAGGTGTTTCTGCGTGCTGCTCCGGCCCAAAGAGTGCCCGGCGGAAAACGACAACGCAGGCATGTCGGGTGCCACTGTCTACACCTGCACAGAAAGTTTTGAGCAGATATCTCCTTCCTTTCGGCCGGAATTGAAAGAAGATTGTGCATCTTCAATGTAGGTCGCGGTCAATGACAAAAAGGCGCTTATCTTCAATCTAGGTGTTTCTGCGTGCTGCGCCGGCCCAACGAGTGCCCGGCTGAAAACGACAACGCAGGCATGTCGGGTGCCACTGTCTGCACCTGCACAGAAAGTTTTGAGCAGATATCTCCTTCCGTTCTGCCGGAATTGAAAGAAGATTGTGCATCTTCTATGTTCGTCGCGGTCAATGGCAAAAGGCGCTAATCTTCAATCTAGGTGTTTCTGCGTGCTGCGCCGGCCCAAAGAGTGCCCGGCTGAAAACGACAACGCAGGCATGTCGGGTGCCACTGTCTGCACCTGCACAGAAAGGTTTGAGCAGATATCTCCTTCCGTTCGGCCGGAATTGAAAGAAGATTGTGCATCTTCTATGTTCGTCGCGGTCAATGGCAAAAGGCGCTTATCTTCAATCTAGGTGTTTCTGCGTGCTGCTCCGGCCCAAAGAGTGCCCGGCGGAAAACGACAACGCAGGCATGTCGGGTGCCACTGTCTACACCTGCACAGAAAGTTTTGAGCAGATATCTCCTTCCATTCGGCCGGAATTGCAAGACGTTTGTGCATCTTCTATTTTCGTCGCGGTCAATAGCAAAAGGCGCTTATCTTCAATCTAGGTGTTTCTGCGTGCTGCTCCGGCCCAAAGAGTGCCCGGCGGAAAACGACAACGCAGGCATGTCGGGTGCCACTGTCTGCACCTGCACAGAAAGTTTTGAGCAGATATCTTCTTTCGTTCGGCCGGAATTGCAAGACGTTTGTGCATCTTCAATATTGGTCGCGGTCAATGTCAAAAAGCCCTTATCAGCAATCTAGGTGTTTCTGCGTGCTGCGCCGGCCCAAAGAGTGCCCGGCTGAAAATGACAACGCAGGCATGTCGGGTGCCACTGCCTGCACCTGCACAGAAAGTTTTGAGCAGATATCTCCTTCCGTTCTGCCGGAATTGAAAGAAGATTGTGCATCTTCTATGTTCGTCGCGGTCAATGGCAAAAGGCGCTTATCTTCAATCTAGGTGTTTCTGCGTGCTGCTCCGGCCCAAAGAGTGCCCGGCGGAAAACGACAACGCAGGCAAGTCGGGTGCCACTGTCTACACCTGCACAGAAAGTTTTGAGCAGATATCTCCTTCCTTTCGGCCGGAATTGAAAGAAGATTGTGCATCTTCAATGTAGGTCGCGGTCAATGACAAAAAGGCGCTTATCTTCAATCTAGGTGTTTCTGCGTGCTGCGCCGGCCCAAAGAGTGCCCGGCTGAAAACGACAACGCAGGCATGTCGGGTGCCACTGTCTGCACCTGCACAGAAAGGTTTGAGCAGATATCTCCTTCCGTTCGGCCGGAATTGAAAGAAGATTGTGCATCTTCAATATTGGTCGCGGTCAATGTCAAAAAGCCCTTATCTGCAATCTAGGTTTTTCTGCGTGCTGCGCCGGCCTAAAGAGTGCCCGGCTGAAAACGACAACGCAGGCATGTCGGGTGCCACTGTCTGCACCTGCACAGAAAGTTTTGAGCAGATATCTTCTTTCGTTCGGCCGGAATTGCAAGACATTTGTGCATCTTCAATATTGGTCGCGGTCAATGTCAAAAAGCCCTTATCTGCAATCTAGGTGTTTCTGCGTGCTGCGCCGGCCCAAAGAGTGCCCGGCTGAAAACGACAACGCAGGCATGTCGGGTGCCACTGTCTGCACCTGCACAGAAAGTTTTGAGCAGATATCTCCTTCCGTTCTGCCGGAATTGAAAGAAGATTGTGCATCTTCTATGTTCGTCGCGGTCAATGGCAAAAGGCGCTTATCTTCAATCTAGGTGTTTCTGCATGCTGCTCCGGCCCAAAGAGTGCCCGGCGGAAAACGACAAAGCAGGCATGTCGGGTGCCACTGTCTACACCTGCACAGAAAGTTTTGAGCAGATATCTCCTTCCTTTCGGCCTGAATTGAAAGAAGATTGTGCATCTTCAATGTAGGTCGCGGTCAATGACAAAAAGGTGCCACCTGCACAGAAAGTTTTGAGCAGATATCTCCTTCCATTCGGCCGGAATTGCAAGACGTTTGTGCATCTTCTATTTTCGTCGCGGTCAATAGCAAAAGGCGCTTATCTTCAATCTAGGTGTTTCTGCGTGCTGCTCCGGCCCAAAGAGTGCCCGGCGGAAAACGACAACGCAGGCATGTCGGGTGCCACTGTCTGCACCTGCACAGAAAGTTTTGAGCAGATATCTTCTTTCGTTCGGCCGGAATTGCAAGACGTTTGTGCATCTTCAATATTGGTCGCGGTCAATGTCAAAAAGCCCTTATCAGCAATCTAGGTGTTTCTGCGTGCTGCGCCGGCCCAAAGAGTGCCCGGCGGAAAACGACAACGCAGGCATGTCGGGTGCCACTGTCTACACCTGCACAGAAAGTTTTGAGCAGATATCTCCTTCCTTTCGGCCGGAATTGAAAGAAGATTGTGCATCTTCAATGTAGGTCGCGGTCAATGACAAAAAGGCGCTTATCTTCAATCTAGGTGTTTCTGCGTGCTGCGCCGGCCCAAAGAGTGCCCGGCTGAAAACGACAACGCAGGCATGTCGGGTGCCACTGTCTGCACCTGCACAGAAAGGTTTGAGCAGATATCTCCTTCCGTTCGGCCGGAATTGAAAGAAGATTGTGCATCTTCTATGTTCGTCGCGGTCAATGGCAAAAGGCGCTTATCTTCAATCTAGGTGTTTCTGCGTGCTGCTCCGGCCCAAAGAGTGCCCGGCGGAAAACGACAACGCAGGCATGTCGGGTGCCACTGTCTACACCTGCACAGAAAGTTTTGAGCAGATATCTCCTTCCATTCGGCCGGAATTGCAAGACGTTTGTGCATCTTCAATATTGGTCGCGGTCAATGTCAAAAAGCCCTTATCTGCAATATAGGTGTTTCTGCGTGCTGCGCCGGCCCAAAGAGTGCCCGGCTGAAAACGACAACGCAGGCATGTCGGGTGCCACTGTCTGCACCTGCACAGAAAGGTTTGAGCAGATATCTCCTTCCGTTCGGCCGGAATTGAAAGAAGATTGTGCATCTTCTATGTTCGTCGCGGTCAATGGCAAAAGGCGCTTATCTTCAATCTAGGTGTTTCTGCGTGCTGCTCCGGCCCAAAGAGTGCCCGGCGGAAAACGACAACGCAGGCATGTCGGGTGCCACTGTCTACACCTGCACAGAAAGTTTTGAGCAGATATCTCCTTCCTTTCGGCCGGAATTGAAAGAAGATTGTGCATCTTCAATGTAGGTCGCGGTCAATGACAAAAAGGCGCTTATCTTCAATCTAGGTGTTTCTGCGTGCTGCGCCGGCCCAAAGAGTGCCCGGCGGAAAACGACAACGCAGGCATGTCGGGTGCCACTGTCTGCACCTGCACAGAAAGTTTTGAGCAGATATCTTCTTTCGTTCGGCCGGAATTGCAAGACATTTGTGCATCTTCAATATTGGTCGCGGTCAATGTCAAAAAGCCCTTATCTGCAATCTAGGTGTTTCTGCGTGCTGCGCCGGCCCAAAGAGTGCCCGGCTGAAAACGACAACGCAGGCATGTCGGGTGCCACTGTCTGCACCTGCACAGAAAGTTTTGAGCAGATATCTCCTTCCGTTCTGCCGGAATTGAAAGAAGATTGTGCATCTTCTATGTTCGTCGCGGTCAATGGCAAAAGGCGCTTATCTTCAATCTAGGTGTTTCTGCATGCTGCTCCGGCCCAAAGAGTGCCCGGCGGAAAACGACAAAGCAGGCATGTCGGGTGCCACTGTCTACACCTGCACAGAAAGTTTTGAGCAGATATCTCCTTCCTTTCGGCCGGAATTGAAAGAAGATTGTGCATCTTCAATGTAGGTCGCGGTCAATGACAAAAAGGCGCTTATCTTCAATCTAGGTGTTTCTGCGTGCTGCGCCGGCCCAAAGAGTGCCCGGCTGAAAACGACAACGCAGGCATGTCGGGTGCCACTGTCTGCACCTGCACAGAAAGTTTTGAGCAGATATCTCCTTCCTTTCGGCCGGAATTGAAAGAAGATTGTGCATCTTCAATGTAGGTCGCGGTCAATGACAAAAAGGCGCTTATCTTCAATCTAGGTGTTTCTGCGTGCTGCGCCGGCCCAAAGAGTGCCCGGCGGAAAACGACAACGCAGGCATGTCGGGTGCCACTGTCTGCACCTGCACAGAAAGTTTTGAGCAGATATCTTCTTTCGTTCGGCCGGAATTGCAAGACGTTTGTGCATCTTCAATATTGGTCGCGGTCAATGTCAAAAAGCCCTTATCTGCAATCTAGGTGTTTCTGCGTGCTGCGCCTGCCCAAAGAGTGCCCGGCTGAAAACGACAACGCAGGCATGTCGGGTGCCACTGTCTGCACCTGCACAGAAAGTTTTGAGCAGATATCTCCTTCCGTTCTGCCGGAATTGAAAGAAGATTGTGCATCTTCTATGTAGGTCGCGGTCAATGACAAAAAGGCGCTTATCTTCAATCTAGGTGTTTCTGCGTGCTGCGCCGGCCCAAAGAGTGCCCGGCTGAAAACGACAACGCAGGCATGTCGGGTGCCACTGTCTGCACCTGCACAGAAAGGTTTGAGCAGATATCTCCTTCCGTTCGGCCGGAA
The DNA here is from genome assembly GCF_029499605.1 of Hyla sarda. Lineage (NCBI taxonomy): Eukaryota > Metazoa > Chordata > Amphibia > Anura > Hylidae > Hyla > Hyla sarda. The sequence goes on from NW_026611010.1 coordinate 315,426, forward strand.
TTGAAAGAAGATTGTGCATCTTCTATGTTCGTCGCGGTCAATGGCAAAAGGCGCTTATCTTCAATCTAGGTGTTTCTGCGTGCTGCTCCGGCCCAAAGAGTGCCCGGCGGAAAACGACAACGCAGGCATGTCGGGTGCCACTGTCTACACCTGCACAGAAAGTTTTGAGCAGATATCTCCTTCCATTCGGCCGGAATTGCAAGACGTTTGTGCATCTTCAATATTGGTCGCGGTCAATGTCAAAAAGCCCTTATCTGCAATATAGGTGTTTCTGCGTGCTGCGCCGGCCCAAAGAGTGCCCGGCTGAAAACGACAACGCAGGCATGTCGGGTGCCACTGTCTGCACCTGCACAGAAAGGTTTGAGCAGATATCTCCTTCCGTTCGGCCGGAATTGAAAGATGATTGTGCATCTTCTATGTTCGTCGCGGTCAATGGCAAAAGGCGCTTATCTTCAATCTAGGTGTTTCTGCGTGCTGCTCCGGCCCAAAGAGTGCCCGGCGGAAAACGACAACGCAGGCATGTCGGGTGCCACTGTCTACACCTGCACAGAAAGTTTTGAGCAGATATCTCCTTCCTTTCGGCCGGAATTGAAAGAAGATTGTGCATCTTCAATGTAGGTCGCGGTCAATGACAAAAAGGCGCTTATCTTCAATCTAGGTGTTTCTGCGTGCTGCGCTGGCCCAAAGAGTGCCCGGCGGAAAACGACAACGCAGGCATGTCGGGTGCCACTGTCTGCACCTGCACAGAAAGTTTTGAGCAGATATCTTCTTTCGTTCGGCCGGAATTGCAAGACATTTGTGCATCTTCAATATTGGTCGCGGTCAATGTCAAAAAGCCCTTATCTGCAATCTAGGTGTTTCTGCGTGCTGCGCCGGCCCAAAGAGTGCCCGGCTGAAAACGACAACGCAGGCATGTCGGGTGCCACTGTCTGCACCTGCACAGAAAGTTTTGAGCAGATATCTTCTTTCGTTCGGCCGGAATTGCAAGACGTTTGTGCATCTTCAATATTGGTCGCGGTCAATGTCAAAAAGCCCTTATCTGCAATCTAGGTGTTTCTGCGTGCTGCGCCGGCCCAAAGAGTGCCCGGCTGAAAACGACAACGCAGGCATGTCGGGTGCCACTGTCTGCACCTGCACAGAAAGTTTTGAGCAGATATCTCCTTCCGTTCTGCCGGAATTGAAAGAAGATTGTGCATCTTCTATGTTCGTCGCGGTCAATGGCAAAAGGCGCTAATCTTCAATCTAGGTGTTTCTGCGTGCTGCGCCGGCCCAAAGAGTGCCCGGCTGAAAACGACAACGCAGGCATGTCGGGTGCCACTGTCTGCACCTGCACAGAAAGGTTTGAGCAGATATCTCCTTCCGTTCGGCCGGAATTGAAAGAAGATTGTGCATCTTCTATGTTCGTCGCGGTCAATGGCAAAAGGCGCTTATCTTCAATCTAGGTGTTTCTGCGTGCTGCTCCGGCCCAAAGAGTGCCCGGCGGAAAACGACAACGCAGGCATGTCGGGTGCCACTGTCTACACCTGCACAGAAAGTTTTGAGCAGATATCTCCTTCCATTCGGCCGGAATTGCAAGACGTTTGTGCATCTTCTATTTTCGTCGCGGTCAATAGCAAAAGGCGCTTATCTTCAATCTAGGTGTTTCTGCGTGCTGCTCCGGCCCAAAGAGTGCCCGGCGGAAAACGACAACGCAGGCATGTCGGGTGCCACTGTCTGCACCTGCACAGAAAGTTTTGAGCAGATATCTTCTTTCGTTCGGCCGGAATTGCAAGACGTTTGTGCATCTTCAATATTGGTCGCGGTCAATGTCAAAAAGCCCTTATCAGCAATCTAGGTGTTTCTGCGTGCTGCGCCGGCCCAAAGAGTGCCCGGCTGAAAATGACAACGCAGGCATGTCGGGTGCCACTGCCTGCACCTGCACAGAAAGTTTTGAGCAGATATCTCCTTCCGTTCTGCCGGAATTGAAAGAAGATTGTGCATCTTCTATGTTCGTCGCGGTCAATGGCAAAAGGCGCTTATCTTCAATCTAGGTGTTTCTGCGTGCTGCTCCGGCCCAAAGAGTGCCCGGCGGAAAACGACAACGCAGGCAAGTCGGGTGCCACTGTCTACACCTGCACAGAAAGTTTTGAGCAGATATCTCCTTCCTTTCGGCCGGAATTGAAAGAAGATTGTGCATCTTCAATGTAGGTCGCGGTCAATGACAAAAAGGCGCTTATCTTCAATCTAGGTGTTTCTGCGTGCTGCGCCGGCCCAAAGAGTGCCCGGCTGAAAACGACAACGCAGGCATGTCGGGTGCCACTGTCTGCACCTGCACAGAAAGGTTTGAGCAGATATCTCCTTCCGTTCGGCCGGAATTGAAAGAAGATTGTGCATCTTCAATATTGGTCGCGGTCAATGTCAAAAAGCCCTTATCTGCAATCTAGGTTTTTCTGCGTGCTGCGCCGGCCTAAAGAGTGCCCGGCTGAAAACGACAACGCAGGCATGTCGGGTGCCACTGTCTGCACCTGCACAGAAAGTTTTGAGCAGATATCTTCTTTCGTTCGGCCGGAATTGCAAGACATTTGTGCATCTTCAATATTGGTCGCGGTCAATGTCAAAAAGCCCTTATCTGCAATCTAGGTGTTTCTGCGTGCTGCGCCGGCCCAAAGAGTGCCCGGCTGAAAACGACAACGCAGGCATGTCGGGTGCCACTGTCTGCACCTGCACAGAAAGTTTTGAGCAGATATCTTCTTTCGTTCGGCCGGAATTGCAAGACGTTTGTGCATCTTCAATATTGGTCGCGGTCAATGTCAAAAAGCCCTTATCTGCAATCTAGGTGTTTCTGCGTGCTGCGCCGGCCCAAAGAGTGCCCGGCTGAAAACGACAACGCAGGCATGTCGGGTGCCACTGTCTGCACCTGCACAGAAAGTTTTGAGCAGATATCTCCTTCCGTTCTGCCGGAATTGAAAGAAGATTGTGCATCTTCTATGTTCGTCGCGGTCAATGGCAAAAGGCGCTTATCTTCAATCTAGGTGTTTCTGCGTGCTGCGCCGGCCCAAAGAGTGCCCGGCTGAAAACGACAACGCAGGCATGTCGGGTGCCACTGTCTGCACCTGCACAGAAAGGTTTGAGCAGATATCTCCTTCCGTTCGGCCGGAATTGAAAGAAGATTGTGCATCTTCTATGTTCGTCGCGGTCAATGGCAAAAGGCGCTTATCTTCAATCTAGGTGTTTCTGCGTGCTGCTCCGGCCCAAAGAGTGCCCGGCGGAAAACGACAACGCAGGCATGTCGGGTGCCACTGTCTACACCTGCACAGAAAGTTTTGAGCAGATATCTCCTTCCATTCGGCCGGAATTGCAAGACGTTTGTGCATCTTCTATTTTCGTCGCGGTCAATAGCAAAAGGCGCTTATCTTCAATCTAGGTGTTTCTGCGTGCTGCTCCGGCCCAAAGAGTGCCCGGCGGAAAACGACAACGCAGGCATGTCGGGTGCCACTGTCTGCACCTGCACAGAAAGTTTTGAGCAGATATCTTCTTTCGTTCGGCCGGAATTGCAAGACGTTTGTGCATCTTCAATATTGGTCGCGGTCAATGTCAAAAAGCCCTTATCAGCAATCTAGGTGTTTCTGCGTGCTGCGCCGGCCCAAAGAGTGCCCGGCTGAAAATGACAACGCAGGCATGTCGGGTGCCACTGCCTGCACCTGCACAGAAAGTTTTGAGCAGATATCTCCTTCCGTTCTGCCGGAATTGAAAGAAGATTGTGCATCTTCTATGTTCGTCGCGGTCAATGGCAAAAGGCGCTTATCTTCAATCTAGGTGTTTCTGCGTGCTGCTCCGGCCCAAAGAGTGCCCGGCGGAAAACGACAACGCAGGCATGTCGGGTGCCACTGTCTACACCTGCACAGAAAGTTTTGAGCAGATATCTCCTTCCTTTTGTGCATCTTCTATGTTCGTCGCGGTCAATGGCAAAAGGCGCTTATCTTCAATCTAGGTGTTTCTGCGTGCTGCGCCAGCCCAAAGAGTGCCCGGCGGAAAACGACAACGCAGGCATGTCGGGTGCCACTGTCTGCACCTGCACAGAAAGTTTTGAGTAGATATCTCCTTCCATTCGGCCGGAATTGCAAGAAGTTTGTGCATCTTCAATGTAGGTCGCGGTCAATGACAAAAAGGCGCTTATCTTCAATCTAGGTGTTTCTGCGTGCTGCGCCGGCCCAAAGAGTGCCCGGCTGAAAACGACAACGCAGGCATGTCGGGTGCCACTGTCTGCACCTGCACAGAAAGGTTTGAGCAGATATCTCCTTCCGTTCGGCCGGAATTGAAAGAAGATTGTGCATCTTCTATGTTCGTCGCGGTCAATGGCAAAAGGCGCTTATCTTCAATCTAGGTGTTTCTGCGTGCTGCTCCGGCCCAAAGAGTGCCCGGCGGAAAACGACAACGCAGGCATGTCGGGTGCCACTGTCTACACCTGCACAGAAAGTTTTGAGCAGATATCTCCTTCCATTCGGCCGGAATTGCAAGACGTTTGTGCATCTTCAATATTGGTCGCGGTCAATGTCAAAAAGCCCTTATCTGCAATATAGGTGTTTCTGCGTGCTGCGCCGGCCCAAAGAGTGCCCGGCTGAAAACGACAACGCAGGCATGTCGGGTGCCACTGTCTGCACCTGCACAGAAAGTTTTGAGCAGATATCTCCTTCCGTTCTGCCGGAATTGAAAGAAGATTGTGCATCTTCTATGTTCGTCGCGGTCAATGGCAAAAGGCGCTTATCTTCAATCTAGGTGTTTCTGCATGCTGCTCCGGCCCAAAGAGTGCCCGGCGGAAAACGACAAAGCAGGCATGTCGGGTGCCACTGTCTACACCTGCACAGAAAGTTTTGAGCAGATATCTCCTTCCTTTCGGCCGGAATTGAAAGAAGATTGTGCATCTTCAATGTAGGTCGCGGTCAATGACAAAAAGGCGCTTATCTTCAATCTAGGTGTTTCTGCGTGCTGCTCCGGCCCAAAGAGTGCCCGGCTGAAAACGACAACGCAGGCATGTCGGGTGCCACTGTCTGCACCTGCACAGAAAGGTTTGAGCAGATATCTCGTTCCTTTCGGCCGGAATTGAAAGAAGATTGTGCATCTTCAATGTAGGTCGCGGTCAATGACAAAAAGGCGCTTATCTTCAATCTAGGTGTTTCTGCGTGCTGCGCCGGCCCAAAGAGTGCCCGGCGGAAAACGACAACGCAGGCATGTCGGGTGCCACTGTCTGCACCTGCACAGAAAGCTTTGAGCAGATAACTCCTTCCATTCTGCCGGAATTGCAAGACGTTTGTGCATCTTCAATATTGGTCGCGGTCAATGTCAAAAAGCCCTTATCTGCAATATAGGTGTTTCTGCGTGCTGCGCCGGCCCAAAGAGTGCCCGGCTGAAAACGACAACGCAGGCATGTCGGGTGCCACTGTCTGCACCTGCACATAAAGTTTTGAGCAGATATCTCCTTCCGTTCTGCCGGAATTGAAAGAAGATTGTGCATCTTCTATGTTCGTCGCGGTCAATGGCAAAAGGCGCTTATCTTCAATCTAGGTGTTTCTGCATGCTGCTCCGGCCCAAAGAGTGCCCGGCGGAAAACGACAAAGCAGGCATGTCGGGTGCCACTGTCTACACCTGCACAGAAAGTTTTGAGCAGATATCTCCTTCCTTTCGGCCGGAATTGAAAGAAGATTGTGCATCTTCAATGTAGGTCGCGGTCAATGACAAAAAGGCGCTTATCTTCAATCTAGGTGTTTCTGCGTGCTGCGCCGGCCCAAAGAGTGCCCGGCTGAAAACGACAACGCAGGCATGTCGGGTGCCACTGTCTGCACCTGCACAGAAAGTTTTGAGCAGATATCTCCTTCCTTTCGGCCGGAATTGAAAGAAGATTGTGCATCTTCAATGTAGGTAGCGGTCAATGACAAAAAGGCGCTTATCTTCAATCTAGGTGTTTCTGCGTGCTGCGCCGGCCCAAAGAGTGCCCGGCGGAAAACGACAACGCAGGCATGTCGGGTGCCACTGTCTGCACCTGCACAGAAAGTTTTGAGCAGATATCTTCTTTCGTTCGGCCGGAATTGCAAGACGTTTGTGCATCTTCAATAGTGGTCGCGGTCAATGGCAAAAGGCGCTTATCTTCAATCTAGGTGTTTCTGCGTGCTGCTCCGGCCCAAAGAGTGCCCGGCTGAAAACGACAACGCAGGCATGTCGGGTGCCACTGTCTGCACCTGCACAGAAAGTTTTGAGCAGATATCTCCTTCCATTCGGCCGGAATTGCAAGAAGTTTGTGCATCTTCTATGTTCGTCGCGGTCAATGGCAAAAGGCGCTTATCTTCAATCTAGGTGTTTCTGCGTGCTGCTCCGGCCCAAAGAGTGCCCGGCGGAAAACGACAACGCAGGCATGTCGGGTGCCACTGTCTGCACCTGCACAGAAAGTTTTGAGCAGATATCTTCTTTCGTTCTGCCGGAATTGAAAGACGTTTGTGCATCTTCAATGTAGGTCGCGGTCAATGACAAAAAGGCGCTTATCTTCAATCTAGGTGTTTCTGCGTGCTGCGCCGGCCCAAAGAGTGCCCGACTGAAAACGACAACGCAGGCATGTCGGGTGCCACTGTCTGCACCTGCACAGAAAGTTTTGAGCAGATATCTCCTTCCATTCGGCCGGAATTGCAAGAAGTTTGTGCATCTTCTATGTTCGTCGCGGTCAATGGCAAAAGGCGCTTATCTTCAATCTAGGTGTTTCTGCGTGCTGCTCCGGCCCAAAGAGTGCCCGGCGGAAAACGACAACGCAGGCATGTCGGGTGCCACTGTCTACACCTGCACAGAAAGTTTTGAGCAGATATCTCCTTCCATTCGGCCGGAATTGCAAGACGTTTGTGCATCTTCTATGTTCGTCGCGGTCAATGGCAAAAGGCGCTTATCTTCAATCTAGGTGTTTCTGCGTGCTGCGCCAGCCCAAAGAGTGCCCGGCGGAAAACGACAACGCAGGCATGTCGGGTGCCACTGTCTACACCTGCACAGAAAGTTTTGAGCAGATATCTCCTTCCATTATGCCGGAATTGCAAGACGTTTGTGCATCTTCTATTTTCGTCGCGGTCAATGGCAAAAGGCGCTTATCTTCAATCTAGGTGTTTCTGCGTGCTGCTCCGGCCCAAAGAGTGCTCGGCGGAAAACGACAACGCAGGCATGTCGGGTGCCACTGTCTGCACCTGCACAGAAAGTTTTGAGCAGATATCTTCTTTCGTTCGGCCGGAATTGCAAGACGTTTGTGCATCTTCAATATTGGTCGCGGTCAATGTCAAAAAGCCCTTATCAGCAATCTAGGTGTTCCTGCGTGCTGCGCCGGCCCAAAGAGTGCCCGGCTGAAAATGACAACGCAGGCATGTCGGGTGCCACTGTCTGCACCTGCACAGAAAGTTTTGAGCAGATATCTCCTTCCGTTCTGCCGGAATTGAAAGAAGATTGTGCATCTTCTATGTTCGTCGCGGTCAATGGCAAAAGGCGCTTATCTTCAATCTAGGTGTTTCTGCGTGCTGCTCCGGCCCAAAGAGTGCCCGGCGGAAAACGACAACGCAGGCATATCGGGTGCCACTGTCTACACCTGCACAGAAAGTTTTGAGCAGATATCTCCTTCCTTTCGGCCGGAATTGAAAGAAGATTGTGCATCTTCAATGTAGGTCGCGGTCAATGACAAAAAGGCGCTTATTTTCAATCTAGGTGTTTCTGCGTGCTGCGCCGGCCCAAAGAGTGCCCGGCTGAAAACGACAACGCAGGCATGTCGGGTGCCACTGTCTGCACCTGCACAGAAAGGTTTGAGCAGATATCTCCTTCCGTTCGGCCGGAATTGAAAGAAGATTGTGCATCTTCTATGTTCGTCGCGGTCAATGGCAAAAGGCGCTTATCTTCAATCTAGGTGTTTCTGCGTGCTGCGCCGGCCCAAAGAGTGCCCGGCTGAAAACGACAACGCAGGCATGTCGGGTGCCACTGTCTGCACCTGCACAGAAAGTTTTGAGCAGATATCTCCTTCCTTTCGGCCGGAATTGAAAGAAGATTGTGCATCTTCAATGTAGGTCGCGGTCAATGACAAAAAGGCGCTTATCTTCAATCTAGGTGTTTCTGCGTGCTGCGCCGGCCCAAAGAGTGCCCGGCGGAAAACGACAACGCAGGCATGTCGGGTGCCACTGTCTGCACCTGCACAGAAAGTTTTGAGCAGATATCTTCTTTCGTTCGGCCGGAATTGCAAGACGTTTGTGCATCTTCAATATTGGTCGCGGTCAATGTCAAAAAGCCCTTATCTGCAATCTAGGTGTTTCTGCGTGCTGCGCCGGCCCAAAGAGTGCCCGGCTGAAAACGACAACGCAGGCATGTCGGGTGCCACTGTCTGCACCTGCACAGAAAGTTTTGAGCAGATATCTTCTTTCGTTCGGCCGGAATTGCAAGACGTTTGTGCATCTTCAATATTGGTCGCGGTCAATGTCAAAAAGCCCTTATCTGCAATCTAGGTGTTTCTGCGTGCTGCGCCGGCCCAAAGAGTGCCCGGCTGAAAACGACAACGCAGGCATGTCGGGTGCCACTGTCTGCACCTGCACAGAAAGTTTTGAGCAGATATCTTCTTTCGTTCGGCCGGAATTGCAAGACGTTTGTGCATCTTCAATATTGGTCGCGGTCAATGTCAAAAAGCCCTTATCTGCAATCTAGGTGTTTCTGCGTGCTGCGCCGGCCCAAAGAGTGCCCGGCTGAAAACGACAACGCAGGCATGTCGGGTGCCACTGTCTGCACCTGCACAGAAAGTTTTGAGCAGATATCTCCTTCCGTTCTGCCGGAATTGAAAGAAGATTGTGCATCTTCTATGTTCGTCGCGGTCAATGGCAAAAGGCGCTTATCTTCAATCTAGGTGTTTCTGCATGCTGCTCCGGCCCAAAGAGTGCCCGGCGGAAAACGACAAAGCAGGCATGTCGGGTGCCACTGTCTACACCTGCACAGAAAGTTTTGAGCAGATATCTCCTTCCTTTCGGCCTGAATTGAAAGAAGATTGTGCATCTTCAATGTAGGTCGCGGTCAATGACAAAAAGGCGCTAATCTTCAATCTAGGTGTTTCTGCGTGCTGCGCCGGCCCAAAGAGTGCCCGGCTGAAAACGACAACGCAGGCATGTCGGGTGCCACTGTCTGCACCTGCACAGAAAGGTTTGAGCAGATATCTCCTTCCGTTCGGCCGGAATTGAAAGAAGATTGTGCATCTTCTATGTTCGTCGCGGTCAATGGCAAAAGGCGCTTATCTTCAATCTAGGTGTTTCTGCGTGCTGCTCCGGCCCAAAGAGTGCCCGGCGGAAAACGACAACGCAGGCATGTCGGGTGCCACTGTCTACACCTGCACAGAAAGTTTTGAGCAGATATCTCCTTCCATTCGGCCGGAATTGCAAGACGTTTGTGCATCTTCTATATTCGTCGCGGTCAATAGCAAAAGGCGCTTATCTTCAATCTAGGTGTTTCTGCGTGCTGCTCCGGCCCAAAGAGTGCCCGGCGGAAAACGACAACGCAGGCATGTCGGGTGCCACTGTCTGCACCTGCACAGAAAGTTTTGAGCAGATATCTTCTTTCGTTCGGCCGGAATTGCAAGACGTTTGTGCATCTTCAATATTGGTCGCGGTCAATGTCAAAAAGCCCTTATCAGCAATCTAGGTGTTTCTGCGTGCTGCGCCGGCCCAAAGAGTGCCCGGCGGAAAACGACAACGCAGGCATGTCGGGTGCCACTGTCTACACCTGCACAGAAAGTTTTGAGCAGATATCTCCTTCCTTTCGGCCGGAATTGAAAGAAGATTGTGCATCTTCAATGTAGGTCGCGGTCAATGACAAAAAGGCGCTTATCTTCAATCTAGGTGTTTCTGCGTGCTGCGCCGGCCCAAAGAGTGCCCGGCTGAAAACGACAACGCAGGCATGTCGGGTGCCACTGTCTGCACCTGCACAGAAAGGTTTGAGCAGATATCTCCTTCCGTTCGGCCGGAATTGAAAGAAGATTGTGCATCTTCTATGTTCGTCGCGGTCAATGGCAAAAGGCGCTTATCTTCAATCTAGGTGTTTCTGCGTGCTGCTCCGGCCCAAAGAGTGCCCGGCGGAAAACGACAACGCAGGCATGTCGGGTGCCACTGTCTACACCTGCACAGAAAGTTTTGAGCAGATATCTCCTTCCATTCGGCCGGAATTGCAAGACGTTTGTGCATCTTCAATATTGGTCGCGGTCAATGTCAAAAAGCCCTTATCTGCAATATAGGTGTTTCTGCGTGCTGCGCCGGCCCAAAGAGTGCCCGGCTGAAAACGACAACGCAGGCATGTCGGGTGCCACTGTCTGCACCTGCACAGAAAGGTTTGAGCAGATATCTCCTTCCGTTCGGCCGGAATTGAAAGAAGATTGTGCATCTTCTATGTTCGTCGCGGTCAATGGCAAAAGGCGCTTATCTTCAATCTAGGTGTTTCTGCGTGCTGCTCCGGCCCAAAGAGTGCCCGGCGGAAAACGACAACGCAGGCATGTCGGGTGCCACTGTCTACACCTGCACAGAAAGTTTTGAGCAGATATCTCCTTCCTTTCGGCCGGAATTGAAAGAAGATTGTGCATCTTCAATGTAGGTCGCGGTCAATGACAAAAAGGCGCTTATCTTCAATCTAGGTGTTTCTGCGTGCTGCGCCGGCCCAAAGAGTGCCCGGCGGAAAACGACAACGCAGGCATGTCGGGTGCCACTGTCTGCACCTGCACAGAAAGTTTTGAGCAGATATCTTCTTTCGTTCGGCCGGAATTGCAAGACATTTGTGCATCTTCAATATTGGTCGCGGTCAATGTCAAAAAGCCCTTATCTGCAATCTAGGTGTTTCTGCGTGCTGCGCCGGCCCAAAGAGTGCCCGGCTGAAAACGACAACGCAGGCATGTCGGGTGCCACTGTCTGCACCTGCACAGAAAGTTTTGAGCAGATATCTCCTTCCGTTCTGCCGGAATTGAAAGAAGATTGTGCATCTTCTATGTTCGTCGCGGTCAATGGCAAAAGGCGCTTATCTTCAATCTAGGTGTTTCTGCATGCTGCTCCGGCCCAAAGAGTGCCCGGCGGAAAACGACAAAGCAGGCATGTCGGGTGCCACTGTCTACACCTGCACAGAAAGTTTTGAGCAGATATCTCCTTCCTTTCGGCCGGAATTGAAAGAAGATTGTGCATCTTCAATGTAGGTCGCGGTCAATGACAAAAAGGCGCTTATCTTCAATCTAGGTGTTTCTGCGTGCTGCGCCGGCCCAAAGAGTGCCCGGCTGAAAACGACAACGCAGGCATGTCGGGTGCCACTGTCTGCACCTGCACAGAAAGTTTTGAGCAGATATCTCCTTCCTTTCGGCCGGAATTGAAAGAAGATTGTGCATCTTCAATGTAGGTCGCGGTCAATGACAAAAAGGCGCTTATCTTCAATCTAGGTGTTTCTGCGTGCTGCGCCGGCCCAAAGAGTGCCCGGCGGAAAACGACAACGCAGGCATGTCGGGTGCCACTGTCTGCACCTGCACAGAAAGTTTTGAGCAGATATCTTCTTTCGTTCGGCCGGAATTGCAAGACGTTTGTGCATCTTCAATATTGGTCGCGGTCAATGTCAAAAAGCCCTTATCTGCAATCTAGGTGTTTCTGCGTGCTGCGCCGGCCCAAAGAGTGCCCGGCTGAAAACGACAACGCAGGCATGTCGGGTGCCACTGTCTGCACCTGCACAGAAAGTTTTGAGCAGATATCTCCTTCCGTTCTGCCGGAATTGAAAGAAGATTGTGCATCTTCTATGTTCGTCGCGGTCAATGGCAAAAGGCGCTAATCTTCAATCTAGGTGTTTCTGCGTGCTGCGCCGGCCCAAAGAGTGCCCGGCTGAAAACGACAACGCAGGCATGTCGGGTGCCACTGTCTGCACCTGCACAGAAAGGTTTGAGCAGATATCTCCTTCCGTTCGGCCGGAATTGAAAGAAGATTGTGCATCTTCTATGTTCGTCGCGGTCAATGGCAAAAGGCGCTTATCTTCAATCTAGGTGTTTCTGCGTGCTGCTCCGGCCCAAAGAGTGCCCGGCGGAAAACGACAACGCAGGCATGTCGGGTGCCACTGTCTACACCTGCACAGAAAGTTTTGAGCAGATATCTCCTTCCATTCGGCCGGAATTGCAAGACGTTTGTGCATCTTCTATTTTCGTCGCGGTCAATAGCAAAAGGCGCTTATCTTCAATCTAGGTGTTTCTGCGTGCTGCTCCGGCCCAAAGAGTGCCCGGCGGAAAACGACAACGCAGGCATGTCGGGTGCCACTGTCTGCACCTGCACAGAAAGTTTTGAGCAGATATCTTCTTTCGTTCGGCCGGAATTGCAAGACGTTTGTGCATCTTCAATATTGGTCGCGGTCAATGTCAAAAAGCCCTTATCAGCAATCTAGGTGTTTCTGCGTGCTGCGCCGGCCCAAAGAGTGCCCGGCTGAAAATGACAACGCAGGCATGTCGGGTGCCACTGCCTGCACCTGCACAGAAAGTTTTGAGCA